>NW_012267281.1:966763-1072425 GCF_000151885.1 Dipodomys ordii
AGCTTTTTTCTTTTTGCTTATGTGGTGCTGAGGAATCGAACCCAGGGCCTCAGGCATGCAAGGCAAGCGCTCTACCACTGAGCCACCTTCCCAGCCCCTAACTACATTCTTTCCTCAAGAGATACATTAGTTTAGAAACCCAAAGAGGTTAAAGTTAGAAAAATGGAAAAAATGTACACCACATAAATATTAATCAAAAGAAGGTGAAGAATGCAATTTTTGTGAGGAGAATTAGCTCTAAACTTTGACACAAAGAAATATTTTGATAAGTAATAAATAGGTGAACATATTAAGAAGAAGTAATGATTATAAACATGTATACAACAAATAAGCGAGTCCCAAAATACCTGAAGCAAGAACTAATGGAATTCAAGGGACAAATTAACATTCAACAACCATTTGAAGGCATTAATAATTAATGGAAAAACTAGACAGAAGATCAATAGGAAAACATAAGACTGGAACAACACTATAAATGAAATAGATCTAAGGAATGTCTTCAGACAACCTACCCAACAGTAAGTAGCATGTCTTTCAAGAGCATTTTAAGAATATTTTCCAAGGTAGATTAGATGTTAGGTCATAAAACAAGTCTCCATAAACTAAAAGAATTAAAAGCATACAAAGTAAAATTTCTAAACACCATGGAATGAAACAAATAATCAGTAACAAAAGGAAATTGGAGACACTGGGAAATATGTGAAAATTAAACTATACATTCCTAAAGAAACAAAAGATCAGAGAAGAAAGCTCAAATGACACCACTGCAGCATGCCTATAGGCGAATACCCACCAAAAGCTGTAGGAAAAAACCAAAAGATACAATGAGCAGCCTCAAAAGCCCGTATTATAGTCAGAGAAAGAGCTCTTTATCCTAACCTACCACCTATAGAAATAGAAAAGGAAGATCAAGACAAAGAAAGGAAATAATTTTTAAAAATTTAAATAGGGCCAAAATAAATAAAGTAGGGTTCAGGAAAAAAACAAAACCCAGAAAAAAATATGAAACAAAAAACTCTTTGCTTTAAAAAACACAACAAAACAAAACAATAATGACAAAATTAACACTTCAGCTAGTTGGAGAAAATAAAAAGAGCTAAGGCAGAGAGGGTGATAAGGCTAGATGAGATTGTTTAGAATACAGTATAAGCAGGTATGGGAAGGTAAAACAATGGAATGGCCTCTCCCACATAACTAATATTTCATGTTTAAGCTAGTGAGGTACTATTACATCCAGAGGACAGAGATACAGATAATTGTAAAAGAATAGTCAGTTGTTTCCCAACAAGGGTGCCAAGAAAATTCAATATAGAAATCATCGTCTTCTCCATAAGTGATAGGGAGATAACCAGATACCCAAAATTAATTTGATCAAATATTTAACAGTAAGATAAATTCTGAAACTCTTGGATGAACTCTTCTAAGGCTTTATGGGCTTGAATTAGACAATAGCTTCTTAGGTACATATTTTATGTGTTACCATTCCACAGATAGCAAGCGAAGACAAATATGAATAAAACTGAATTGTAAACTTTTATATTTCAAAGGGTTCTGCAAAGGTGGAACTCCACTGAGCGTGGTGGTGCATGGCTGTAATCCCAACTGTTCAGGAAGTTGAGTCAGGAGAAGCACACGTTTAAGGCCGAGCTGGGCAGTAGCAAGACCCTCGCTTGAAGTTAAGTTTTTGCTCCTGTTTTTGTTTTCATTTTTTAAACGTTTGACTATAGAGCTCAATGTCAAGTGTTTTCCTAACATGGGCGAGGACCTACAATCTGTTCCCAATCCAAAAACATATATATATAGATAGATAGGTACTATATATATATATATATATGCATATATACATATAAAATGTAAGTTATACATTTGATAAGATTCTAGTGCCATAAAGAATTCCTAGAACTCAACAATAAAAATGTAACTAATACAACTAATATATAGCCAAAAGATAAGAAACCATTTCTCCAAAGCAGATTAGCGACCATTGACCCATGAAAAAAATGTCCATGATTCCTAGGGAAGTGCAAACTCCAAACCACAAAAGGCTACTACTTCCCCTCCAGCAACCATAGATACAATGAAAAAGATGGACATCAAAAAGTGGATGTGGAAAATCTGAACTCCCACACCCTCTTGGTGGGAATCTGAAATCATACAGCAACTGAGGCAAAGAGTTCCTCAAAAGTGTAACCACACATACCATCTGAGCCAGTACCCTGAGGTTTGTATCCAGGAGAACTGAAATCAGGCATGGTGGCACACAGAATCCCAGCACTTGAGAGACTGAAGCAGGATAAAGAGTTCATGGACACTCTCAGTTGCATAGTGTGGCCTTATCTGTAAATCACAAAAACAATTTTTAAAAATAGAAGCTCTCATACAAAAACAAGTACATGAATATTTGTGAATACTTGATATTGTACGACTCCATAAATGTGCAAAGTAGGCAAATGCACAGAAACAGTGACAAGGTTCGAGTTTCCCAGGGACTTGGTAGACAGGTGAATGGAAAATGGGCATAGATTTCTTTTGAAGGTAATGAGAAGATTCTGGAATTAGTGATGGTGGTCGTATAACCTGAGGAACGTACATGTAAGGAAAACAACCACCTAAGTCATGCACTCACAAAAACTGAGCAAACAAGAACGAATGAAACAAAATAACCTATAGGTGGCATAGTAAGATGGTAGTTCTTGGTTTTTGAGACAAAATATAGGACGCAGATGTTGTGACAAAAGAAGAACACAACATCAGCAAAGACCTGCAGCAGGAAGCTCCGCCCTGTGGCAAGCAGAAGTGCTCTGGTGACTGACTGTTAGGGTGGTGTGGTGAAGGAAGAGTTGCACAGCAGAGAGGAATGTGATATCTGAAGACCTTGCCTGTCCACATGCAAGGTACCCCGCCCCCACGTCCGTGCAGGCAGCACTAAGAACATGAATGCCATCAGAAGAGACTTCTAGGTCAGTTTGCACTCCTCCTTCGGAGAAGTTCTGACCAGCGCTGAAACCATAGAATTGCATAGCCCCAGAGTCTGTGACACCAGCTAGCTAAGTATATCTAGAAGCAATGGAGTCAACGTTTTTTTTCTTTTTGGCAAAGTATTGTTTGGACAAATATGGAACAAACAAGCAGAGTTTTCTCGTGAGCTGATGCCACATGCTGTCACTCCAGATAACCACAGAGGGGGGTCACAGAGACAAGCCACAGAGAGAAGCCCCAGAAGCAGCCCTGAGACAAAGAAAGACATAAGAGTCCCTAGGTCAAGTTGCCTCCTTAAGAACACGTGATCAATTCTTGGCAGAGTATGCTCCAGGTACCCAGGGCAGGGACAAAGGCAGCATGAGGTGTTCAGGAAAAGACCCAAGCAAGAGTAGGCTCCAAGACAATGGCCTTTGTGTGATGAAGTCACTTAGAGCCGGTGCAAGCTTAGATCAGGCAGTGATGTAACCAGCCGCGTGGGAGCGTGGCTTCAATGTCTGCCTCTTGCACAATGCACTCCCCATCATAAATATTTATCAAGTCGGAGAGTGAATCTGTGTTCTCCTGGGGGTTGTGGGCCAGTCTGCAGGATGGCCTTTGCTATGTGTCTGGCAAGACGGATCCCTCTGTGGGACAGGATGGGTCCCTCTGTAGGACATCCAATGGCTCTTCTCTGCTCCCTTCTCCACAATGGGAAGCGTGGGAAAACTCCTCTCCTCTGAGATCAGGAAGGAGGCTGGGAAGTTTGCTTGTTTGCAAAATAGAAAACAGGAGTTCAATCAAAGGCATGTGTGTGTGGGGTGTGTGTGTGTGTGTGTGTGTGTATGTACGTGTGTGTGTCACACTGTTTATGTTTGTTTGGGGTGTTGGGAATAGAACACAGGCCTGGCACATGTTAGACAAAGGCTCTACCACTAGGGCTACACCCCAGCCCTGGGCTTTTAATTTCTTAATGGACTACTACCACCAAGGGGCAAGCTGGTCTCAGGGAGCCAGAGTAACTGCATAGCAACCACAGCTGACACTCAGCAGAGCTGCATGAACTTCAGGATGGCAGGTAAACCCTCAAACGGTGGCAGCAAGACCCCCTGAGCCACTGGGGACCAATGCCATTTGCCTTCCAGAACTGCCTGTTCCCCTTAGGACTTAGACACATTGCACATCCAAAAGCTTCATGTAAGGATTTAAAAAAAAAAGAAGGGGCATAAACTCTAGTCCAGCAATATCCCGACTTTTTCCTTGCCTTAGTTTGCCCATAAAATGAGCCATCCACACAGGCAGGACTGTGAGAGGCCCACACTCACATCTGGAGAGTGTGCAGTCTAGAAACTTCCTCCCAGGCCTCTCTTATCTCTGCATGCTTTCTCTGGAGCACTGACCCCCCCCCCTTCCTTGTCTCTCTTTCTGTCTCTCTCTCACCTTCCCTCCTCTCTTCTCTTACCCTCCCTCCTTTCTCTTTTCTCTTCCTTCCCCCCTCCCCATCAAACACTAACAGTAACAAATACACAATATCTGTATTTTGGCTTCCAATTTTGATCCATATCAACCGCAGAGACCAAACACAACCCAGTCCACCTGAAAATAATCAAATAATCCCGAACTGACATCTGGATGTGGTATCACATCCCCACCCCACCTTCTACCCCAACAATGGCCGCCCACTTTGGGGGGAGGGGCATAATCTTAGTCATAGTCTTGTTTGAATGGGAAAAAACAATACGTGAACTTATCTGAGAACCAGAATAGTGAGAAAGAGGCTTCAACCCGGGAAGCCAGAGAGAAAGCCCTTTGTGAGGACACTTCCTCGTTTTCAGTGCCCAGTGAAGAGGCACACAATGGGGACAGCTCCAGTCACCCACAGGGAGGAAATCTATTTATTTGCAGCATATTGTTTCTCTCGCATTAGATCATAATTCAGAGGAAGTGCTGAGAGCATGCAGATTCTGGCCCTGGGAGATGCAGGCTGTGACTCAGGGTGCTGAGTGAACCCCAGCAATAAATACTCACATTGTCCCATACAGTACTGTCACCTCACTACCTGCCTACAGGGAGACCGCCAGCAGCTGCAAACTGCGGACATATTGCAGAATTACAAGGCTAATCCCGAGCTCATAAAAATCAAGAAAAACTGCTGGGTATTGTCAACTTGTTGTGGTGGAAAAGAGTTTCCTGGCTCTCTCTCTCTTCATCAGACATAAAAGCTATGAAAGGCATTTTATAAACAGCGGTTTGTTCTATTATTAAAGTTGATCTGTGTGAAGGTTTTCCTTGGGGACTCCTGTGCCAGAGAGTCTTCCCTGAGAACGTAGATTGTGGAAAGATGGAGAACAGTTGTTTTGCCAAAGGGAGGAAATACTGGTGACATTAACCGTGGTGTGCTTTGTTCTCATTATCATAAACGCCATCATTGCCCATAAACATGGACAGAAGATGCGGGGAGAATGTCTGGGTCGCTGGGGACGCATTACTCATCCTCTTCTCCGATGGCTGTCAGTCCTGGCACGGGTGCCCGCCCACAGGATACTGTCGTCTGATCAAAGGCCAGCTGTGGTCCAAACAGCAGCTCCTCTGGCTTGGGGGGTCAGAGGTGTCCCTCAGAAGGAAATGGACTCATTCCAGGGCCTCCTTGTCCCTCAACCTTGGCATCTTCAGGTGGCCTGAGAGCTGGTAATACCAACCCCATTGCCTTTAGACCAGTGCAGAGAGCTGGGGTCTGGATTCCTTCCCCCATTCCACATGTCCTGGTGTCCCTCTGCCCAAAGCAGGCCCCCTGCTACTTTTGATGGGTGGAATTAGACCATATAAAATGACCACTTTGGGACAGCCAGCCGAATGCGTCCTCTCTCTAGCACCCTGGGCATCCTTTGAGGAGGGCTTGGGAGGCATCAAAGCCTGCTTCAGGTTTTCAAAGAACCCCCTCTCCCCCCCCCGCAATCAGGGCTCGGATGACTTTAATTTCCCTTTGAGCCTCCAGTACAGCCACCATTTCCTTTCTGTGGAGAAAAGCGCTTTGGCCCCGGTCACCAAAATACCTCTGAGCTGTCAAGTGACAGGCGCAGGACAGCTTCGAGACCCGAGGCTGATGTAAAGGATTTCGTTTTATGGTGGCCTGCCTCTAACATTCATGACTGCGTGCCAACACAGGCTCTACATATAAACTTTGTTGGGATGCTATAATGGCCCATTAGCCCTCAGAGCATTAGGCTTTTTTCTCCTTTTTTTCCCCCCCAGCTTAGTGAAATGTGTGCTGCCATGTGGTGCTAAGTTTCTGGCTAAATTGAATTATATCCAATTAAAAGAAATAAATAAAACTGTAGCTGATAAAAGCAATGACTACATGAGAAACCCTGTGACTCCTTATACACTCATCGCATGGGTTAACTTCGTTTTATCATTTTTAAATCACTTGTGAAGGATGAGTAAACAGTGGTAAATACCACAATATATGTATCAAGGTAAACCAACCAGATATCTCCCCCCCCAAAAAATGAAAGAAATCAATCTTTGCCATTGATTTTTCATTTTAACAAACAAACAAATGCTTTTTGTGCAGCCAGAAAGATAAACCATGGATCACAAGATTACTCCCTACGCCTGAGGGAATACATTCCTTATCCTATGTGTCACAGAGATGCAGTTTGTGACTACGTTTACATTCCTGGTGTAACAGAAAATGTGAAGTGCAAAGAAAAAAGGGAATTTCGTCTCGGTTTAATTTCTCCAGTTCCAACACCGTGTCTCTCCACAGGCTACAAATGATTACAGCTATGTTCTTGGTTCACAGCCTGAGTCCACTATCTGGCTTGTAAGGAGGTTGACAAAGGCAAAGAGATCCAGAGCCGCTCTGTGCAGGTGACCACAGCCACCTGCTGTTCTATACACCCCCAAAAGAACTAAGGAAAAGTATTTGGGGGGCGCTGAAAAAAATGTCCAGTTTTCTGCTTCATTTTCCCAAGGGAAAGGGGTCATTCTGCCACAACTGGTTTCAGGGAAAGAAGCTTGGTAGTAGATAAAACAGATACAAGTCTAGTTCTCTATTTTTCTCTCTGTCTATTTCACACACATACACATACATATACACACATATGGAACATGGCAGAAAGAGTATAGCTTTGGGCTCTAGTGGCTCTGAACCTGCATCTTGTGCAAATTACTTAACCACATAAGCCTCGATTCTAGATTCCTGAAATGAGGCAAATATAAGCTCAAACCTTGGCACAGCGATTAAATGAGACAGCACGTTTAAACAGTTGTGTAGAGTAGACATTCATCTATTGCTATTTAGGGTAGTTAAACCTTTTTATTTGTATATGTCATTTGTACAAAATAATGGGTTTCATTACAACACTTTCATACAAGTGTATCATGCGCTTTGATCACAGTGACTCACCCACTACCCTCTCTTGTCCCCTCTCCAGTCCTGCCCATCCCCTTTCCTTTCCAAAATGGTCCCTTTTCTACTTTCATGCCTTTAAAAAAAAAGAAAAAAAAGAAATCTGGAGCCTGCCTGTGAGAGAAGACAAGCAACATATGTCTTTTCTGCATCTCGCCTATTTGGGTTCATTTGATGATGGCCGGTCCCATCCATTTTCCTTCCTGAAATATGACCTAATTTTGCTCTTCTTTATAGCTGAATAAAACTCCATTGTGTCTGTTTAGCTTTAATTTCAATTGAATTCTTCAAGCAACACGGAGATGTGGTGGATGCACTCAGGCTGACGCCATCTCCCTGGGCAACCTTACCACACCACTGTCAGAACAGAACAGACAAATCACAGTGGTCTTCGGAGATTTTCATGTAGCTAGAGCACAACTTCCTAGGCATTCCCAGGTGCATTCTGTCTTCATTGGGTTATTTCAGCAAAAATCTAAACTCCTGCATCTCTAAGCACCTCTCTGTGTCCTGGCCGTTCATGGGAGTCATTCTGAAGCTGGCTGTTCTACCAGCCGTTTACTTAGGCATTATTTAAAACAAATTTCCAATGTCGTAAAGCCTCTCCCTTCTGTAAACCCAAATTATATTTAATAAGCCTGAGAACGTGTGGGGCTGCCAAATCTGAAGCAAGAAGTCTCATGACTTCAACTCCACTGTCAGCCCATGATTACAATTTGATTTCCTTTGGCATCAAAAGACAAACTATTTTAGTGAACAATGTTCTTCCTGTAGCAAGAGTGAGCTGTAGTTACTCCGCCACCGATCCGACCATTGGCCGACAGTATGTCTATACTCCTGGCAATCGAGCTGGAAGAGTGGACTCAAAGAGGAACCCAGAGTGGAGAACACAGCAGAAACATTTAGTGCACACTGTGTGTGTGCGCATGTGTGTGTGTTGCGCATGCATGAACATGCATGTATGTGTTCCAGTCTAGCTGGGTCATGTCCTCTCACCAAAAGGCACCCAGAGGATTTTCGTTAGTCACCTGTGTTCAGGAGCAAGAGCTCTGACTTTCAACTGTCCCTGAACTGGACCTTAGCAGCTTTCAGTGAAAAGATTATATTTTGCACCTTTACCCTGCACTTCCTTAGAGTCTTATGACATTTAAAACTACCTTTATAGCCTTGATCACTCCAAAATGTATGGTTTATTTTCCCCTTGTTGAACCACCTTGATCTTCCTGACATATTACTCTGGCAAAGACCCTGGCCTCTCTCTCCTCATCCCGCGAACATCTATGCTGTCCTGGGCGTTCCTCCCAGGTCCCATTACTTGGGGAGCACTGTTAATAGTGTTGTGGTTTTTCTATTAGAAGTTGGCTCACTTCCCTGGTCTCGAGGAGTCCTGGGCTTGTGCACATTAAGAGGCAATGGAGGTGTATAATGCTCTTTTTCCCAGGTGAAGAAGGAGCTTCGGGCTGCTGATCTGAACACATGGCACTTCTGGCCCAAGAGATGGCGGACATAGGTCCACCCGTACTTTCCACTCTGCACCAGGCCGTCTCCGCCTGTGACAATGTGGAATTGCTGCTCTGCTGACAGGGCAAGGTGTGGGCACCGATTCCTGCCTGCCAAAGAGTTTCAGCACGACTTGAGCTCAGCAAGCATATTTCCAGAGCTGGGAAACCTTTCCACGCCTCCCATCAGCCTAACCCCAGTGCTCACTCCCGGCTCACTCCCTGACTCTCCAGCCACTTCTGCTGCCCTACTAGACTCCCCTAGGCTCTACATCTCTCCTACTCTACCATAAATACCTGTGCATCCTCTTCTCCTACT
Source organism: Dipodomys ordii (assembly GCF_000151885.1). Taxonomy (NCBI): domain Eukaryota; kingdom Metazoa; phylum Chordata; class Mammalia; order Rodentia; family Heteromyidae; genus Dipodomys; species Dipodomys ordii. The sequence continues at coordinate 975,954 of NW_012267281.1, forward strand.
CTATACCTGGACATCCTCTTCTCACAGAAGGCTGGGCTGTCTGTCGACCAGCTGATCTGCTATGCCCAGCCAGCACTGGGGCTGTTAGATCCTAAAGCATAAAAAGCCTTCATCTCCTCCTACAGACAATGAGTCTATCACCAGAAATGTTGGCTTAATTTAATAAGGATTTCCAGCACCAAGACAAAACCATTTTGAGGTAAATAGGTATTTTGTATTTAATTAATTATACCATCTAAACTTACATGAAAGTTGCTTAAATTATTCGTTAACTCACTATAGCACAGTAGTTACCCAAGGTACACATATGAAACACGAGTTTCTCATAGTCGAGGATCCTGACAGGAAATCAAACTATCACTTCTTTTTGCAATTCAAACTTTTCTCACATCAGTGACCCCAGTAAGAATCTAATGCGAGCTTGGCTGGGATGGACTGTGTAATTTTTGTACATAATAAAATAGTGGAAGGTCAATTTTGACCCACGCTATAAACATCATGGGGGAAAGGGAAGAGCTATTTAGTAGTACCCAATCACCTTTGTCCTTATTCTGATGATACAGTCCCCTGGGTCACTGACAATATTTTTGAGCATTTCTTAGACAGGAAAAATTTAACAGCACACGATTCCATTCTTAACTTCAAGTTGTTTCTAATCTAGCAGAGAAACAAAAATTATAAATTAAAAGAGACCCCTGCGTTATGAAGAACATAGTCTAATGAAATAAATATAAATACCATGAGCTATATATACTGAACTATATATAATTGCTAAGAGATATTAGAGTATTTTAGTCATGCTGAAAGTTTGAAAAAAAATCTCCATAGAATTATATCCTCTTCCAACAGTTCTGCATGGTCATTATCGAAAGAGTTTATGGAATGACGTGTGGAGGAGTCACAACTCCAGCCTAACAGCATGTGATTTCTTCATTCCAATCAAATGTTATGTGTGTTGAGTGTTTATGCATTGGCGAGCGAGCCTGGGCCCTCAGAGAGCTCAGGCTCAAGATGGCTGCATGTGGGATGCATACTTAGGAGACCATTGTGTTTCCCGCTGAGCAGTGAGTCATGTGATTTTTTTTCTGACATGTGATTTTTTTTCAGAAAAAAAAAATGCGTCTCCTCTGTCTGTCCAAACTGTTATAGTATCATCACAGTGGGAAATGCAAGACAACCCAGAGCACATCATCTACAATGCTAAAAAAAAAAGTATTAGGTACAGTCATTTAAGAAATAAATGTATACACACACACACACACACACACACACACACACACACACACACAATATTAATGTAGAAAGAGGGCTACAATGGGCTCTTTAAAAAAATCTCAGGCAGACAACACATTGGAACCTCATCTAAGGCTGCTGAGGAGGACAATTTCCCTGAGCATTATTACACAGAACCTCAGCTTTCAAGCTTTTGAAATTCTTTATAACAACAATATTGTTTACATCTGTTGTGTCCAAAGGGTTTTCATTTTTGGCAAGAGAATCTTATTTTTCCAATGACAGACCTCTACATAGAAAATTCCATACAGGGCAAGTGTAGGGCCGGGTAAGGCCCAGAGGGCTACAGAAAGCTTAGCCGTGTCACCTTGACCTCAGCCTCACACCCTCATCCTCCACCAAAACTGGAAAAGCCTCCATTTCATGCCTTTCGCTCGCAGGAAGGAAGGATGCATTCCCAGGTACCCTCAAAGTCAGAGTTTCAGATAAGTATTTGGAAATGTCCGTCCAAGATTCCCTCCGATATTCAAAAAACACACACACCAATCCAGGAGGGTGGGGGAGGAGAATTCCTCCACTGACAAACTACAACTGGATCGGGGTTTTCAGCTTTCAGATGTCGCTAGCTGAGAAAGGATTGCAACAAACAAAGAGCAGTCTGGGATGTGTGGTGATGCCGTTTTGTGACAGATGCTTTTCCCTATTTTATGTATGTTATTATTGCACACAATTCATTATTGTCTGCATTTCCCCGGCAGGAAAACTGAGCTCTGCTGAGATGAAGTTCTGAAAGCAGAAGAGTTAGCTGTGGGGGGGGGGGGAGGGGGTATATATGGGGGGAGAACGGGGGGGGAGGCACTTCCCCCACCCAGCCCTTACATCCCAGAACACTGATTCCACAGACAAGTCATTTGAGGGCAGTGTCCTGTGTATTTCATATTTTTCACTTTCCTTTGTAAATTGATTCACAATACAAAAATTAGACGTCAGAACAAATCCTAAACTCTTAATGCGTGAAAAATCTTGAAAAGAATTGTAACAATATACTAAGTGGGAGTGTGTTTATGTCTGTGGGGGCAGAGAATCCCTTGTGCTGTGTATGTATATGAGTTTACTAAATAGCTAGTAGCTAACGAATAATAGGGGAAAAATTAAGAATTAGTTTTTTTAAGAAGAGACTGATTAGTTTAATTTTATTTCATTGTTCCTGTATATAGAAATAAAGAGACATACCTAAATGTTAAAGAATTATAACTCATATACTCTTCTACTATATTTTTCTGAATTTCTCAAATCTTCTATCATGAAGAAATATTAGCTATATACTTATATGTGATAAATAATATACTACATGAAAAAAGAAATAAAATCTCCCACTGTTTTCTTCCATTTTCTATCTAGACTCTGACAGAACAACATACAATCAGACCAGAGAGTATTCCTTCCAGGATTTACAAGATTTCTCTAACTCAGAGGTGGGATTAAATTGCATTGAAACAATTTTAAAAGGTCTCTAGCTTTAAGAACCTTCTGTATACCAGGCACCAGTGGCTCATGCCTGTCATCTGAGCTACTCAGGAGGCTGAGATCTGAGGATCATGGTTCAAAGCCAGCCCAGGCAGGAACATCTGTGAGACTCTTATCTCCAATTAACTACCTGAAAACTGCTGCAGCTCAAGTGGTAGAGCACTAGCCTTGAGCTGAAGACCTGAGGGATAGCACCGAGGCCCAGAGTTCAAGCCCCATGACTGGCAAAAAAAAAAAAGAAGAGTCTTCTGAAAACAGGCAGTGTTCCAGGACTTCTTGTATATTATCTCATTTAATAATCCCATCGTATGAGATCCATCCAACTACATACACTCATGTCACAACTGAGAGAATGCAGGCCAAGAGACCAGGTGTCTCTATGAAGGTAAAGGATTCAGGAGAGGGCAACAAGCCATCTGTATCTGAACCTAGCTTCTTGGCTAACTGCAAAGCCTCCATCCCTTCATAAGACAGTATCAGAGGAGAAAAGTAGGAAAATGTAGACACAAATCCAAGGCATATCCTACAAAAACAAAAATGAGGGGAGGGGAGTGTAGTCGTGGAGATGGGAGGGCAGGGATGTAAGGCAAAAACAGAGGAGGAGGCAACAATGCTTGATAAGACATGTACTCATTACCTTGCTCATGTAATTGTAACCCCTCTGTATGGTATTTTCACAATAAAAAAACCTTATTAAAAAAATAAAAACGAGTGAGAGAAGGGGAGAAGGGATGAGTGGGAATGTTGATCGGGATACAGTGTATTCATAAATTGCTTTGTTAAATAGCAAGTCTTATGTACAACTACTTAAAGATAATTTTTTAAGTGTTAGAGTGTTGTAGGGACACTAAACATTTGAAGACAAACAGAAATAGAGTAGTTCACCAGACAGTTCACATTCTGCCTAGCAACTGTGCACTTCAGTATTGTGAAAGCATGTTCCCGGGCCCAGGAAAATGATGAGGTTATTGGCAAAACCAGTGTCTGTCCATTCACCGACCATGGGATTTCAACAAGGAGAGTTCTAGCATATTTTGTTCCAGTTTGGTTTCTCCAACTCATTTCCTGACAGGGTAGAAACTCTCAATAGAAGCAAAAAGGAAAAAAATGGAAAAGCTACATGCATTCACACGGTCCTTTATGTATGCATGTAATTTTTTAAAAAAAAACTGAAATTTGACTTGTGGAAGAGATCGTTGGCTGATTCATGACTTTTTCTTCCTGCAGCATCTTGAAAAGAATTTAGTCAAGGAAAAGGAACAATAGTTCATGATGTTCTTTTCCATGGGAAGAAAAGATTAAGTACCAAAGACCTATTCAACTTGAATATGGGAACCTAGTAATTTTTTTATAAATCTCCTATGATGGGAAAAATCTGAAGTACTAAGTAATTATAAATAAGTAGAAACTGAAAGATTTGTGGGCATTCCAAACTTGGCCATGAGAACATTCCCAACCATGCTTCTTTCCGGCAGGCAGGTCTAGATTCTGGACTTGTCTGCACCAGAGAGGCCAGTTTAGCCTCTTTATCACTCACTCCTGCACTCATTCACCCATTCTTCAGCAAGCCACAGTTACACAAATACCGTATGGCAGATACTGCATAGAGCACAGTAGGGAACAAGTTAACATTTCAGCTCCGAGTCTCCATTGTGGACCAATGACAAGCCAATAAAACTTAAAGGTACATGCAGGCTGGGAGAAATGTTATGAAGCATAATGAGCGGCTTCAGAAGGTGGAGCTGGTAGTGTGGCACACGGGTGAAGAAGAGGCAGAAGGGAAGACCCCTCCACAGAGGTGTCTTTTGAGCAGTGTAATTTCAGGAGATGAAATCCATGAAGGTCTTGGGAAGATAGTTCTGGGATAGGTAAGCCATAATTTGCATGATCAGAGGCAGAGCCTACAGATGGGGGGGAAAATCTATCTATTTCGGGGAAGCATTCTACACCCCCAAAGGACATTAGGAACATGTGAGAGACAATTTTTAGCAGCACTTAGGAGGGCAGGCTATGAATTCTTCTGTCATCGAATGAGTAGAGGCTATTGCTACACATCCCACAATGCACAGAGCAGCCTCACGGTGAGAAATCACACAGTCCAAGGTGTCACCTGTGCCGCAGGGGACACTCTGTGCAACTGTCTCCTGGCTACTCTTTCACACTCTCACTTGGAGATTCTGTGACGAAGGAGGCCCACAACTACAGATTCAACTTAGGAGGCCAACCAACAACAAGCTCCTCTCCCAAATAGTATGCACATCTTATGAAAGAGGCTCATTGAACTGATTCTCCTAACTCTAATCAACAGCGAAGAAGGTAGGAAATACAAAAGGAACATACATTAAGAAGTTTAACATATTGGTGATTGCCTGTACACCACGTTTAGCTGCTGCATTAGACTATAAATAAAATAAAATATAGATGCCTTCCTTGGTCTGATCCTGCTCTATATTGCCTCCCCTAATCCAGTTATGGGATGTAGCTTTGTCTTCTAAGACACAGTGCAATGCCCTCATTTCCAACTTGCAAAAATGTGGCAGTAAATGGTACAGTTACAGTGAAGAAGGGGCTGGTGACAAACAGGGAAAGAAAAATAGCAAGAAAGAAAGAAAGGAAAGAAAGATAGGACTCATCCCTAAGACTGGAAAGGAGAAGAGGCATCCTACTGCAGGTTTTGGCTGTCCTGGAAAAATTATGTTGGACAAAAACCAAACAAAGACTGTTGGGAAAAGAATCAAAAGCAAGAGCAATGTAGAAATTCAGAGACTAAAGATTTTAGTTCCAAGCCAGGAGCCAGTGGCTCATGCCTGTAATCCTAGCTACTCAGGAGGCTGGGATCTGAGGGTCATGGTTCAAAACCAGCCCAGGCAGGAAAGTCTGTGAGACTCTTATCTCCAATTAACCACCAGAAAACCAGAAGCATTGCTGTGGCTCAAGTGGTAGAGCACTCATCTTGAGCTGAAGAGCTCAGGGACAGCTCTCAGGCTCAGACTTCAAGCCCCACGACCGAAGGGGGAAAAAAGATTTTAATTCCATTATACAGAGTTCTGAAAACCTGTTTAGTGAAATGCACTCAGGTCTGTGGCAAAAGATGTCTAGAATTTGGGTAGCACTGTGGTTTTTGTAAAACTAGAAAGTTTGTATTTTAGGAAAATGATAAAAGATTCATGCAACAAAGGTGCATCTCTCTTTGATTTTTCTCTCTTGAGCTATTTTAGACACAGCATCTATTCAAATCAGCCAGTTCTATTTTTCCTCAGGATTAAGAAGCAAGCAAATTAGGATTTCTTTTTTTCAGCCCCATTCTCAAAATTCCCTCGTTCAGACATGTACTCCTTATTCCTTCCTACTTTTCTCTACTTTACCCAGCCTTTTTTTAATAAGTAAAGTCCTAGCCAGGCAGGGAAGGAGGTCAAACCTACAGGCCAAGAAAATTGTCTGTCCAAGAACTTACCTCTACATCAGTTAGGTAAGATGAAGTATATTGGTAAATACATGTACCAGGAACTGTCTGATTATATGAGCAGAACCAGCTCTATATGGTTTTTATTCTTGAAAAACTCGATATATACTATTTTTGTAAAAGCTTCTGATGAGCACCTACCTACAAATTGTAATAATTCCTCCTCAATGTACATAGAACCATGAAAGGCAGACAACACCCATGCTGAATGACCACAGCAGAACGCTAACAGTAACAAGAAAAATGTTTTTGGCCCAGAAATGATCCTCTTGTGGAGTAGTGAGTGCCTTGTGTTTGTGACTCCATCCGTCTAGGGTCACAGTTCATTAACAGCTCAGCCCAAAAAGAGATTGCATGCCTATTGCTGATTTGTTATTATCTGGGCCACCCCAATAGACACACATATCCCAGGATGAACAGCACACAGTTTCAATCCTTTCAGAATCAGTCATCTGTTTTACAGGCTGATAAATGTCTCTTTGCATCCCTTAGCCAATTTCTTAAAAATATATGGGATTCATTGGGGCTGGGAAGGTGGCTCAGTGGTAGAGTGCTTGCCTTGCATGCATGAGGCCCTGGGTTCAATTCCTCAGCATCACATAAACAGAAAAAGCTGGAAGTGGCACTGTGGCTCAAGTGGTATGGCACTAGCCTTGATCTGAAGAGCTGAGGGACAGTGCCCAGGCCCAGAGTTCAGACCCCACAACCTACCAAAAATAAATAAATAAATAAAAATGCATGGGGTTCAAAGGAGCAGAGGGCATGCAGGTGCGGGAGATGAAGCTGATAGTCTAGAATGGGAAAGAGGAGATGGTGAGGCCTGGTAAAGGCGCCCAGAGCACCTACAGGAGAGGCCAGCTCTGCTCCATGGCTTAATGCCCTCCTGAAGAGCTAGGAACATACACACTGATAAGGATTCAGGCTGATCTGAACCAGGAGATGGGTTTTGCTTCTGTCTGGGATGTGTGCAGTTGTTGTGTTGTATTGTTCTGGTGAGAGAAGGGATGCCTAGGACATGAACTCTCCGAGGGGGTGTGCACGTTCATCACCTGCCATCTGCCTGCCTTGCACTGGCCACTCTGCCTGGCTGGGGAACCCTGGGAAGATTCAAGGAAGTGAGCCGGTGGGCGTTGTTTCAAAGGCTGGGGTGGACAGGGAGCAACTTCTCTTTTCCCATCAGTGTCTAAATTTGTCTCTATTGTTTCTTTTTTTTTTTTTCCTCTCTCCCTTACACTAAAATGGGAGTCCCGCCCAGGGACTCTTGACAGAGAACTGTGTGCATGGAAGACAGGGTCATCTACATTGTCTGAACTCCATGTGCAACAGAGATTACACCCCGAGAAAACAAAAGAAATACGCAACACCAGCATCCCCAGGCAGTAAACAAGAGCAACGTGACCACTGTAGCTGGCGGCTTCCTGTAGCATTGGAGTCAGAGGAAAAGTAATAGGTCTATTCCCACCCTTCCCCCACTGTTAGCCTTGCTCCAGGAGAAGGAGTCCAGAGATCTGAGTTTCCTAGAGGTGGACTCCTCCTAGGGAGGAGGCTAAAGACTTACAAAAGCTGCAGGAGCGGAAATTCAATCAAACTACCTCATTGCATGAACGGGGGCTCCTGTGGCCTCTGAGTATTAATGAACTTACAGTAGTCCCATTATGACTGGGAGCAATCTGACTCGACATACAGTACAAGCATGGTCCCATGTTTTCATTTAAATGGAATCAAAGACTACTAAAACAATGCCATGTAATTCAATGGCCCAGATGACACAGTTCTTGTTGCCTAATATAGCAAATAACTGCATCCATCCAACCAGCACTTCTCTATGGAGCTCATAATAGTGGATGTATAGTTTAGCATCCAATCTCTTGGTCCTTTTGCAGAAATGAGCACTTATGACTTGAACAACCCAGTGCCCAAAAATGTGATATTCAAAACAACAACATCATGAGGGTAATTCATATCAGAAACAAAATGCCACCAAAGAAGGATTTGGTGATGATAATTTGAGTCCAGTCTCCTGATAACTTGTCAGATAGCTGTACATCTCAATAGCTCTTTACTTCACCATGAGAGCACTTAGGGGTGTAAAAACAGGGACCCCAGAACTCAGTGACTCAGTCACGCCAACTGAAACTCCCAGTATTACAGCTGCCAACAGCCACAGCACCAGCTGCCCTCCCTGTCTGATATCCTGGTCTGATCAATGCGATCTCTCCTGAGACCAAGTTGTGTATGGCTGGCTACTCTGCTCCTAAAGAGCTAGTTGGAAGTTGATAAAGATATTTACACTTTTCCATAAAGCATAAATGATTTTAAAAATGCTATGGATTTTGCTGTTATTCGCCTCCTTTCATTTAACTTATTGAGTAATATAATTCATGAACTCACTAAGGGTGACATAGAGCATATGGCAGAATTGGAGAAGAAATGTGTGAACAGGCATGGTAATCAGAGAGAGAACAAAATCTAGCAGCATGAGCCTTCTTGGAGTGCTACTGAGGCTGGCTTCAGAATTCCATCATCAGACCGTACCAGCTACCACATACGTAAAATCCTTGGCAATGCCCATTGGTCACTTTGCTTCCACTCTTGAACCCACAGTAGTATTAGTTCCCTTTTATATTTTTGCAGAAGACTGATGAAGTCTGTTTTCTGTTGTGTTTGGAATTTTCAGCCTCCTGAAATCGGCCTGTCTTTGAGATCCAGAGAGGTATACAGAAGAATCTGGGTAAACAAGACCTAAGCCAACTTCAGGGCATACTGGAAAATATGATGGAATACAAATCGGCTTCATCATCATGGGGGTCAAAAGCCAGGAGATCTTACAAAACGAATTTTGCTGGTATCTTTGGATCAAAACAAAGTGGCTTAGGGGGAATGAGGACAGGAAATCTGACAACGTCTTGGAGTCCTGAGAGGTTTGTGTCTTCCTTCTGTAATGACTTCTAAAGAGTGAAATACACACTGACGAAACATGAAAAATATAAAAATAAAATAAAATGTGACAGAGAACATGTAATATTTTATCAGATCTTAGGGTAAGGAATGACTTTCTTAAAATAAACACAAAGAAAGAAATTATAAAAGACAGAATTATTTATACTTATGAAATGTTTAGCGTGTACAAGGCACTATTTCAATGTGCTATGCAAATGCCAACAGAGGAATACAGAATTAAAGAAAGAGATATTATTGAGTTTCTGTCCAATTAACAAAAAAGATTTGAAATGTTTTTTTTTTAATCATGACCAAACATTCTGAGTTCACTGCTTTTAAGAAAGAAGCAATTTAGGGCTATAATTTGGCACATTCTTCCTAGAAGTTTTGATTGGATATGCATGTAAAACATTACAATCAATTCTACTTCTCAGAATCTATCTGAAGGAAACAAAGGCCAGTACAAACATTCACATACAAACATGTCCACAAGAGAATTATTGTCAAGCATCCAGCGAGCGGTGGTACCCAAGCATCAACCATGGTAGGCAGATCTATGACAGCCCATTCTTACCCATAGATATAGGTCCATGGTGCAGTAGCCGGGGGTGGAGGTGGGGGAGGAAAAATCACACACTCCATATGCCCTACTTGGTAAACTCATAATTGAAAGACTGGTAGTACAATATGAACAATAGCTATTCCGAGGTGGACCATTTTCTCATAATTCCTATAAGTGACAGTGAACTTCGAAATAAAGAATCAAACCCATGAGTGCCCAGTGAGCTTGGACAAGCAGAGAAGTGTCTCACACCTGTGGGATATGCTGAGCCCTGCATAGGTCTTCCTGATTCTGAGATCCCTGGGATTATCTCATTGCTCACAATGCAGGCAGGCAGAAGTGCCAAGGCCGAGATAGAATATCTACCTGTTTTCTATGTTATCCACTGGCAGTCACCTGGAGTGGTTCATAGCTGTCAGTTGGTGGCATGTTAGTGGTTATGGATCAGCAACCAGATTAAGACATTTTCAAGGGTCTAAATACAGAATCCATGTCACTGAATCATATTTCCAAATAACTTTTCACATATTGAAGCAAATGAGGAGAGCAAGCCATTTAGCGTACAGCCCATGCATTCTGAAGCTGCTTCTTAATTCCACTTGTCTGTAGAAATTCTGAGATTCTATGACTCATAAAATATGACTGTATGTATCGTATATGAATATTATAAACTATAAGACTAAGTAGATGTACTCTCGTAGTTGTTGCTGAAGCTTATCATTTAAAGATCTTTCCTCCCCAAACTGCCTTTTCCTGCCCAGTTACAACAGCCAATCAAGATTAACCAGAGGTCAACTGAACACAGTTCAGGAGATTGGCTCTAGATAAAATGACTTTCGATGGTGGAAACAAAATCCTCGCTCTTTGACAGGAAGCCCCGGTTGAGGAAATACGAGAAAGCACAGAGCCTCTGTGTGGCTTGTGTCTCTGCCCACTTTAGGCTCGGGGAGGGATGGGGACACAGCAGGTTTGTAGGGCTCAGGTCTATTGTCTGTCATAGTTTGTCACCAGTAGTCAGGGAAGACACATTAGAATGTCACTCCTTGCATGCTAAAAGCCCTGGGCCCAACCCCCAGTTCCAAAAAGTAAAAGAGGACAGAGAAGGAAGAGGGAAAGGGAGAAGATGGAGGTTGAGGCAGGAAAGGGAAGAGGAGAGGAGAGGAGGGGAGGAAAGTCCTCCAAAAAGATGGAAATGGAAGTAGTGAGGAAACGAGAAGGAGGTTGCTGGAGAGAAGGCAAGTGAAGGGAACAATTTGAAGCAAGAAGCAGCAATGGAATAAAATACATACGTAAGGCTGGAATTGAGAACAAGCCTTCCATGAAGGAGAGGGAAAGGACTGGTTAAAGACAACATGGAAACATACAACCTTCTGAGCAAGATCAAAGACAGACAGGTACGACAGCACAGCAACAGCTCCCTACGAAACACACACAGACTCTCCCGAATATCCAAAGATGATTTTAAAAAGCACAATTTTCACCAAGAAATTGTTCAATTGAATTTTTTTTCAGTTGTGGGGCTTGGACTCTGGGCCTGGGCGCTGTCCCTCAGCTCTTCAGCTCAAGGCAAGCACTCTACCACTTGAGCACCACTTCCGGTTTTCTGGTGGTTTATTGGAGATAAGAGTTTCACGGACTTTCCTGCCAGGGCTGACTTTGAACCAGGATCCTCAGATCTCAGCCTCCTGAGTAGCTAGGATGACAGGTGTGAGCAATCGGTGCACAGCTTATTCAATTGATTTTTAAAGTTTTAATGTCAGCCACAATGTAGCAAGTCTGGCATTTTTAATAATTTGGGAGGAGATATGTCCTGACTTTGGAGCTAATCATGGTGTGCATGGGAATCTAGCCTGAGATGAAATGAAAATACTTGTGTGTCCCAAGCTGTTCATTTCAGCATTGTTTATAATTTTAAAAATTGAGAAAAAGATTAAATGATCGCCAATAGTGAAACGAATGTGCAAATGGTAGTGTATTTAGGCGTGGTAGCTCATTCCTGTAATCCCAGCTATTGAGGACAGAGAGACCAAGCGAACTGCAATTGAGTTCAAGCTGGGACAAAAGAAAGACAAGACCCTACCAACAAATAAGCTGGGTTCCCAACTCTGTGAGAAGAATGTTTGGGAGGATCACAGCTAAGAGCTAGCCCAGGCAATCATTTGAAAAATAGGCAAGAACAAGGCCTTCAATTTGAACCCAATACCACCACCAAAAATATGTGTGCACTCACTTGGAGAAACATGATGGTGACTAGCAGTGATATAACTTGTCTGTAATGTAATAAGTAATGAATAAAATATATTTGAAGTCTGATTCCAATGTCAACGTGTATCTGTGATTAAGGAAAAGAAAAGGATCCTGGTAAGAAATGCACCCCTAAGCCAAAACGTGTACAGACAGGGGGGTTCTCTTCCCTCACTCTTCTCTATTAGCTGTAATATAGTTTGCATGGCTTTTATAATAAAAATATTTTATTAAAACTTCTGGCAATGATATATCCTCTGGCCATGGGGATAACAATTCTGTGTTGAGTATCATTTCCAAGAAGAGGGCGATATTAATATTTATGATGCTTATATTACAGTTGGCTTTTTGTGAAGTGAGCACAGGACTGTCTGAGCTCACCCAGACTGACTTGGAGACCAGCGTTCTGGGTGCATATTATTTCTGAATATGGACCGTCTGAATTGTACAGGTGAGCTGAACTTACCCAGCTAGAGAGACTCTGCTGAGAGATCCTCACTTTCCAATTGCTTGTTTTCTTCTGTTTCTCCTCTGCTTGGGTGTCAGGCATCAGCACAGCTGCCCAACTCCAGGACAACTCCAAACCCCAGACTCTGGGAGGCAGAGAGGCCACCAGCCCTCCCTCCCCAGTGCCATATCCCAGAAGCAAGGACTAGGGTGCCAGGCAGGTGGCTTCGGTGACAGACAGGAGAAAGAAGCGTTTGTGTTTTGTTTTGTTTTTCATTTATTTATGCGGTTTCAATGAAGGATCTGCCTGGCAGTGGGATTTTTTTCTGAGAGCTAGTCTTTCCAATGTCCAAGTCAAGCCCCAATTTTAACTTAGGAGAGAAATTTCAAATCCTTTTAAATACCTTTAACCTTGTTGATGTGAACAAGAACTCGGAGATGGGGAAAATAAGGGAAGATCCCCCAAAGCTTTATATGTCTCATGTAAATTAATTCATTTAGTTGGAAGCAGGACTATACAAAAAAATCAGTGAGGTAAATGCTCAATGGAAAGACTTGGAAGAAGGAGGCAGCAGTACAGAGTTTTCCAAAGAGAATGACATTGTTTTCTATATTCTCCTTCAGATGCAACATGCCATTACGCATTGTCCTGTAACTTTGTCTAAACATACAACACTATAACACAATCTGAAAAATCGTACCTTCTCCAAGGTGAAGGCTGACAAGTTCAGTGAATGGAGCAAGAAACACCAAAAAGAAAAAAAAAATCTGATCGAAGCTAGACATGACATAAATCACCTAGAACTATAATTTGCACAGTTCATTCTATGAAGTAATTAATCAAAGCATGGTTGAGTTTTAGGGGTTCAGACTTTGATCTGACAAGGAGAAGAAATACAGCAAAAGTGGTAGGGGTCATACTGCAGCCTGGGGACTTAAAAAAAAATGTTTTTCCGTGCTAGTCACAAGTTTGATTACTTCTTTTTTTTTTTCCTGCCTACAGTCCCAAATTAAAATAAATGGACCACATGGAGACAAATCTTGGATACATGGAGTGCTTAAGAATATACTGTTCCTGATACAATAGCTTCAAACTTGTGTGTCAGGTTGTTCCTTAGGCTTCTCTTAAATGGTGATAGGGCAGAAGGAAAGAGTGGGCGGGCAACCCAGCTGCAGATTCACGTGATACATGTGACTTCCCGGAGGTCATGGAAGTTTCCCTTGCTCTGCGCTCTTCCTGCACAGCAGTGTGAAGGTCTGAGGAGAAAGGCGACCAGCGGGGGAAGCAAAGGAGACAAAATGCCCTGTGGTCACACAGAGGAGCAAGCCAATTCCTTGCTGAGTGCAGGCAAATTGCTTTATATTTAGTGACAACAATCGACTCTATTACAAATTAATGAGGGGTCGGAAGCCTGAGTGAGCTTGTCTGGCCACAACACCTGCCGTCAGCATAACAGGGCAGACTTCTCAGAACCTGCAACAAAGACACAGCTGGCTGTCCAGTTGCAAACTGGGAGCTGTGCCAGGCCCAGCCCTGGGACTCTAGCAGTCAGAGGAGGCCTGCTGAGCCTCTCCAGCTGCTCCTCTGCCATCTTACCTTCTCGGGACCCAGCCTTGAGCTGGTTCCCAGGTCACTGACCTTGTTTTTGAAGTTGTAGTTTCCTAGTATTTTCCCAGGACTCCTTGTACCTCAGGAGGTGCTGCAGTGTAAACAGGAAACCAATCACCCTGCTACAGCATGGCTGCTGCCCACAGGACCAGGCCCCGGGAAGCCGAGATAAGAAGGGGAATAAATAACAGTCGTAGATCTGTAGCAAAGCCACCAAACACAACCAAGTCATGAACCAGGATCCACAAACACTGGAGCTTACTGAATTCACGAAATGTGTGTTCTCCTGGAAAAGCCATGACTTTGTGTCATCTGACAATCAACACTTCACCCTGACGTTGAACTTGACTATGGCTATGCTCAGCCAGCTTTCTAGGGAGTCAACTCACCCCGGATCCAGAGTGGCCATAGCAACCACTGCCTTCCTCTCCATAGCTTCTTGATTCTCGGTCAGACCACTCACCACAGCCACACCCCCTCTCTCTGGCCTTCTCTCCTGATAAAATGACCCCCTCTTACGAGAGACATTTGCCCTCCTTTCTCCAGGCTGTACTCCTTCCCAACTCCCTCACCCTGTTACTAGCTGCCACTCCCTGACCCTACAGTCCTGACCATGGACTCAACACCTCTGTGTGTCCTTGTCTCTCCTATGAGCTGGTCGAGTGCCACCTCTGAGTCCGCAGCCACTTTATGGGCCACACACCTGGGGCCTGAGCTCACCGCCCACACTAACACCGTCTGTGCCTTCAGATCTACGCATGCTCCCCGGGGCCTGTGTCAAGTGTTCATGCATGCTCGCCCCCTGACACCATTCACACAACACAGTGATAGCTGTTTTGCGCTTGGTGCCCCCCAGTGTAGCAGAGCTCCCCTCATTTCCATGCTCATGGATCTGAAGCCCTCCTGTCTTCTTCCCCCCCTCCCTGGATGCCCGTCCTGAGCTCCTATGCAGCCATCCTGCTCCTGAAACTCTCCCCGGTGCAGGAAAGAAGACAGGTTCATGTCCTAGATCTTTCCCCTTCCCACTCCATCCATCCTACTTCATCCAAGGCCATAAACCACCCCATCTCTGCCCATGACGTCCGACCTAAGAAGACCCAGCCAGCAAGTCCACACACGGCAGTCCCTTCGGCTGGTGGTCCCACAAGCGGCAGTCCTCGGATGCCCCCTAGCACCTCCAATTCCATGCACCCCAACTGGAAATGGTTCCATCTCACCACTTTCCAAAGCTGGGAAGCAGGGCTGAACCTCTGTTCTTTGATTTCCCTTTCCAGCTCCTCCTGCAGCTGGTCCCCTGTCCTCCAGCTCTGCTGGCTGTAAGCCTCCGTTCACCTCTCCCGCATTCTGCCTACGCCCACCACCACCTCGCCTTCCACCATGCCCGAGTCCTGCCTGCTTTTCCAGATGCTCCCTGCACATTCCCACTCCTTTTTCTGGAATTCCCTGGCTCCACACAAATGCACACAAAGACAGCTTTGCCCCCTGCTGCCTAAAATCCCTTGATGGCTCCTCATGATTCAACTATGCCATTACCTAGCGCTAAAACTCCTTAAAGAGTCTTCCCCGGCCCTATGTCCTCTGATGCCCACCCCCTCGGACCTCTCCATCTCCATCACCTCCTCACACACGCTGAGTTTGTCTTCTAGAGCCCCTGGGCTGCATATGGTTCTGTTTACTGTTTCATCTGCCCAGAACATCGAGTCTGTCCCTCCCCAGGGCCTAGCCCTAGCTTCCTTTTCATGTGCAGCCTGGCCATGCTGTCTTCCTGAAAGCTCTTGGTGATGCCCCCAGCACCTCCTGCCTGGAAAGTCTGGGATCTATGTTTAGTTGTGTGCACAAGGGAGATTTGAGTATTAGCCGTGCATCACAAAATACCCTCCTTACCCCAGACTTTCACCACACTTCACTCTGGTGCATTGCATTTCTGTGTGAGTCTGCTTTTGGGGGACAAGAATAGCACCCAGCCTGCATCGGAATCCCGAGGGCACCGTTGGCATCTTCTGAGACATCACAGCTACGAGAAGCTCAGACCATAAGACACAGGCACTATGGACACGCTACCTCTGGGTTCTAAAATTTGGGATGAAAAGCCATGTGTGTGGAAGGGTGAAGTAGAGTTCTGCCCAGTACTAGAGGATTGAGGGTTTTTTTCCCTTTTTGTTTTTGTCTCTCCCCACCACCACCACTTCCTTTCCAGACTATTTGATTCAACAATTTCACAATTCTATTGGGTAATGGAGAACCTCTATGTTACCCTTCAGATCTTGGAAGTGTTTCGTTTTATTTAAATTTTTATTTGTCCCCAGAGAGTTTTTTATATATCTCATATTATTATTCTAGGAACTAAAACTACAAATTTTGCAATTTTGCATTGCTAAGAGGCACATTAATGAAGGAAAAGAAACTCTTAGAAACAGCCTTGATAAGTAATCAGAATGAAGACAATGAATATATTTTACTTGAAGTGTTTTGAACCAAATCTTACAAGGAAATATGTCTCTAAAGATCTGAAAATCAAGATAAAATTTTCCTTCACAAAATATCCAGAAAATGGCATGCATTAAAAAAAAAAAAACCAGAAAGAGAGCAGCGAAGACAACATGAGACGAAAGACCAATATTCAGCTGATGACTAAAATACAACTGAAAAGAATCCTCAGAAGGAGGAAGTAAAAAATCTCAAGAAAAGGTTAATTAAAAACTGTATCTTCCTAATCCAATTGAGTCAGTGTTTCTTTTTCTCTGAAGAAAAGATCCTTGAGAAAGAATTCTCCGCTATTTTCCATCAGGCTGCCAGTTAGATATACATGAAAAAAATATTTTGTGCAAGTCCTATAAGTTGGGAGGGAAATTTGGGAATGGAATAGTGAGCTGACAAGAGAGAATGGATGGGGATGGGAAGAAAAGCACTGAAACCTAACCACAGAGAATTCATCATGTCTCCAGATGAATACATTCTAATAGACTAGCACAGATGCCAGGGAGGAAGCCATTGCTGAGGTTCAAGCTTCAATAATAGGGTCTAATCATCCCTTTGCTCACTTCTTACTATGTGGTTCAAGATTTCTGGACACTTGGCCAGACACTGGTGTCTCAAACCTGTAATCCTAGCTACTCAGGAGGCTGAGATCTGAGGATCACAGGTCAAAGCCAGCTGGGCAGGAAAGGCCGTGAGACTTTTATCTCCAAACACCACCAGAAAACCAGAAGTGGTGCTATGGCTCAAGTGGTAGAGGGATTGCCTCGAACTGAAGAGCTGAGGGACAGCACCCAGGCCCAAAATCCAAGCCCCATGACCGGTCAAAAAAATATATATTTTATCAGAGCACCTACTGACCCTGAGAAACTCTGATGAATCACTTTGCTTCTTGTTGCTGCTCTTCAACTCAGTTGTCTAATCTGGTCCTGGTCTGTAAAAATACCTCACAGAAAAACTGTCAAGCAACTAGGAGATGATGTCTTAGCTTCCTTTATCCTTTGAAACGAAGCTGTCTGGCACAGAAGCCATTTATCTGAGTGTATATTTCCATGTTTGTTAGGAAGAGTTTAAACAGAATGTCTTCTAAATATTGAATGACTGATGTCTTTTTTGTTTTAGTCTTACATTGAGCATGGTTACTAAATGGCACTGAATCTACCTTTCCAATGCTAAGTCATAAATAAATAATTCATAGTGACATATTAAAACATCTTCTCTACAGTATCAAAAGAAACCATTACAAGGAAACAATGCTTACCCGTTAGCCAGCAGGTTGAACTGATAACCACAGTGACCTCCTGACTTTTCTCTCCAACTTAACTAGGCTCTGAACCAAATTGATCCACTGTCAGTGTTTACAGGAAGGCAGCCTAGCCGGCCTGTGGTCGTGCTCATCTCTATAAAGCAAGCTCCTGTGTCCTGTACAGGAACTGGAGACACACTCCCAGAACAAATCAATACCAATATCTAACACACATCGTATGACATTTTTCTTCCTAATTTATGACATGTATTTTGTTTCTTTTCTCAGAAGCATTCTCCTTTCTCCATCTCTATTTTGAAAAAGTAATGTCACTTTTTAGAAGCCTGGGAACTAAGGCATTCCCAGCAGACAGCTCAAAATTTTACACTGAAGATAAAAAGGCAAGCCAAGCACAGGTAGCTCAAGCTTATAATCTTAGCTAATCAGGAGGGTGAGATCAGGAGAATATCAAGCCAAAACCAACCCGGACAGAAAAGCCTACAAGACTCCATCTCCAAAATAAGCAGCAAAAAGCTGGTAGAGCCCTAGTAGTAGAGCACCATCCTAGTGATTGAGTAAGCATGAGACCTTGAGTTCAAATCCCAGACTGGCAACAGCAGGAACAGTAAAAAGATAATTTCTGAGAGGGGGCAATGATAGTGGCAAGAGGAGAGGAAATTGAGTACAACAATTGTAAACATGTCTGGAAAGGTAGCAATGAACTTTCTTCAAACTAATTTAAAAAAGAAGACTAGGAGAAACATCCATGTGTTTTTAGAGAGTCAGTTAGGAGGAGATCATCAGTTTCAAGAATAAGTGACACTCTTCTAGAAAAGATACTACATCCTGAACTGGATGTCTCAAGGAGATGCATCATATATTCCACTTGGAGTGACGCTCTTGACATCTTCTGACATATGGGAGGTGGGCCCCCAGTGGATCCTATGTGGGCAGCGTTGTGGAACAGGCTGGTGCTGCAGTCAGGTGACTAAGGGTCATCTTGAGAGCGGGTTAATACGCAGGTATCCACAAGCCTCTTGCCGTTCTGGCCCAGTAGGGGCCTGGTGCTGCCTCTCCAAGCCTGTGGATGACTGTGAAGCCATGAGCTTGGGCAGAGACTGAAGTTTCCACCGCAGGCCATCACCTGAGAGAGGCCTGCCAGAGGCCTCGGGCCTCCTCTAACCCCGCTGTCTGTTGGACCCGGGGGTCCTGCCCAGAGGTGCCCCCATCTTGAGGGGTAATGTGTGTCAGGAGAGAGTTTTCATCACTCTTTCCACACTCTGAATTTTATGTCTCTGGTGATTCCTTTATAATCTGGTTGTTACGATATTTATCTCAGAGAGAGAGGGAGTTTAAATATTTTGGAACACGTAGAAAATCTCCATTGTGAGACTGAGCAAGAATAAAGATGACTAATATATTACAAATGATCAAGATGCAGTAGCAAATGGGGCTGATTGAATCCCAAACATGTCCATTATTCTTTTTCAAAATATTATTAATAAGAGAAATTCCTGCTAGACATTTTCCTCCTTGAGAGGTCATCTTACCACGAGGTAAGTAGTGATTTGCTAAGCAAAATCTTTGTTTTTCCTGGTATGAACTTGTTTTTCTTCTCTTCTGAATAGATAAAAGTTCAGAACAGGCTATTGAAAGGGTCATTTTCATTTGCAGATCACCCCAGCTTCAGGCTTTGCACGGGGGATTCGTGCTCCTCACGTGTTCCGTTTTTCCCGAAGAAGAGACCCCCCGAGACTTCTGTCACAGCCTGCCTCTGGGATCCGTTTAACAACTTGCTTTGAATTCTTATGAGTCCCAACTGCTAGATTTGCAAATGTTTCCACATAAAGGTTGTGCCCCCTCTGAAATGTGGCATCTACTCAGGAAGATAGCCATTTTGGTTGCTAGGCGATGGAAAGATCCTCTCACAGAAAAATCAGTCCTGACAAAAAATTTTTTTTTTTTACATAAAGACCTTTTAAATATAAATACCTTTGACAGCAGCTATTATTATTCGCCAAGTTCCTTCACATCTGAATAAATGGCAGAAAAATGATGATATTATTCATATGCCATTATACACTAAAGTGTTAAAATAGAAAAGACGCCATTCCTTTCCCTCCTTATTCTCTCTCTCTCTCTCTCTCTCTCTCTCTCTCTCTCTTTGTCTTTGCTATTGCTAAAAAGAAGAGAGCTTTTTTTTTTCCTACTGAATTTATCTGCTTTCCCTTTGAGATTCTCAGCATCACAAAAATCCCTGAGTAGAGAGACCCAAGATTTGGACGCCTCCATTTCTTTTTCTCCTCCAGTTCCACGCGTCTCCTTTGAGAGGACGGTCAAGTCAAAGGCGGGGTGCACCAGGCACCCAAACGATGGGTGCACAACTAGCTTCCGCCAATCGGTGGTTTGGCTGGGGGAGAGCAGGTGGGAGCTGTGCTTGTTTGAAGTCACCATCCATCCAATTCCACTTCAATAATGCTGGCAATTTTCTTCCTACTGAGTTGACCGCAGCACAGCTGCCCTCGGCGTGGGTGCCTGGACTCTACTTTTGCTACAAACCACCTTAACAACTAAAATGTGAAATGAGTACTGTGCTCGCGGTCTATAAATTGTGCAGTAGATAAATGAAGCGGCGATTGCACCTGGTTCAGTGTGTTCTGCCTGGCCTGGTGGGCCTGAGAACTTCACAGCTGAGCCACAGGGTGGAGGCCGGCGGCCACGACCCCTTCCAGTGAAGCCCAAAGACCAAGTAGCCTCAAAGCACACAGAGAGAGAGAGAAAGCGCTGTTCACACATTCATCACCATGACAATGGCTCCCCCAAACTCCAAGGGTACAGCTTCTGTTGTGACTGTGAATATTGTACAAAGTTTCTCAAGAGATTTTGTTTGCAAAGGGCCTTCGAATCAGACGGAGACATGTTTCCTTATCCAAATATTGACACGAAGCCCTCATTTATGTAGCATTTTCCGGTGAAAGGCTGGGTATGGTAATGTCCCTTCATTCCCTTTCACACATTTGTTCTGCCTCTTGGCACCAGGAAGCTCGCATTGTTCTAGTCAACGCTTACTGCCCCCAATGAAACTTTTTCCTCCTTTCGTGACAGACAGGGTGCATTTCCTTTCTTAAAGTTCTCAGGCGAGTTTCTGTACTGTGCCCCACATGTACCAAATAAGGCAACAGACTTGCAGGTTCCCCATTCTCTGGTTCTTTTCTCATGTTTCCCGCAGAGCCGCCCCAACCAAAGCCCTTGCTAATGGAACAGAGAGAACAGGAGAATGTTAAGGGAAACAGCTCTTCAACATCTACAGTTCCTGGTAGAAGCATCTGATACTGAATTGTTTAATCCCATGGAGAAGAAGCCAGCAAGGTGATGCTGGAAAAGAACCTCAAGAGATCTACTGAGTCTCACACAGCTCTTCTAGCATTTTCCCTGTTAGATGCAACCATTTTTTCCTGTGCAATAACTCAGGGATAAAATTGACTCACCAGTCACATCGCCTTCCTTCTGCTCTCCATGATTAAGGATTTGTACTTAAAGAGTTTCAAGGGTTGATTAACATACTTTGTTTTGCTCATTGATTTTCTGCATTGAAATAAGACATACGTACAAATGGAAATATCTGGAAACTTCCAAGATGCAGAACCCTAGTCACACTAGGTTATAAAACTGTCTGTCCAATCAAGAGGAGAGTCTTCAAAGGGTGGCTCCTATTTAGTTCCTTTTTTGACCCACCAAAAAACACCAACTTGGCTTTACAGAGCTGTTTTGATTAGAGAAAAATCCCTAGGGGTAAAAGGGTAAACTATTAAGACTCTGGTGAGTTGAAGGAACCAGATACTCACCTAACCAAAGGGCCATTGAATGGTTCAGCCCAGGTTCTAGACCACAGATTTTCACGTAGGCTTGGAATAGAACCCTGGAGCAAAGCCATGAACCTTGCACCCAGAAGGGCTTAGGGAAATGTCTCCAGGGTCTGCAGGCCAAGGCCAGGCTGGGGGGTGTCATGGGAAACAGAGGAAGTGATATTATGCATTAGCAATGGCCTTGTATGTGACTTTACCACCATGTCCCATCTTTTATTCCAGACCAAAAAAAGATATCTCTCTCTGTCTCTCTCTGTCTCTCTGTCTGTCTCTCTCTGTGGCAAAGCAGCTACATTATACCCCAGAGTGCAAGTGTTCAAGGCATTAGGCAATCACCGCCTTTCTGCTACATTCTTTGGCAAGTTCCACTCCAGGTATGATTTATTTCTGGTTCATTTCCTGTGACTCAGTTACATAGGATGCAAAATTATGATAATAATACTTGTCTCCACATAATGAATAAGGAGTTCATATTTCTCATGGCAGAGACGTTATACAAATGCACAGTATCATTACAGCTAAAATCCATGACTAAAGAAATTAAATTTCCTGGAATGTTTTATATCTAACAAGAATGTTTGTAATCCTCTGTATTTACTGCTAAATGAGATGGACTACAAGAAAGAGGATATTTAAGAGGAAGGAATGGGCTCAATGGGAGAAATTAACAAATGGGAAAATTGCAGCCCTGCATTTTGTATTTTATAGAGAAAGGGGGCTTGGTAAACATGCAACCGGAAACCATGTTTGATTTCTGCAAGGAAAATTTAACTAGCAACAGACCCACGCAGAATCTTCAAAGGAGAAGTTTCCATACTTGTTTACCTTTTGATACGCGGCTAAAAAGAACATTGTACCTCAGTTTAAAAAGAAGTGATATCCTGAAATTGTTTACTACATTCTAAAACAAAACTAAACTAAATACATGACTGGACATAAAGAAAATGAAATAAAAGGTTTTCTAAAAAAGCTGGAAAGAAAGTATCATACAAGGCTTTGTGGGGAAAGGGTGATTTGGTAACATTTCTAACAATTATCCTCATTCAGTCCCTGTTATCAGTTCAGAAACACATGAGAGTCAACGTGCACTCTCTGAACACCACTGACTGACATTTCTGTACATTGGTTTCTAGCTCTTGTTCTGTCATGAGGTATCAACTTCTGGCACCTCCTCCAGTACTGACTGTCTTGAAGTCTGAACAAAGAGGAAATCAGCCTTTCTGAAGACCTACATGGCTATGGAAGCTTGCACGCTAATTCAGAGGGATTCTCTCCGTGTAGGTTGTAACCAGCCTTGTCCCGGGCTAGGGAGCCCGCCAGAGCCTGTCCGAGCTGATCCCATGTTTCTGCCCTCTGATCACCCTGGTCACACTGTATGCCTGCCCATGCCACGGTCTCCTGAAAGACACAGAGGTGATAGAAAGGTAGGAGGCAGAGTTTGGGGAGGGGCTGAGTGCCCTGGGCAGAATTTGCACACAACTCTATTCCAACATCAGCTCTATTGCCTGCAGGAAGCACCGCTGCCGGGGCTGAGTGCTGGAGAGCTCTGCTCTCACCCTCAGCCCTGTCAGCCTGAACGCTGGCTCCTGTCCATATCCAATAGAGGGCTATTCCCTGACACCTGTCCAGGCTTTCTCTCCATCTGATGTCCATAAGCGGCTGTTTGTCAGTCCTGGTACCAGACCTGCCTGTGAAGAGGCTCACACAACGCTCCAGCCCTGAGCCGCTCACTTACGAAGTGAAGGGACATCCGAGTCCATGAACAGATCCACACACCTGCCGTATGTCTTATCCTTGTGGGATTTGCAGCCCATTTGCCATTTATGGACAAATCATGAGCTTTCCTTGACTTCTCCATGACACACTCGCTCAACTGCTAGAATGCTCTCACCTACCTAATCTTCTGTAAGCCAGGCCTACCCCGAGATGCTCTGGAAGGGCAAAGGAAAGGGAAAAGATGGAGGAAAGAGGCGAGATAATGTTGTTTAGTTCATTTGGCATGAAATCATAGCCAACAAGTGACACTGCAAATTATCCAATTATAAAATATTTCAAACCTGTAGAAAAGTACCAACAAGTCATAAAGGTACCATCACTCAGGTCATATGCACATTGTTTTGCAACGTTTGCATTTTTAGGACATTAGAAGGGGAAGCAGTGACTTTCTTCCACTCCCTTTCTCATCCGTCTGTCTGTATGTGAATGTCTGTGTGAAGTATACACAGTAACACTCCCATTTTCCTACTGTTCCATTCTTTTGGATTTGGGTTTTCACACTCCATCATGTGTTCAGTCTGTCCCACATTGTTGTAGATCGCTCTGGCTTATGTAGGCTGTGTACTCTCCTACCAGGTAATTCAATCATAGTTTCCTAGTCTATTACACTAAGAAGTGGTGTTTCAGTTAACTTTTATCTTTCACTACAACATGCAGTGCTGCAGATTATCTTGGCTCTGCACATCTTCTTGTCATCTGTGTGTAAATTTCTCTAGAAAAGCCAACTAGGAGTGGAGTTACTACATCAAAGGTATATATAGGTACCTTCAACTTTATTTGATCGTATTTACTTTTTCTTTATAGAGATGTTACAACTTTGCAATTCCCCCCTGGGATTTATATACACTTCTGTTATCCTAGAAAAACAAGCCAGGAAGATAAATGTGACATTGTTGGTTTGTTTTGCATCTCCCTAAATCCAGGGTGGTTGAACAGTTCTTTGTGTATTTGTTTTTCATGTCCTTTGCCATCATATTAATAAAACACAAGGCTGAGATCTGAGAATTACAGTTTGAAGCCAGCCTGGACTGGAAAGTCCATGAAACTCATCTCCAATTAGCTTCCAAAAAGCCAGAAGCTGTAGCTCAGATGGTAGAGTGCTAGCTCTGAGCAAAGAAACCCAAGCCCCAGTACTGGTACAAAACAAAAAGGAAGGAAAGAAGGAGGGAAGGAAGGAAGGGAGAGAGGGAGGAAGACAGAGAGAGAGAGAGGGAGAGAGACAAGAGATTGGGAAGGAAGGAGGGTGGAGGAAGAAAGGAAAGAGGGAAGGAAGGAAGACTAGAAAGGAGGAAGGAAGGGAGGGCAGTGGTTAGGGTATTAATATCAGGTAACATGTTAACATTTCTGGAAATAGTTCCTCTTTGGGTGAAGTATCTTCGGGTCTGGGCATAAAGCTACTCAAGTTTATCTAAAACATTTTTATTGTATATACTTTTGCATACTATTAAAAGATGTAACTATTTTGAATGCTCATATCTTAGCATTCTGTCACTGTTTACAAATATTAAATTGATTTGTACAATAAAAAGCAGATTCTATGTCTGCCAAGTCTGAGTTTGGAATAACAGAAAGTGCCAGTGAAACAACTTCCAGCTATCAGCTCAGAAATCATCCTAAAATAAATCCTGCTGGTGGTGACATCATTTGTTCTGTGGCCATGACCGCATCGAGGGCTTCTTGAGAGGTAAATGCATGCTTGGGTACACATGTGTCTATTTGTACAGGTCTGGAGGGTATCTTTATTTTCATCTTACAATGCAATTGAGAAAAAAATTAAACTTTGAGGAAGCCATGTTTCATGACAACAGGGATATATATCATGGAAAAGTAATTTAGTTACATCTGAATACTTCACTCATTTGTACTAAAATAAATACAGAACAGATTCAGAAAACTGATGCAGAAGCCAGAGCTAGTGATTCTGTGAGCCCATGGCTAGAAGCCTAAAATATTATTTTGAATTAACCTATTAACTCATTTGAGATAATTCTCTCCAGATTTTGGCCTATATTTATTCAACTGATTTATTGTCTGTTTTTCTTTCTCCCAAATGGTACTCATTATGTCTCTATAAAGCAGTGTTTACTAATTTTTTTTACCATTTTAATTTCTCAGAGAACTTTATACTCTTAATTGTTGAGTTAGGCATTATGTAGTCCTAATAGTGAGACTCAGATTTAGCCTATGGCTCTCTTAGTAAGTTTATGGATATGAATGCTCCAGATGTAGCACCAAAATGGCCTTCTCAAAACTGGGATTATACTTTCAGAAGTATTGTACCCCTTTAAACATCCCTGTGGATTGATGGTGATTTCCTAATATGAATGAAAATGCTACAACCAATCACAGGCCACCAAATAATCTACTTCATTTCTCAATTAATTTGCAACAGCTGCAGAATGATGAGGCCCCTGCTTTCCAAAGTAACCACAGTCAACAGAGACTGAGATTGGGTTTTCGACTTGGATAGTCAAGTTGGGATCTTGACTGTGATACTGAGTTAATCCCTAATAGACCCAAGTGTTAGTAACTTCTAATACATGTGTTACGGTGAGAATACCTATTTACCTGAGGTACCATAGAGCTTTACTACGCCAGCCAAGAGCAATACAGAAGAATGCCAAATAGGTATTTGGCTCTTCCCTTACTGCCACGTAGTGTACTCCTGACCTCTGGGAGTACCATCGTTAACAGTCATCCCTTAGTTTCCCCACAGACTAGAAGTCATTCTAAAACAGACAAACTATATCGACAAGTTGTCAACACCTCCACCGAGAGTCAGATGACTCCGCTGAATTTCACTTCCATGAAAGGAAAGTTCTTTCCCATAAGTCTAAGTTTTGTTACAACATTCTCAGGTCAACTTTGATATCTTCATAGCCGCAACTATTTCCCCAAATTCTAGAATATTGTCCAAACCCCACAGCTCAGGAAATCAGATGTTCCATTGGCCACGAGAGGTCATGTACCTTTGTGAAGAAGAGCTGGGCATTCCCAAAGGTTTCCACACACTTTGCTTTATCCAACATCCTTAATCTCTACATGCAAAATGGCTGGCCCAGGGTGAAAGCAAGAGGCAGTCCCAGGAAAGAACACACAGCGATAGGTAGAAATGGGCTCAAGATTCTTCTGACCCTGCCCCCAACTTTCTAATAAATGGCATTGAATTATAAGATGTGCCATTTCTGTAGTCAGTGGGTATGTTTGGAAGTGCCTGACTCAGGAATGTTTTAAGGAAAACAGATGCACACTGATACCAACTAGATTAACCAAAACATGAAAATGAACTGCTGGAGCAACAGAAACTTCAGACTTGATACTAGGTCTGAAAGGATTACAAACTTAATCTGGGGTCCCTAACTCCCTCTTCTCCTTGGAATTTCCCATTGTTGGCACCATACTAGTTAACCTCCCAATCCCTCTATTTCTCCTTATTCACCCCACCTCCCTGCAGTATCAAAATGGCTGCTGAGATCAGAAGCCTTCCAGAGACTTCAGCAAGCAGAGTGCTCTTCTGCCTTGAACCCTTTCACAGAAATTCTAGTTTAGTTCTGTGGCCCAGCTCAAGTCTATGTTGTGATATTAGTGGAGATTTGGAGGCTATGTGATTGACAGCCCTTCCAGGAATAGGAGGGAAGTTTCCAGAAATGAAAGAGAATGTTGTTACCAGAAGAGAGGTAAAAGGGTATTGCTCAGAGAAAACACACACACACACACACACACACACACACACACATATTCACAAAACAAACAAAATAACCGAAATACATGCTTGTTGCTCATCAAGCGCACCTAACTACAAAGGGTCTAACATTCTTGTTAAAGGGGAAAAAGGTTTTCAATTATGCAGAGAAAAGTTAACATCTCAAAGACCAAGATTTAAAAAAGAAATAAAAGACCAAAAATGGACAACTCACACATTTGTCAGCTTTTCCCCTCTATGACAAAATGCCCAACATAAATAACTTAAGAAAGAAAAGGTTTCCTGAGGTTCATGGTTTATCTAGGTTTCAGCCTACAGTCAATCGCCCTGAGGTCTTTGGGGCATGGTGGAGGAAAGCTGCTACCCCAGGGTCATTGGGAAGTAGCCAAGAGAGAAGAAGGTTTGGGGTAACACAACAGAAACCAAAGCATGCACCCAGTGACCCAGTGACCTACATCTTCCGCCTCTGGATCTCTTCCTAATCCTCAGCACCTCCCTGTAATGCCATGGAATTGTGGGTCTGTCCATGGGTCAGTCTGCTGCTGACCACTCACCTGGACAGCTCCAAAGCACGCCTGGACAGGGATCAGACTTTCTACTCAGGAGCGTTTGGAGCATCTTAGATCCAAACCCTAACAATATCAGAATTCATTTACTTCCAAAGCACAAGTGAATTCCCTGGATATTAACATTTTTATCTAGAAAATGAGAAAAATATTTAGGTTTCTTCGAAAGTCTTTAAATGTCACAGTAAATCAGCTTTTTCACACCTATGCAGTACTTACTAGTCTACCTCTCAAATTCTTATGATGACATTGGAAAACTAAATGTCTATCCAATGGCCCAAAACCTGTGACTTCACTCAGACTTAGACCTGCAAATTCTTGTTAAGAGCATTGTCCCAAATTTCAGTCCAAGAGGGAACAAATGATTTCAGGTCAGAATCAAATGAACTACGTACACCTACCTGAGTTCAAGCCATACAATTGGCACAAAAAATGCTGTAAGCTGAGGGTATTGTTTAATAGTAGAGTACTTGCTGCATTGTTTAATGGTAGAGTACTTGCCTAGCAAGCACAAAGCCCTGAGTATATTCCTCAGTGCTAACAATAAAGATAAATTTCTCCATGTGCACATCATTAACACCAATGTGTCTTACGGGATAATAAACAATTGGGTACAAAATCATTGTTAATTCTAAAAACATGTATCTGATTCCTTATATATTCAATTTGTAATCATATAGTCTAATATTCTATGAAAAGAGAAAGAGACAAAGACAGAGATTTCTTCCTATTCTTGAGTTTTTGAAAATTAACTTGTTGATCTTAAGTAGGCACTATTACCAATAATTATTTGTTTTATTCCTTAGAAAAGTAAAGTCAATGTTCAACAAAATAAATAGTAGGAAGGATAGTTGAAAGGGATGAGGTAGAGTCAAGGGGAAAGAAGTAGACAAATGAAGAGGAGTCTAAGCAAGTCAAGAATTCCATGCATATCCTGCAAAATTCGGAGGAACGAGGGAAGGGGTGGGTGGGGAGAGGAGGATTGACACTGAGGAAAGGGGTGGCATTGATGAAGATGCACTGTCTTCATAAACGGCTTTGTTAAAGGGTGACTCCTTGGTACAACTACTTAAAAATAATAAAAATTAAAGATAAGTAGTTAGTTATTTGTCTTACAGCATAGCTGACAAGAAGCCGAGCAAAAGAAAACAACTCCCATTCTGTAACTTTCCTGACTGCTGTGCGTATGCTTGTGAGATTCAAGTCAGTGCTTTCACCTTTGCTGTCATTTTCAGACACTGTGGAAGTGTTTTGCTTTGATGTCGGTTTAAGGCAGCTAATATCTGCAGTTCTGCTGGAACTTTAAGAAACGACACTTTTCTGGACAGGAGAGACATTGAGTGGCTTCACCATGGTGACCTCTCCATGTGATAGAGAGCCCACCACGCCTGCCCAATACAAGTCCTGTGCATAAGAACCACCAGCCAATGTAAAGGGAAAGTACCACATCGTCAGCTAAGGTTCACATTGAATAGGCGAGGCTCTCACTAAACTCAGTTTCCTGGGTCCTTCCTCACACCCCCCACCATGCTCTCTAAGGCCCCACTAGCTTCGCTGCACACAGCACAGCACAGACCACTGACACGATGTGTGGAGGTGTGACTTGGGGCAGGGATGGCCCCCAAACCCCTTGGGCCCTGCACATGATACATTGCTTTTCTTGTTTGAAACAATATATTGGTTACACTGGAGAAGACGGAGAGAAAAACATTTAATCCTAGACAATTTACTACCTTTTTTTCCTTCAAACTGAACTCTTCAGATGCTATATCAAAAAAGTAGGTATAGTCAGCTATCCCATTCCTATACCTTTACAATGGCCTTCTTAGTGGGGTTGGAGTTGAATTCAGGGCCTCACACACTCGATGCTAGTCAACACTGCTGAGCCATGGCTCCAGCAACAAATTACCTCTTTATTTTTTTTTGGGAGGGTCAATCGTGGGGCCTGAACTCTGGGCCTGGGCGCTGTCCCTCAGTTCTTCAGCTCAAGGCTAGCGCTCTACCACTTGAGCCACAGCACCACTTCTGGCATTTTCTGCTTATGTGGTGCTGAGGAATCAAATTCAGGGCCTCTTGCATGCAAGGCAAGGACTCTTCCACTGAGACACCTTCTCAGCCCCAACAAATTACCTCTTTAAAAATAGGCATGGTGATACACACTTGTAATTCCATCTATTGAAGAAGGAGGCAGAGATTGGAGACCAACTCTCTGGCAAAAACTCACTCTCGAGGTGTGGCATGGGTACTGGCAATGTGAGGCCTTGAGTTTAAACTCATAACTGTCAAGAAATAAGTAAGAAGTATAACATCTTAGCAGATCATTTTCAATAAGCACTTATGTATGTGTGATTTTCACCCCCCAAATTTAATTCCTTTCATTAATAATTAATTAACTACAGTGAGCTAATACCTTCATTTAAGTGCTGCCACCTGAATCTTGCTTTAAAAATATATATACAAGGTAAAAAATAAAATAAAAATAAAAAAGATCAAAAAAGTATATATACAAGGAAAAAAGTATAGGATTTTTTCAAGGGATGAATACAATATCTGGTGCTTTTTTTTTCCTCTATCATATCACTACTAAGATGCACTCTTCATTTCAACTACATCTGTGTCCTTAGACTTGAAACTATGTACTCATTTTTTAGTTTTGTGAAATAATAACAAATTTTAAGATGACTTAAGAATCTAGCTCTGTTTAAAATGGTTCCTGAAATATTCACCACATCTACTTTACCTCTCTTTAGAGGAACATGGCGTTGTCTTTTGAACAGTTGTGACTTTTTTATTTTCTTGTGATGGTAAGAAAAGCGTGAAGAGAGTGCTGTTGACCCAGTACACCCCATCTTAGGGTTCAAGTGAAGCAAAAAGGAGAAAGAAAATAATGGTAAGGTTAGAAGTAACGCATGTTCCAAAGAAATCCATCTTGAAGTCTGTGTCCACTCATCTATGGATGGCATCAAATTTGCCCATCAAATATCTCACAGGAAGACATGTTAAGTTCCAGAAAGACTCAATTCATACATACATGTTCAGATGGGCTCCAGATTCAGTTCTCAGGATGTTTAAGTTACATGTTCTTCTCAGGGAAATCGTAAAAGGATCATTACTGAAATGCCATTACTGTGAGTTTTTCCAGACTTTCATTAGATGCAGAAGATTCTCCACTGTATTATTTTCCACACTCATCTGGCCACTGATGGCTGGCCCTTGTATGTTATTTTCTATTTTTCCCCAGGGGAAAATCTAAATTATCTTGAATCCTACAATGGCTTTCATTTGCTCTTCATGTCACAATCAAATGTCTTCATTTCACCTCTAAGCAAATAATAGAGATGGTGCATGGTGAGAGGACTGTAAATTATACCATACAGAGAACAGCTGGGGGACATGTAAACAGAAATGAAGAGATTTAAGGAGAACATTACAATTGTCTTCAAATAGTCAGAGGATTATCAAGTGAAAGAGACGTCTGTAGTTATCTTGTTAATTCTAGAAAATTGGACCCATGGATGACCATCTTAAGAGGCATTTTCAACCTCAATGGAGGAGACATGTTGGACCCAGATAGAAACGAATACAACTGACTGTCTGGGAAAGTGTTAAGTAAAAGTCAGTTACTTATCAGGTAGAAAAACCAAAGAATATCTCAGCCAGGAAGATGTTAAGTATTTGGGAGGGGGGAGAACTGTTTAAAAAGTATTTCAGCGCCAAAGATCTCTGATTCAGTAGTTTTCTTTCACCCTATTATCCACTCGTGTGCCTCTGATTCCATCTTCATCACAGTGTGTCTGATGGGCCAGCTGTGTCCCACAATTACTCCTATGTGCTACCTCCACATCATCTCCATTCTACCTCTCATTCTCTCCACACTACACGGTCGTGAGCAAATTGCTGAACTGTTCAGGTGTACAATTTCCTTCCTATCTCCAGGGCTAGGTTGAAAGGGATAAATGAGATAATTTGCCTACAGCATTTAGCACAACCCCTGGCACATAGTACACACAGTAATTGCTAAATAATGCTTGTTGTTATTAGCCATTATTATTATCCTCCAGCTCCAAATTCACTGTCTCTTGGAGGCATCCATCCGCAAATCAGACCCAGGTGTTGTGGTGGCTCCCTGAAGCAATTGCTCTCACTCATAGACATGCAGCTATTTTCCAGCTGTTTTGAATTTTCTCTGAGATATTTGGATCCAGTGATAGAATTGCAACAGACTACAGTTGGAGTCCCCGGATGAGAACACTACTCATAGAAAGCAGAGGTTCACAAAAGTTTGTGTCACCTAATCTACTCAGAGATAGCAAATCCTGCCTTAGAAAAAGAGTACTTCAGGCCTTATGTCTACCTAATCATTGGTTTATGTTTATTGGTTTATATCTGCAATTCAAGTCAGAAAGTGACAGGGATAACAAGAGATTCCCTCCCTTGAATTAAAGAAAAAGCACAATAATCCAAAATTGAAAACATTCAACCAAATAACTGACCCAAAACTCCTCCAACATGCCAAGAATGGAGAACACAAGGACACTGAGAAATGATTACAATTTAGGGCCCATACAAGACAAGATGATGACATGCAGCTGAGGGTGCCAGATCGGATCCTGGAACAGACAGCAGACCAGACTCACCAGCAAGACTGACATGGGGTTTATCATTCAGACAAATGAATGTTGTTCCTTGCTTTGGTACTCATGCTGAGTTTATGCAAAATGCTTACGTAGAGAGAACTGGTAGAAGAGTACAGGGTTTCCGAAAAGTTTTCATAAGCTAAAATTATTTAAGAAACAAAAGGACAAGAATGCCAAATATGAAAAATGTCAACAAAGAGATATTTCTAAGAGCAATATTATCACAAATACTGACAATGAAACTGAGTCTCACACCACACACACCACGGGAAGGCTGGGAAAGCAATGTTTTAAAAGGGGTAAAATCAGGGCTGGGAAGGTGGCTCAGTGGTAGAGTGCTTGCCTTGCAAGCATGAGGCCCTGGGTTCAATTCCTCAGCACCACATAAACAGAAAAAGCTGGAAGTGGCACTGTGGCTCCAGTGGTAGAGCGCTAGCCTTGAGCTGAAGAGCTGAGGGACAGCGCCCAGACCCAGAGTTCAGGCCCCATGACCGGCAAAAAAAAAGGGGGGGGGTAAAATCCATAGCTACAGGACATGTGACTGTGTTTGAGGACAGAGCTTTTAGAAGACAATTAAGGTTGAGGGCACGGTCATACCCTCTCTTCCCAGGAGAGACCAGAGGTAGCCGTCTCTCTGTGAGGAGGGAGGCAGGGAGGGCATCTGCAAGCCAGCAAGAGCCTACCCCAGAACTGGTCTGTGGTGCCAGCCTACCCTGCTCCCAGACTGCACCACTGGGAGAAAACAGAAGTCCGTGGCCCATGCCATTCAGTCTGCCATGTCTTATTCTGGCAGCCCAAGAAGACCCATATGTCAGTGCATTTACTTCAGCTCTTGTCTTTTCAAAGTATTACACATTCAGAAACTTACACCCTTTTATATTGCAGTATGAGTCAGACTTCTGACCTGCATCTCACTAATATCAAGACTTGCGCAGAATTGTTTTTTCTCTGGAGGCTCTAGCAAATGATCTGCCTTGCCGTTTCTAGTTCCTAGGAATGCACATCATCCCTTGGCTCATGGCCCCTTCCTCTGTCCTCAGTGTAGACTCAGCTTCTCACCAAAAAGATTAACTCAGCCCTCAAGGGGGAACAACCTCAGATTCAAAGACAGCACACCAATCGTGCTTTGTTAGAGTGAGGTGAAGGGGTTCACCCCTGTAATCCTGCCTCCAGAGGCAGAGATGGGGAAGATCATGGTTCAAGGTCCAGTCAGGCAAAAAACAAAACAAAGATCCTGCTTCAAAAGAAAAAGCAGGAGATGCGGATGCACGCTTGACACCCCAACCACAGCATGAAACAAAGGGAAGGGGCTGAGTTAGGCCATCTTGGGGATTAAGGGAACATGTTTATCAGAAAGATAATCAGAGCCCAAAAAGCTGAAGATGTGGTTCATATGGTTCCATGTGGCAGAGTTGGGGAAGAGCAGGAATGAGGCTGCCGCCTACAGAGCAGGCAGTGGACACGGCCTACAAGCCTAACTCCTCAGGCTCACCAGTGAAAAGGCCAGTCTCCATGTCTGCAAGAACTCCAGGCACAACTCTTCACGGGTGCGGCACTTGCAAAACCACTTCCTGGAAGGGCAGCAGAATAAAGCAGCCTCCATCCATCCAACTGGAAGGGGGAGTTTTCATGCACGAGTCTCAGTTCACTCTGTATGAGTTTAAATTCCCAAATATGGAAATAATCTTTAGCTGGGGATGTAGATCAGCAGTTAGAACACTTGCTGAGCACATACAAGGTCTGGTTCTATCCCCAGCAACACACACACACACACACACACTCATGTATATATACATGCCACATACCACACACATGCACATACCACACACACACATACTCACTCACATGTACACACAAACATATACACAGCCACATGCATACAAATGCAAACATACATTCACACAATTTTACTTTCATGATTCCCATGCAAATTCCTATCATGCAGATTAACAGGTATACTAATATGCAAATCCAGATAAATTATTTGTTTTGAAACTGCTAGTAATTGATGGATTATGAGCCCCTACCTAATTTTATACATTTGATCAGAATTTAGGGCTACAGTATATTTTTAAATGACAAATGAGCTTGGTTTCTAATTTTTTTCAGTTTTTAAGTGTTCTTCCCATGGACTCTGCTATCAAGTCTCAGCTTCATGAATATTAAAAGCTGTCTTACCTAACATCCTCAAAATTTTTTTCTTAGATCCTTAAAAAGAAACTCTAACAACCTTTAAAAGTGATATGTTCTCTAATATTGAAGTTCTAAGTATAGATCCTTCCTATTTCAAACTGGAATCTATCAGGATTCACATTTCATACGTTTTATTTTTCTTAGATATACATGTCTAAAATAATAATGATGAATACCAAATCCATCATATTTAGAGATTTCTGATTTTATTCTCCTTTTTTTCTAGGAGCTTTCTGACCTTATCTTGAAATTTTAATCATGCTTAGAGATTTGTAACAAAAATCATTAACTTTAACTTAATAGCTGGATGGTATAATTAGAATCTGTATAAAAGATGAGTAAGCATTTTAATAAAACTGGATAGGAAATAATTTTTATTTTTATAATTTGAAATGCTTCCAGAGCTATTTCATCATCTACCCATTCTGGAGGGAAGGGAGGAAAATGGCACTTATGAAAAAGTTAAAGAAAGTTAAGTACTTCTTAAGAAATTAAGAAAGCTGTGTGCTCAATACAACTTCTTCAGTACTTTGCCTTCAATATTTGATTTCTAGCTGGATTGATGCAATCAGAGTGTTCAAGTTGTGGCTTTCTTGCCTTACATGTTCTCTACGACTTTAAGAAACCACTCAGCCCTTCATTCAGTCTGCAGCAAGACCCCACAGGACATAGATGATAAAGTCATCCAAGCTTGAGAGTAAAAAGAAAATAGTAAGAGAGCAGGGCCTGCACCTGACAGCCGAGACTGGAGGCCGACAGAACTGGGTGTCATGTGTTAGAGTGCTCTGGATTCAAGAGGGGTCCTGGGTTCAAAACCTTATACTGCCAGAAATACAACAGGAAGGGAAACAATGCAAGGGTAGAACTGAGGGATGGGGCGGAAGGATGGGCCTGTGTGGGGTGAGCAGAGACCGAGCTGCAGTGGAGCCTTAACCCCATCCACACAGGAGAGGCCTACATGCCTCCCCTCCTCTGCCTGAGTGTTCGAAATGTTGAAGAACCGGAATCAAAACCGTCCTCCAGTACTGAATCTCAGCCTGATTGAGACCACCAAGCACCTGCGCTTTCCATTTCATAAGTTTCGCTGGCAAAGAATCTGGTGATTTTTCTCTCACCTTAGGCTAGTATGCATATTCACCGAAGGCAGAGCATGAAGGTACATGCCTGTAATCCCAGCATTCAGGAAACTGTGGCAGGTAGACTGTGGGTTCAAGGTCAGCCTGGGTTATACAATGAGTCACTTCTGGGAGTACCTACATCTGCCTCCTCTGGGAAAAAACAACTTTGACCACAGACACACAAAAACATAACTATTTGGCTTGCCTCTATAATCACTTGATTAAGTATCATGCCAAGAGCTACAATACATTATTTGATTGTCACAAAGGGGCAGGACAGGGTTTAATTAAGCATTGTAAAGTGACTGTTAGTTTATCTATTCCTCATCACAAATGGTTTTTTGCAATCAGCTCAGTTATTGGAATTACCAATTAGCTTCAATTCACTCTTATTATCTATCCCTCATTAAAGACCTAAATATCTAAATCCCTTCCTGTTCAAGCAAGTGTGGGCATTTTACCTTGGATACAAGGAATTTCTTGTGCATCCTTCTAAAAAGTCATGGTCTCAAATATCTTCGGCTCCATCTTCTGCTGTAGTTACACAAGCATGGTGGGTTCCTTTTCCTGCAGTGCTTCCTTGAAGTCCTGCGGATCTCAGGTAGGCTGCCCTGGTGCTGCCCCCCCTCCCTGGGCTCTCTGTGATCAGGGCCTCTGAAAACTCTCTTTTTTTTGGGGGGGGGCCAGTCATGGGGTTTGAACTCTGGGCCTGGGCACTGTCCCTCAGCTGTTCAGCTCAAGGCTAGCGCTCTACCACTTGAGCCCAGTGCCACTTCTGGCTTTTTTTTTTTTTTTGCTTATGTGGTGCTGAGGAATTGAACCCAGGGCCTCAGGTATGCAAGGCAAGCGCTCTACCACTGAGCCACCTTCCCAGCCCCCTCTGAAAACTCTCTTGAGTGCAGTCTCCACACTGTGGCTGGCTCAGTGATCCAGGGAGGCTCACGTCTCCTTCTCACTCCATATTCCAGTTTCTGGACAGGCAGAAGTCACATAGAAAACGCCTGGAGAATAGGCCATTGTTCATCAATGAAACAGAATCAATAGGAGGTAGAGCTGGAGTGGTGTGTTAAGGGAATCAGTCATGCGATCACACAGGTGTCAAATCCCAGCCTACACACCAGGTGAGCAGGCTAGAAAGTCAGGAACTCAGGCAGAAGGCTTGTCCTGCAGCCTTGAAGAGAATATATTCTTCTTTGGAAAACTTTTCTCTTAGGGTCATCAACATCAACTAATGGGATGAGGTTCATTACAGAGGTCCAGGTTATCTGCTTTTCTGAAAGCCTACTGATCTTAATTTTTCTATAGCCTCTAAGTAGTTGTACAAAGGTGCTGCCATTTAACAAAGCAGTTTATGAATATGATACATCTCGATCTATGTCACCTCTTTCTTTTTTGGGGGGGGGTCTGGTCGTGGGACCTGAACTCTGGGCCTGGGCGCTGTCCCTTAGCTATTCAGCTCAAGGCTAGCGTTCTACCACGTGAACCACAGCACCATTTCTGGCTTTTTTCTTTTTGCTTATGTGGTGCTGGGGAATCAACCCAGGGTCTCAGGCATGCAAGGCAAGCGCTCTACCACTGAGCCACCTTCCCAGCCCTATGTCACCCCTTTCAACATTCTCACCCATCCCTCTTCTCCCCACTTCCCTCACTCTCTGTAATTTTGTAGGATATACATTGAATTCCGGACTGCATGTTCCCCCTCTTCTTCTCTTCATGACTTAAATATTAATTACATCGAACACAGACAGACCCTCCCAGAGGTGAATTGTCTTATATGTCTCCAAACAACTGAACAACATAATCCAGCTTTCATAGGAGGACATCGTGAATTTAAGCATCATAGGAGGACAAGGCATACTGTGGTCTGAATAACTCCTTGGCTCTGAGACTTTCACCAAGGCCTCATGGTCCTCATTTGTAACATGAATAAATGAGAGTAAAATATTCTTTAAGGGTATTTCAAGGGTGAACTATTTAAAGGCTGGGTTAATCAAGGCAGTTTCCTCTTACTGACTGACTTGCCACTGATACAAATAGAACCAAAATCATTCCTTGAACGAGTCACATTTAAATTCACACCACATTCAAATTCTTCATAGTGTGTTATATTCACAGAGACAAGGACTCCAGCTGATTTGGGGAGAACTTGGGTCTTGAAAAAAAATTTTTTTTTCCATTTGGAAATTTACCCCATGAACTCCTTCTGTTACATTAGACTATTTAGAATCTGCCAAGGTTGCGTGGTTCCAGAAAGATACTTAACCCATGTACCAGGGAAGTTATGGGACTTCTGCACATAACACTGCATGAGTCAGTTGACCCCTGTGACCTCTATTTTCTCTCTACCAAATAGGATTGGGACAGGATGACTGTAATGTTCCTTTTTTACTCCAAATTGGAATCTGTTGGGGTTCATGTTTTCTTCCTGAATGGTTTGTCTTCATTAAGAAGTATTTGCTACCAGTTAAGTCAAATGTTTTAATCTTTTAAGCGTATTAAGGCATAAAAGTCATCTAAAACTTCATGTCAAAAAGATTCTATTTTATGGCTCTAGAGCTCAGTATTTATACTCTCTCGCTCAATAAGATCAGCTAAAAGTTATATTTTTATATTATCTCTTCAAAGTTTTTATTCTCAAAAGATCCTGTGACTACATCTTCCTTAAACCAATTAGGTTTGGGCTATTTTTCTTTGACAGTTTCTAAGGTGATATTTATTAGGCCTGGTCTTTCCATAATTTAACTCACCTCAGGGACTATTATACTTTAGAGGATTAATGGTCCATATTATTACACTTTTTGATCAGTTTAGATCATCACACTTTTTTTTTCACCGATTGGTCTTGCTTTTAACACAAGGTTTGCTAGAGGATAGATAGCTTTCATCATAGGAGCATTTGGGAAGAACACTTGATAGTGGTCCAGACCTTGTAAAACGAACAACACAGTTTAAGTGGATAAATGAGTATCTTAATAAAGACCAAAGAGGAAAGAGCCAAGGACTCCAAGACCTCTGTCCATTGCTCTCGCTGCTCACTCCTTGGGCCTTGTCTAGGACATAGTACACAGGATACATGATATGGTCTTAAAAGATTAGGGAAGATACACACAAGACAAAAGAACCTACATAACAAGAACACAGCCACATGCATCCATGTTTTCTTGCCCCTTCTACATTCAGTCAGCAAACACTGTTTGTGTGTACTGCGTGCACACAGAACAGTAAGAATCACTATCTCCTGAAATCTCTACCTTCTCATCTCTCTTCTGAAACCTCACAATATGGGCAGAAAGGTAAAACTAAGGTCATGATTACAAACTAAAATACCAGTGAGTTGTATTTTTCTAGTTGGTGCTCTTCGTTTGATATTTGGTAACCTGAACACTTTACAGGTTAGTCACCAGGCTACCATTCCTCCTCACACTGTCCGCCACATGAGGCCCCCAGCCAAAGGACACTCCTTGTAGGCAGATGGGCCCAGCCCAGCGGCTGCTTGTTTGTAAGCAGGTCTGAGTTCCCCCTCGAACCTGTGCAATTATTCAAATGAAGCAACCACACTCTAGGGACCCCACGGGGGCCTGAGGGTATGTGGGTACTGTTGCTACCACCAGCTTTCCACAGGCCCTGCTTGGGCACCCAGTAATTCTCATCTGCACCTGCAGGAGGCGCTGTGTCCCCCTCCCACACTGAGCGCAGGAGAAAAATTAACTGCTGTTTCTTCTGCCCTGAGTCAGGGTCTAACCACTCATTACCTGGCATAATGGAAGAGATCAATAAAACTGCCTTGTCCAGGTGTGTGACAGAGGGTACAAATGAAAACCCACAAGTCAGGCACCAGTGGCTCACGTCTATAATCCTAGCTACTCAGGAAGCTGAGGTTTGAGGGTCACAGTTCAAAGCCAGCTAAGGCAAGAAAGTGGGTGAGACTCTTACCTCCAATTAGCACCAGGAAAAAGGAAGTGGAGGTGTGGCTCAAATGGTAAAGCATTAGTCTTGAGCACAGAAGCTCAAGGATAGCAGCCAGGCCCTGAGTTCAAGCCCTAGAACTGGCAAAAAAGAAGAAAGTCACCCAGCAAGCCAGTGGATGAGCCTCTCTGAAATCCAGGCAACTCGTTACCAGAGCCTCACTGTGAGAAGGAGGATTCGCAGATTCCTAAATCCCCCATTGATATTGGACACCCTGCTTGCTCTTTACTCAAGCACTTGGCAAACTGAGTTGTTATTCCTCATTAATGAACATTAGAGTGTATGCTTCCTGATGTTAGACACAGAACTTGCTGTTGTTATTGTTCTAGATTCTAAAAACAGTATTCACCTGATTTACAAAGCTGGTCATTTTTTCTAAAAAGAGAATGGACGACTTATGCTACAGTCCCCAAATGCCCATGTTATAGATCTGGTCACAGCTGGACCCTACTGGAAGGCTGTAGAACATTCAAGAGATGAGGCC
This sequence comes from Dipodomys ordii, assembly GCF_000151885.1. Lineage (NCBI taxonomy): Eukaryota > Metazoa > Chordata > Mammalia > Rodentia > Heteromyidae > Dipodomys > Dipodomys ordii. Next base: position 1,016,009 of record NW_012267281.1, read on the forward strand.
TGATGGGAGGTCTTTAAGTTATCGGGGGAGGGATGGGTGCCCCCCCAAGGGAATTATGGGGTCCCCAGTTCCTCTTCTTGTTTCTCCTCTTCTTGTTTCTCCCTTTTGGCATCCCAGCTCCCATTATGAGCATCTTACCATGTGCCCAAAAGCAGCACAGACACCGCTCACAGCTCCGAACTCCAGCACTGAGCCAAGATTTACCTTTCCTCAATCTAGGCTGATGGTTATCTCAATTATTTGTTACCATGATGAAAATCTGACTAGAATAGATTCTCAGCAGGACCAGGGCACTCTTCCATTCCCGCTGTCCTCGATCTTGTGTATCATTGATCTCTGCTGACAGAGCATAATCTTCAGAAACTAGGCCTGGTTTCCAGGACTCTGAACTCCTGCCTTTCAGGCTTTTTCTGAGGTCTTGTTTCTGAAACACAGAACTTCTGCGAAGCCCCCTGCAAAGGCCCTTCCACCTTGGTCCTTCTGGTCTCAGCCACAACTGAACCGGGTTCTTCCTGTGTGGCCAACATGCGAGCAGGTGTCTGCGCCTCCCAGCTCATCCACAGCACTGAGCCCCGACTTCCGGCATGGGTCCCCCTTTATCCAGCTGTCCATAACCACGCAACACGTCCAGAACCCATCTGATCCCACCCCCTGCCTGACTCTCCTTCTGCCATTCCTGCATTGAAAATATATCAATATTTTTTTTAAAGACTCCAGCTCAAAATAAACCAGACTCTATTAGTAGCAAGTGCCCAGATATTGGACCTGAAGAGCCTTTCTACCCAACCATCCGATTCTGATGCATGATACCACCCCACTGCCTACCTTTGACTGCCTACCCTTAGACTCCTGATTGGCACCAGCAGGTGTCCCCACCTCCAGTTTCTGGCTGCTCTGTCTCACCCCCACATCTCAGTGCTTCCTGCTTCAAAAGAAGTCAGAATCTCAGCTCAACACATGGATAGGGGAGCGGGAGACACATGAGATTTACTTTGTGCCTGAGGAGGGGACTGCAGACGAGGAGATAAAGACAAAAATCCTTCAGTGACTTCTCCAAAAAGGAAATACTCAGTAGAGATGGCAAAGAAAGAGATAGAGCCATATTTGAAAGGTTAAAGGTATTTTGTTCAGTTTTAAAAAGAAAGATTTGGATCAATCTGTTATTCCCAGATTGTTTCATCACCTGTCACAGAAAGAGGAGAGATCTGAAGAAGGTGTGAAGAAGAAATATTGGTGTAAGCAAGGCTCATTTTCTGGTGTTGATGTGTGGATTCTCTTTGGAAAGATAAACCATGCTAGCTCTGAGTTTAGTTAGAAGAGACAGGGGCCACCTGGAGGAGTTCTGCACTGGAAAGAAAGCTGAAAAGACAGTGGTCAGATGACCTCCCTTTTCTTCAAGGAAGTGAGATTCTGTTTCTCTTATGAAAGATGCCTTAAAATCAAGAACTTGAAAAAGGGGTGGAGGTGATGTGGTGCAGCTAGCTGATGGTTTGAGGAATGGAAGAATTAAACAGGGAAAGAAGCCTATCACCCTCTGCTTTTCAAATGTTTAGATTTAACTCCATAGAATTAGCATTGTGCTCCAAGCCAATTAGAATATAGTGATCAAACATTCCGGAAATATGTGTGTGTGTGTGTGTGTGTGTGTGTGTGTGTGTTTCTGTAAAGTCTTAGAACACCAGGCTAGACACTTGGCAAAGTTTTCATGGGAAAAGAGCTGAAGAAAAAGGAAAAGCATAGCAAGAACGGTTTATGACACAAGCGAGCAGTTTGCTGCTGCCCACATTATTAGCAACAGTTGGATTACACATCAGGCTCTAGAGTCGCCAAACAATGCTACCAGGAAGTGAATGGAACTTGGACAAGGAAATGACTGTGACTGCACACTCCATAAATACAGAATTGAATCAGGGTGCAGGGTACCCCTGAAGAAACAAGGGAAGCTGAGCTGATGGAAGAGCCAGAGAATCAAAGCACAGCGTAATATCGCCAGGAAGGAGTTGAGCATTTTTGTGTGGAAGAGTAATACTATTCTTCTCCTGGGCTGCAGTGGCAAGGTAGAAATTAGTGGGAGGAAATGTCACTTGGGGCAACTTTCTGACTGTAACTCAATCACCGAGCCAGGAGGTGTTGTGGATTTGGGAGTAAGGAACATATGTTGTCGCCTTCAGAGTGACCACAGAATGGTTTTTCTCATGTCCCTCTGTCTAAATGGGAAGCACGGGGAGTGGAATAACAGTCTGCCCAGGAACTGAGTTTTTGTTTGCAAAATTGTGTAAAATAAACTGTTCTTTCTAACAGATAATTAACATTTCATGGGGTCTGGTTCCCCCACAATAGCTGACTAGGAACCACAGCAGCAGTGCCCTGCCCTCACTCTCTCCTACCACCCTTGTGGTTTTGTAAAGGCTGAGGAAGTGGCCTGGGGCAAAAAGCAAAGTCTCAGGCTTTTCTGTTCCTTCTTGGCTCACAAGCACCCCAGCATGTTTGCACCCACCCCTGTCCCCTAACCCAACTCTGCTCCAAGGTCTTGATTGCACAATGCCCTGCAAGCCGACCATCAGCCACGCTGTGAACCACCTGTGTGCTACACGGATGCATGTCAATTAGGAGCCCTTCTTTGGAGTTGTTAGAAAGGCTGAGTACCAATATGGCTCCAAGATCATGAATTCCTTTTTCCAATGGCCTCTGTTGACAGGCTAGCTCCCTCCCAGGGAGGGATCTGACTTCTGGGAAGAACTGAATACAATCCTGAAGTCTACCCCCTGACAAAACTGGGTGAAGGCTGCTGGGTTCCAGACATCCTCATGGCCATATGTGACCCCATCCCGGGATCAGGAAAAGCGCAGCGGGCTGGAAGACCATGGGACTCATGCACAAACCCTTTCCTGCCACCTCTGTCTTGGTGGCAGCTGAGAAGTCAGAGGGAAGTTCCACTAACTGTCAGTCTGAGAAGACCTCATCCCCAGGGCTGTGTTGCAGGGGGAGTATGTGATCTGCTGTGTCCTAGCTCACCTACCCTACCCTCATGGCAAAGGACAAAGCATTTCTCTGCTAGTAGCAGTGCTTCCTGGGAAGCCTCACCCCAGTCCTGGCAATGTCTCCTACACCATCAAGGCGTACCTAGCTCAAAGACCACACTTGGTTTTTCTCCGAGAAATCTCCATCTTAAGCAACCTGAGGGGATGGATTATTGTCCACACACCAATAGCAAATGGATAATGTAAGACCCCCACCCACACCCAGCTTATGTTAACTACCAGGGGCGTGGTATGCAGATCAAGATGGAATAAGCATGCTCAGATCCACCTCGGTTTCAAATTTCAAAAAGCAGGGAAATCACCTGGGGGCTTGTTTACTAACAAGATCAACAACAGATTGCTGTGCCCACCCACAGAGTTCCTGATTCATTCTCTAGTCCACCCCTCTGGCTTTAGTCCTCCGTGGAAGGAGTTTGTTGAAACTTGGGTTTTAATTCCAAGAACCCCCCCCCCCCCCCGTAGGTAGTATGTATATCTCTCCCTTCTTGTTGAGAGACCGTCCAAGGCTGATTCAGCTCAGCACTGAGGAGCACAGGGATTGATGAATGATGTCTGTCCTGGGAGTTGGAACAGGAAAGAGTAGCCTGAGTTTGCCGCTCCTGGCTTCCTCCAAACATGTAGCCCCATTTTCTTAATTCATATGTACATTTGAAGCAGAATATGCTCCCATGTGAAAACAAATTGGGACCTTGGGAAAATGTGACTATCTTAGTTACCCTAAAATATTACAAAAGATAGGTGAGAACTCTGGAACTGGTGGAATCGTAGTTGCCAGCACCATGTTAGTCATGACATATCCTTTTATGTCCAATCCCTGCACCTGCTCCTATCTGAACAAGAATTACCCTTTTCTCCCTAGTAACTCCTGGTTTCTATTCACACTTGACAAGAGTCAAGTGTTGAAGGCCCCTAGTAAATTATTACCCAAATATAATGTGAATTCTACAGTGGTAGGTTTTCAGCAAGACAAAGCATCTCTCTTATGTCCCAGGGAATGTACATCATTGACTGGGGACATTTTTTTAACATGACAATGGGGAGAATACCCTAAGAAGCCCAAAACAGACCCAGCAAATGAACTATGGAAACACAGATACACACCACTGATATTCAATGACTAATTACCTAACTATTAATGTGTCCTTAACTTGTCTCACTTAGTGGAGAAGGCAGCTCCAATAAGAGAAAAATGAACCCAACCCCTGTTTTGTCCCTAAGAGAAGTGTGATGTATGCAGTGTCTTTAACAAATAAAAAGAGACTGTATTTATGGAGTCCTACAGTGTCAGAATTTCTACAAAACCAGACTCATGAGAAATGACTTACACCTTTCCATGGAAGCCCCAACACCTGCAGCTCTAGCAAATTTCTTTCTAAGCTGGCAGGGCAAGCTGCCACTCCCCACACCACAGAGAGGAATTAGACTAAACAAAGCATTTCTTGTGACCCCTGCTCACTTGCAGCAAATGATACTTGTCCTTTTCTTCCATCTTCAAGATCATAATATTTTCACCATTTCTGATCCTACACCTATAACCAATGATGTGCTTATATGCTATAAGCTTGCGAAATAAATATTAAAACCTTAGTTCCTTTTAAGGCATGAGGAAAAATATATATCTATATTTGTGGGATTTTTCCCCCCATCCTGATCAAATAATGAACAAGATCAGCTCCAACTCTAGACTTTGAAACTATAGCATTTTGTTGTAATAGGTCTGTGGCTTTGCCAGGCAAACTCAAAAGTTATGACAATCAATTTAAGTCCCAGAGGGGAGAGTTTGCTTGTGTAAGCACTGGTTTGGGGAGAACATATTCCACAGAATCAAAGATTCCAACAGAGGCTGGCTTTTCTCAACCTCTAATTCCTCTATGATACATAATTGGATATTACGCAGTTAACTGTGAAGGACCTTTAGAGAAAACAAAAACCGACCGAGGCTCTTTTAGATCTTCATGAACATTAAAAGCTAAGCTTTCAACCCCAGCCAAATGCCATTACCATGAGTTCCTTCCAATATATTGTTTAGTCACAAATGCTCTGTCCTTGATATTATATGTACTCTTGAAGGTTTAAAATTATAAACCAAGGCTGTGGGACTTGTAATCCTACAGACAGACTGTGACTAATACATGGCATTGATATGCATATGTAGTAAAAGGCTACTCATGATGAGGTTGGACTGTGGAATTTGATCAAAGTCCTCACTGGAAGTGTTGTGAAAGCTGGTGTGGGATCAAAATGGTTAAAGCCTTCCAAGCGAATGGGGTAAAGGTAACGGCCTAATTAGAAGCAGTTATTGCACTGTTACAAGAGGATTCTATGTTTGCTTCCTAAAGAATCCCTTTTCCAAAGGAATTTTGGGCTGTCTGAGGCTCCCAGATAATAATTCCTTGGCATAGTCACACCGCAGACCCACAGTCTTGTGGAATTGAGAGGACCACTGGTTCAGTGTGACTTGAGAGATGGTTCAGTAAAATGGCGGCCATTGGCTCCTCCCATCCCAAGGACTGCCTTAATTCTTCAAACTCAGTGCCTTTTCTCTACCCTTCCTACCATCAACCAATCACACAGAATGTTCCAGTCTCACAACTTTCAGGTGCCAACCCCTGTGTTGCTCCTCACTTCCTTCCTCTCGTGAGGATGCATAGACCGTGGCAGCAACCTCATACCTGGCCTTTGCTTCCTCTCAAAGCCAGAACTAGGTTCTCTCGCCATGGCTGTGGTTTGAACCTCAGTGGAAGCTCTCCAGACCCTGTCATGAAGCACTGAAGCATCATCTTGATAGTGAAGATTAGCTTAAGTTTGACTCTGAGAATTCGGATGATGGCTGTGACAGAGAGGACAAGAGATACTTTTGGCTGCATGAAAGAGTATGAACAAAAATTGGGAAACTAAAACATTAAGGCATTGCTAGCAGACAGTTTGCCCAGAACTAAGCTAAAAGTAAAGGTCAGAGCCACCCTGCATGCAGTGCTAACAGGTTTTGTTTTGTCCAACACACCAGAGGACTTACTAACATTGTAAGGTCGGAGGGGTTACATGATCAAAGTGGTTCAGAAAAATTAATTAGATGGTGTTGTGGGTTTGGGCTGAATTCAGGTGGAAAAAGAAATTCCAAAAAAGAGAAATCAGTGAGGAGGTATTAGAGTGATCAGGAAGGAGGTCATAAAAACTGAACTTGGGTGGTAAGATGACAGAAAAGAAACACAGAAGGAAAGGAGGTAGAGAGGGATAATCCGCCACAGACATGAACACTCAGAGGTCAGCAGAAGGGCAGAGGACAAGAGAAATCAGAAATGACTGAGGAGAAAGGAGCAGGTTCAACATGCAGTTGGAATCCTGTATCCTGGTTCCAACATGTGCTTTCTAGACTGTGAACTCTCTGGCCTGCTTGCACTTACACAAGCATCAATAGAGCTTGAGCCCTAGTTCTACCTGAAGCCATGAGCCTGTGGTCAGGTAAGTCAATGTTTCTTTTGATCAAATTCTATAGAATTTATTGAAGTAAGTGCAATCTTGAGGAAGTTCCCTACACACTGCTTTTTGGAGCTCATCATCTTGTGGTGAGCAAGATGCCTCTCCTTCTCCACGCCTCTTATTTCAAGCTATTGAAGCCAGCCTAATGAGCGCAGTGAAAACAACTTGATTCTGTGGATGTTGGCAATTTACAAATGGGTCCATTTCTGAAAATAAGCCATAACATAAACACAAATCCTTCTCGGAAATCAGAACTTAAAAACAAGTCTGTTAAGTCGAATTTTCTCAGCTATTCGGCTCATGTGAGGAATCTCATTGGCTCCAAGGATACCACAAAAAGGCTAGGGGTCCTAGATTACCTTTCCTGAGGACATGAACACTGTTCAAGATGGTGGCTCTTCTGGTTTGTTTACCAGGAAAGTGTAAGTTCAGGAGGAGGAAGCAGTGCTTATGATTGTTTGTAAATCTGTGGTGAACTTCTGATTGGTGCTTGCTTTTTTGTTTTTAAAGCCCCTTTTAAAAATCATCTTAGGAGATGAAGCTTTTGTACCCTAGGCTAAACAGAAGGCTTTCTTCCTCATCAAAGTCTGAAGCTTTTGATCTCCCTCATCTTCTGCTTATTCATAGTCTGTGCATACACAAGTAAGTGATGTTCTCTCCATGTCTATTGAATCTCTTAAAACTCATGGAAATGTTCTCTTTTTTTATTTCATTCTCCATCCCCTGGGACAGCTGATAGTGATTGAATTCTGAAGAGATGTGGGTGATTTATGCAATTCAGGCTCTTTTTTATTACCACTTAAAATTTGAATTAAGGGTTCAGTATTTCAGAAAAACAGCTTGATATATTAGCATCTGACCTGAATTTTCATGCCGTAGTTTAAGTACTTTAAGTTTGGCAATTCTATTCTCTTTTCCCATGCCCAGCCAGGGATTACCAATGAGTTTCAGAAAAGCCTTCTTCACCTTGATCAGGTATCTGCCCTGCCTACCACCATGACCATTGGTTGCCCATAGCTCTCCAGAGAAATGTCGTGATGGAAATCTTCTCAAGGTTAAATATGAATTTTAAGTCAGTGTTTAAAGTTGAATATTGATAAAAGAGAGAAGGTTTTATAGTTGGACCATGGTTACTCTTTAATCTATTTGACTAATCTGCAGGAAAAATTGACAATTTTTTTTTTTTGTTGGTCATGGGGCTTAAACTCTGGGCCCAAGTGCTGTCCCTCAGCTCTTCAGCTCAAGACTAGTGCTCTACCACTTGAGCCACAGTGCCACTTCCAGTTTTCTGGTGGTTTATTGGAGAGAAGAGTTTCACGGACTTCCCTGCCTGGACTGGCTTTGAACTGTGATCCTCAGATCTCAGCCTCCTGAGTAGCTAGGATTACAGGCGTGAGCCACCGGTGCCAGCCCAAAATTATTATTATTGAGACAAAAATCTCATATTGCCCAAGCTGACTTCAAACTCAATCCTCCTTCTCAGCTTCCCAAGTTCTACCATCCCATCCATTTCCAAAATACTTTCAACAGACTTTATGTCACTTTTTTTTTAAGTGTTTGTTTTTGTAGTACTGGGAACTGAATCCAGAGCCTCATGCATGCTAGGCAAGTGTTCTACCACTAACCACTCTCAGCCCCAGCAGAAATTGGCCACGGAATAAGGTAGGAATTGGACAGCCTTGAGAATGAGAACAGATTCTGAGAACCCGCCTTGTAAAGTTGTTCTCTTTGTAACGGTTCAAACAGGGAGGACCTCCCGGCCTAACAGGGGATGTGGCTATGATCATCTTCTCTGCCTGTCTCAGTTTCCCAGATGCACAGAGAGATGATTGGGCTTTGAGTGAAGGCCTCCATGTTCAGCACAAGCCATTCCCTTTTGATTTGGTCTGTCCAGCTTAATGCTCAGCCAAGGTCAATGGCCTCCTGTACATTTTATTTAACAACCTAATTTCATTTTGTATATAGAAAGTTTGGACACTACTTCATCTTTCCTCTCCCTTAGATCAATGCTCTACTACGGCCATCCTGTGATACGAATGACCACTTCTTTGGAGCTGTGTTTTATAACCAGCTCCAGCATTGTCCGCTTGCCCAGAGGAGGTGGGGATAGCCTCCATCCCCAGATGCCTCTTTCACAGGAAGTACTATGATCAATGGCAGGCAGGCAGTGCAGGGAGACACACAGCTGGTCCCCACCCATGATGACCAAGGCCACGCTTTTCACTGCAGCCCGAAGTCACATCCAATAGACAACGAAGCAGAGAGAGAAGACAAAGTGTGGCCCCCGTATGCGGCTTTCCTGAAGAATGATGGCAGGAAAGGCCAGCAGGAGGCGTCCCCTCCCGAGCGTGGTCACTCATCCGTAGTGAAGAATAGACGGGAATGGGGGACAGGACATGTTGGGAAGTAGAGAAGCAACAGGAACTTCATTCTTGGCAGCATTTACACAGATGTGGGAAAAGAAAAATCACATTTTCCTGTGCACACATTAGAAACTCAGGTTGTGTGATTTTCGTGATTCTGCTTACATGTTCCATGCTCTTGCCGTTACATCTAAAACAGTTATTGTGCCATGTGAAAATAAGTAGGAAATCCACACTGTTTTATCATTTAAATTTTTCCCCACTTAGAAGGGTATTAAAAAGCAAATAAAAACATCATAGAAAGTTGGGGGAAGAAAACAGTTTTTATTTAATTATCTTTTCCGTTTGTCCTTTGGGAACAGAGCGCTATGCTTTAATTTTCATAGGTCATTATAAATTCCTCACCCTTTTCAGTAGGAAAGTGCAGCCTGCCACTGAACAGTCCCAGCAGAAACTAGCGGCTGATACTGTGAGACTACTCGGAAGTAACTCTGCAAATAGAGGGCTAGACGCTCAAACACAGGTGTGCCGGCTACCACAAATAACCACTCCATCGAACAACAGCACACCACAAATCTCTCCCAGTTAAAATCAAGCTGTCCACAGCCTTCACTGTAACCAAAAATAAAAATTTAAATCTGGTTGTTACTTAAGGTAATATTAAAAATTCCTTTTGTGGGTTGGGAAGGTGGCTCAGTGGTAGAGTGCTTGCCTTGCATGCATGAGGCCCTGGGTTTGATTCCTCAGTACCACATAGACAGAAAAAGCCAGAAGTGGCGCTGTGGCTCAAGTGGTAGGGCACTGAAGAGCTGAGGGGCAGTGCCCAAGCCCAGAGTTCAGGCCCCACAAAAAAAAAACTGATGTTTTTATGTAATTTAAATTGCATTAGACATCTCAAACAACAAAAGGCAATGCAAGTAACAGGTAACAAGCTGTCAATGGGATCTAAACAAAAAGTCCAACTTTAATTAATTCTGCCATGATTAGCAAGGGTCATGACCATGTGTTGAAAGAATTTTTAAAAAAGAAGAGAAGTAAAAGTTATGCCTATATCAATAGCTTTTTATACTGCTAATTTCTGAAGTAAACAAAGCATTAGAATCAGACCATATATCCATTTTTAGTTTGCACCATTTTGGAAAAAGAGTGTTTTCAGCTAAAAACAAAACTGCAACCATTTAAAAAGCATTTAAAAATGCTTTCATATAAAATCCTGTCTTCAAAACAACCTGGATGTGCTGTACATACTAAAATGTTAAAAGAGCAGGCCTCTTATTAAGGAAGTTAGGGAAGGGAGAAAGATGGAGAAAATTGGATAGCATAGCAACGTGAATTCGCTATTCAGTAAACAGACAGAGGAAATAAAATGTCAGGATTTTAAAAAAAGAGGGCTAGGAAGGTGGCTCAGTAGTAGAGTGCTTGCTTTGCATGCATGAGGCCCTAGGTTTGATTCCTCAGCACCACATAAGCAGAAAAAGCTGGAAGTGGTGCTTGGCTTAAGTGGTAGAGCACTGGCCTTGAGCTGAAGCGCTGAGGGACAGCACCCAGGCCCAGAGTTCAGGCTCCATGACTGACAAAAATAATAATAATAATAATAAATTAATTAAAATAATAATAATAATAAAAAGAATGATAGATAATCATCACAACATCCGTAAACCACAAAGACTTACAAGAAGTGACTTTTGTTTACGTGTGAAGACAAGTTTTGCTCTGCGCTCCAATTAGAAGTCATTGTAAATCTTGAGGAGAAAAAAGATGTGTTGTCACCCTACTTGGAAGGAGAGAAGCCCCTGCTCCCGGCCTCTCTGTTGCCAACCATCTCAGGCAGCTTTGCAGAGAGGATGGTCCATGCGAGGTGGCGAGAAGCATGGGACACTGCCTGGTAACAAGTCATCAGCTGACCCCTCTCTGTACCACTTATGATACTCTCCCCTGATTTCGTTGGCTCTGATTGAATCCAGGAGGACTTTAGGAAGCCACTAAGTGGGGACTAGTAGAAACAGGACATCATTTGCTCCATCAAGGAACTGAAGGTTCTGGAAAGGAAAAAGCTGAGTGATCTTGGCCTGGAGTGCATGAATTGTACACGTTTAGAACTGCTCCTGAAGATCAGCTGCTTCAGACAGGGGTAAGCACCATGGAGATGAGAGAGCCTGGGGATGCCAGCAGGAGGTCAAGAACGTTAACAGCTGCAGGAGCAACAGAGGCCATGGTTGGACTTGCCATCTCTTAGTCTATTTGGAGAAAACCTAGTAGTCCCGTGTTTTCCAATCATAGAGAGACCGAATCAAAGTTGACACAATAAAGGGCGATTGGAGACAGGTTATGAAGCTTCAGATGTCATACGAAGTCATGTGGTTTGGCCCCACAGCAGGGTCTCATATAAATGGGAAAATGCCCACCACTCAAGAGGCCAAACTGAATGGCTGTGAACTGCATGTATCACCTTCCCATCTGTACCTGTGACCCCCTACAGGTGAGGTTCCTAGTGATCACTCAAGGGTCAGGACCTTAGCTCCACGTGTGTCTCTTGTGGGTTGAATCACACTCTATAAAAAGATCCGTTGAAGCCCTAGCCCCTCACGCCCATGAATATGACCCACTTTTGAAGGAGGTCTCTGCAGGCACAATGAAGAGGCATGGCTCAAGGGGTTAGTGCACCAGCCAATAAGCATCAGATACTGAGTTCCAGTCTCAGAAAAAAAAGTGAGATGAAGTAAGTTAAGGTAAGTACAGATGAAATTAAGAGTTAGGATGAAAAGATATAAATTAAAAGGTAAGCGAGGCCAGGAACAGTCACCCTGGGGTAGGGTGAACCCCTCAGCTTGTATGACACTGTTGGTGTCAGATGAGAAGAGACACAGAGACAGATACCTACAGGGGAAGACACCATGTGAAATGGTGTGGCATCACAGGCACCCAGGGAAGACACATAGAGAAGATGCTGTGTGATGTCACAGACACACAGAGAAGAGACATGCAATGAGAGAGGCAGAGACCAGCGCGTGGCCACGGCACACAGGGTGTCCTGGAAGCTGGGATTGTGGACGTCACACTCCCGTCATTCATGGAGAACAATCATGACCGTAGAAGTCCAGTGTATTGTCATTTACTATGGTTACCCTGGGTCACTTGTGTCATTCCCAGAGAGTTCTGAAGCAAATGCTTGACTCTCAGAAGCTCTGCCCCATGATGAATCTACAGAGGTTGTGGACAAGCAGCCATCCCTCCCCTTAGGTCCCTTAGCCTGGAATTCACCTAATCTTCCTGGAGGGCCTGGGCTGGCCGTGCCCCTCCAACCTCCCCTACCCACCTCCAACCTCCCCTCCAACCTCCCGTACCCTCCCTGCACAAGGCCTCAGGTGCCATTGTTTTGTTTTTGTTTTCTGTTGGTCATGGGACTTGAACTCAGGACCTGGGCGCTGTCCCTGGGCTCTTCAGCTCACGGCGAGAGCTCTACCACTTGAGCCACAGTGCTACTTCCTCAGGCACCATTGTCCTGACCAGAAGGAAAGCATTCACTTCTCTTTCTAAGTCTTTCTTATAGCTAGGAAAAGTAAACTTAACATTCTCTAAGAGAGTAACACAAGGCTCCAGCCATTTGTCAGAGGATTTTAAACCAGAAAGAGAACAGTCTGACTTGAGCCTAAAATGCAGCCTCTGCTCCTTCCACCTTCCCTGCCCCTGTTTTTTCCTGTGAAGCAGGTCCTCATGATTAAAGTGCTTATCCCAGGATCACGTTGTAGTTAGTAAAGCAATAAGGAGGCAAGGACAGAAAACACAGAAGAGAGAGTCAAAAGAGAAAAGGGCTGACGGTTCTAAAAATTATGAAAACCAATGCCAAATAACAAGAATTGTTCTAGAATTCAAAACAGCTTGAGACAGTAGTTGCCAACAATGGAAAACTCAGTAAAAAGAGAAAACAGTGGAAACTGTGGGGAAAGGGGGAAGGAAGGAAGACAGGGAAGGGAAAGGCAGGCAGTGATGAAGTACAGACTCTGACCAAAGCCAGGCTGCTATGAAGCAACGTCTTACCCACTTCCCACGAAAGACCCAAGTGATAAACACTATTAACGTTCACTCTGTACATGAGAAGGACAGAAACACGAGAGCTGAACTTCTTTGCCCAAGTCACACAGCTAATATGTCAAAGAATAATGCTCTAAACACTGGTGTTTTCTTTTGCTTTTTTTTTCTTTCACAGTTCCCCGGTATAGACAAAAAGGGTTGAATTTTGAATCTAGATCAGAACCAATGCATATGTATATGCCATGCACAATCAAGAGAATTAAAACAACATGGTGTACATTTGCTGGTTTCTTTAATAGGATCGGTGGGCTTTCCTGAAAGCATACAAGTGTGCACAATTTAATTTTGTTTAAATGAGATAATAATGCAAAAGAAACAATTCTGCAGGGGGCTCTCCTACCTTTGAGTCTTGAAATATGCAGCACCAACCTTGAAGCAGATTCAAAGCGTTTTTCCTACCAGCTGTGCACTCACTATTAAAAGTACGTGACCTCGTTGTGAACATAAGCATAGTACAAAAACATGAAGCTGTCCGGTTCAAAGAAGATTGTATTTCTTGTGCAGCTGGGATCGGTCTAAGAAAGCCTGAGCTCAGTTCTTTGCCACATCCTCATCTGTAAGCCTTGTGTGGGGATGCCCAGGGCTTAGAATGACAGGCAGCTCTTTGAAAGGCTTTTAAACAGTTTACATAATACAATGGATGGGAGGATGACAGGTCAGTGTCCCGTAGACCATGACTATTGCTGCCGCCCTGGGGTAATGACCACAGTCCACTCTCTTTTCTAAGTACTCTTATTCAGAAAATGAACATGCGGACACTTTGTGTAAAATGCTTGTCATACTAGATTCAATGGTGGCCCTCCAAAAGTTACATCTACTTCTCAACCCATAGAACCTGTAAACAAACAAGGCCTTCATGGAAAAGTTGGTCTTTGCAACTGTCATCAAAAGTATCCTGCAAGAACTGAGTGAGTTCCAAATCAATGACAAATGTTCGTCTGCAAGTCAGAAAAGGATACATAGACACAGAGAAAGACAAAAAGTAGGGAGAGCCAAACTCAAGGCTTCTATTGACAGCTATGTAACGAAGATAAGGTGTAGCATGAAGATGAGCTTCCCGGGGCACGCCTCTGTGATCTAAGGGCCTTCTGTTAGATCCTTAGAGCTAAGGACCCTCCTCCTCCCAAAGGTGCTAAGCCTTTACTACAGTGAACCCTTGGTTCACTCAGACCCCAATCCAAACCCCTGAGGGAGAAGCAAGCAGGCCGTGCGCTTGCAGAATTCTGCACAGCACTACCAGTGTGTGTGTGGAGGTAATTCCTGTTCTACTACACATGTTTAGATGTGTCACCTAACTTTTCTAGGTCTATTATAACAATATCATACACTGGAGGGTTTGTACCACAGAAAAGCATTTTTCCTAAAGTTTTGGAAACTGGAAGCTGAAAATGGCTGTGTTGGCAGGGTTCGTTCCATCTCAGGACAGTGAGAGAAGGATTTGTTCTTGGCCACTCTCCTTTTGGGCAGACATCTTCTCCCAACTTCTTCCTTCGTACTTAGTTGTGTCCAAATTTCCCTTTTTATAAGGCTACCAGTCATATTAATTAGAGTTGACCCCCTCTCCATATGATCTAATTCTGAAATCCTAGAGACCAAGAAGATTTCAACATATCCATCTTGCGGGAACATAAATTTATAGCAACCTATTGTACTGGCTCCTAGGAACGGGAAATACATGAATGATGGGAAGGCGAAGGATTGTTTGTCTCCACCAGAAGTCCTGGACTCTAACACATATCTCCACTGCCACTGTGCCCCAATTCCTTGCAGACCACAGCCACTGAAGAACCCTAGACCTGTGATAGCTTTAGTAGATGAGAGTACAGGCAGCAGCTATCAGACACCTAGCTGTGTGACTTGAACAAAAATGGCAATTTCTGAGAACCTGGTTCCTCTTCTGATGAGAAAAAAAATCATAGTTCCTACATCATGGGCCATTTGGGAAGAAATATGCGAGTCCAAGAAAGCCCAGGGCCTTCTTGGCTTTCCCAGGGCACAGCCCTCATGGGGCAGGGATCTGCAGATCTAGGCAGAGACTTCAGGTTTCAAGTTGTCCAAATGACAGAGCCTAGAAATACAGAGGAAGTTCAGAGATGACTTCCTTGTGTCCCTAACCCAAACCTTCTAGGCATTACATTTGATCCTCAAAACTCCTGAGATACCAGCAGTTCCCATTTTGAGAAAGTGCAGCAGACTTGCTCTGGGCCAGTCAGACTGCAGTGTCCAATGTCAATAATAATACAAGGCCAAAGGCCCCTATCTGCCAAGGTTCAAATAAAACTATTATCCCCCCCCCATGTCAGGAAACAACAACACAGAAGTAGAAACAGAGGTGCTGTTTGCAGCTCGCTCTGAGGAAGAGGGAGAGGTCATGCGTAGGAAGGGTGGGCACAGCCCACAGCATCCCCCCCGCCCAACAGAGAGATGGAGGGAAAGCTGCACAGATCAGTACATAAAGAACGAAGGAATTGCTGCGCTGAAAGTGGCAGAGAGAAATAGAGACAACTGTCCTTGTAGACAAAGAAAATGATGGGAGCTCCAAGAAAGCACAGGCAAAGGAAGACCCTTCCATCCCGCCTCCTGGGAATCCGTGTGGGTGAGTAGATGTGCAGAAGACCTGTGTGGAGCCCAGGTCTGGCTGCAGACATACATTCTCCAGGAGGGAACATCTGCCCCACCCTGGGTGCATCAGGAAGCCTTGGAATGTTTTACACAAGGAAGAGATAAGCTCTGACTTAGAACTCCAGGCTGAGGATGTGTCCAGCTGTCATTCTCCACCTTTTCTATTACCACAGTTGCCTGCAGGGTTTGTTTCAAATGACAAGGAAAACCAAAACACATTTCTTGACCCAACTCCAGAAATTCCCGCTCCTTAAGTCTAGGGCAAAATTCCAATTTCTTTAGCTCTATCCCTTAGTGTATGAGAGGAAGCATTTGCTATTTGTCTTTGTTTGTCTGGCTTATTTTGCTTAACATGATGATGTGCAGTTCCATCCATTTTCCTGCAAATGATAGAACTTCATGCTTCTTTATGGCTGAATAATGTTCCATTGCTTTTATGGGTAGAAAACACATTTTCTTTATCCATCAGTGATGGGCTCCTTGGTTGGTTCAACAATGTGCTATTGTGGACAGAGCCATAATGACAATAGATGTATGGGCATCTCTTTTGAGTGCATACCCAAGAATGGCATAGCAGGAGTATATGTTAGCTCTATTTACAACATAAATGAGGGAATGTTGGCAGAAAACTCAGTCAGGGGTAAAGAGAGAGCAACTGGGGTGAAATATGATTAGAGTATGTGATATATATGTATAAAAAACTCATCGTGAGACCCATTTTAAAATAACTGCAAGAAGATTTTTAAAAGGAGGAGGGGTGATATGGAAGAGCAATGACAGGGCTAAGTACAGCCAAAGCATATTCTATGAAAATATCACAAGGATGACCCCATATTGTACAACGACTATGTCCTAATTAAAAATGTGGGGGGAAATGAACTTACTAGTTTTCAGGGATTATTATTGGCCCAGAAATTGTGCTGTAACACACTCTGGTAAATGTGGAGGCCAGAGAGGCCAGGGGAGCCATTCCTTCTCCCTGGAGCTGAGAGAAAACCTTAGCAAAAGCAGGGTGAATGCCAGGCGCCGGTGGCTCACACCTGTAATCCTAACTACTCAGGAGGCTGAGATCTGAGGATCATGGTTAAAAGCCAGCCCAGGAAGGAAAGTCCGTGAGACTCTTATCTCCAATAAACCATTAGAAAACTGGAAGTGGTGCTGTGGCAAAAGCGGTAGAGCATTAGCCTTGAGCTGAAGAGCTGAGGGACAGTACCCAGGCCCAGAATTTAAGCCCCACAACCAAAAAAAAAAAAAAAGCAGCGTGAGCCTGTGTCTGAGCAAAAGGAAAGAATCTGGTGACAATGAATCTGAGGAGAAGGAAGGGGAGGAAGAAGCAGGAGCTAATTGGAGCTCAAAGACAAAGTCTGTGCTAAGAAATAGCTTGGTTTTATAACCATGTGCATGACCCATTTCTGTAGCATTTATTTGCTCACCAGCAATCGATTTGAACTGGTCAGTCCACGTTATCATATTAGAATAAAATGATAAATTACCTTTCTTCTTAATATGTGTTTTAAGTACCAAGTGTCCATAAGAATTCTGAGAAAATGGCAAATGACAAAATACTCCGAATTTTGCATCCATCTGCTAATCACCTTCTTAAAATAGTACATAACAATGAATTTGAAATACTCAACAATACGGTCTCTTTTATCCATCCAGGCTCTCTCTTCCTCTCTCTGGGAATAAACTAGGTCATCTACTTCAAGCACAATGGGAAATATAGAGTTTGTATTTTGCTATTAATAATTTCAGTCTCCATAGACAGTTTTATTAAGGTATGCAATAAATAGGCTTGAAGTTGCAAGAAACACTCTCTTTTCAGGTTTTCAACTGACATTTCTCTCCACTATTACTAAACATACACAAATGTTTTCACCCATTAGAAAAAACACAAAGCTAGGAACCCTACATAATTAAACAAAATACATCCATACTATTATCACTCTCCATTTAGCAATGCATCAATTCCATCGTGACATTTCTTACTCAAAGTATCAAAGTTTTCTATTGCATCAGATTAAAATGTAGATTTTTTTTGAGACTGAGGGGAAATGTGTAGCTCTCTCCTAATGGGGAAAGTCCTGTCCCATGCTTCAGAGACAGAGATTGTGTTGTCTGGGCCTCATAGTTTTTTCTGTTCCAGAAAGGGCTTTGTTCTTCAGGCCCTGATGATTTTCTTTAGACCTGTAGGAAATGCCACCCCTAGTGTACCCCTCCCAGCTTACTCACCGGGTCCAGCTCTCTGTTCCTTCCACACTCACTCATTCCCATGTGACAAATCCTTTTTCCTCACTCTTCTCTGGTGGAAACCTCAGTTGTTAACTCATTAGATGGTTTTTCTTTTTTGGTCAGTCATGGGGCTTGAATTCAGGGCCTGGGCTCTGTCTGAGCTTTTTCTGTTCCAGGCTGGTGCTCTACCACTGGAGCCACAGCTCCACTTCCAGTTTTCTGGTGATTAATTGGAGATAAGAGTCTCACAGACTTTCCTGCCTGGGCTGGCTTCAAACCACCATGCTGAGATCTCAGCCTCCTGAGTAGCTAGGATGACAGGCATGAGCCACCAGTGGTGGGCTATGATTTTTTCATTATAATCTATTTCCTCAATCTCCCTTTTTCACACCAAAAATCTGTAAAAGCCTGAGCGCCAGCTTTGGGTACTATTGCTGTTTTGCCTCTCTGTGATCTCCAGCCTGGTACAAAGGGGATTCGAAGTGCATTTCTTGAACAAATCAGTGCATAAACCTTGTGGTTTATCAAAGCAGAGACTCCTCCACACTGAGCTCCATGATTAAACGATGAGAAAACGTGCGTTTTCATTCTCGGCTGTTTGCATGTCTTTCCCCTAGTTCGCTTTCCTGGAATCAGTTAATAGAAGTAAAGGGTCTGAGATCTGAACCCTGAGACCCTACAAACAAAGCACAGCACTAGTAAACAATGCAGCCTGATGCTGTGCCAAACAGCATGTGTGGGAGTGAGTTGCTGCCATGTGGTATGGCACTAGGCAGAGTTTCTTTGAGTATTTAAATTAAATTGGGAGTTGTAGGCCCTGGCCAGGATGACCCCGCCCTACCAGAAATGAAAATGGTTTGCAAATCTCTACAGATGTGCCATGTTTCACCCCAGTTCCCATCACAGAGTTCAGAAGATCCCCCTTGCTTTACTTCAACATGCAATCTTCCTGGAAGCCAGACTGTTCTTTCCAGACAATAGTGAAATGAGTTTGTTCAGCTGAATTCTAATCCCTCATTCATTATTGCTGAACTCTCAAATATTCAAGGAACCATGAGCAATTCCAAGCAAGAACGACTGATTTCAATAGACACACACTTCTTCCCTCAGTCTCAGCCTGAAATCAGACATGCTCACAGCAGCAACGCCAGCAAAGTCTACATAGGGCTGAAAGCCCATGACCTGTCCATGGCTCCAATGGCAAGAGATGTAAACGTGAGGTCCAATTGTAAAGATCTTCACCCTCTGTATTTATCATAATCGCCATGCAGGCACAGGGTTTTGCCTGTGTTACTAGTGGCCTCCATCGGTCTGTGACATATGATTCATCAATACACCTTGAACAAGGACAATATGAAGGGTTGAAGCACTAGCCACTGTCCTGTGCATTCCACATTTCATGCTGACAACCATTCTGTGGGATGAGATGCCTGCTTTCAGATGACAAAACTGTAGTGACATTGAGCCATTTGTAGGAGGCCTTCAAGTCTGGTGTTCTTTTCAAACTCAAGCTAATTCCCTCCTGCCCAGCGGAGCACCCTCCTACCTAGTGGAGCACTCCTTCTCCCGAGGGCAAAGCCCCCACCAGCCACCATGGAGCCCTGTGTGCCAAAGGTGTAGAATCAAGTCTACGTTACCATGCCATATTTGCCCAGACTCTGTAACTCTCCCAAGATATCTCAGCCTGCAATAGGCTAGCCTGTTTCCCCAGAGGTAAGAACCTCTGGCTCCTAAAATTTCATCTCCATGAAGTTAACAGGGAGGAGGGACTATTCAGCAGAACAAGGAACTGGTAGGAGTAGGAAAATATGGAAGACCCAAGGAGAGACTGGCTTTTGCTGGTTATCTAGTTTGCTTATGTTGCTGGCTTCAGAAGCAACTCTGAAATAGTTGGGACAACAGGCCTACCTGGCCATGGCCTCTGGCCTCCAAGGAGCTCCTCCAGCCTTCTCCTGACCCTGGCCTCCACCAAGCTCCTCCACACTGCTGTTCGCAGCTGAGCTGTTACCTCTGCTCTTCTGGATACAGCAATGCCTTCTGGAGATAAATGTCCCTGGAATTCTACACTCCCCTCAAAGGGGAATCTTACCTTCCCAATTCTCCTCCCAGCCCAGGACAAATAACATCCACTGTGACGTTCACAAAGCAGCCATGGAAAGTATGGGTCAGCAGGAAGACAGCGCTGGGCACCATCAGGCCCCATATCTGGCACCTCCAGATCCAAGGTTTCTAGCTGGGCATCAGTGCCCTGGCCAGCTGCCTCTGCCCAGGGTTCCCCAGAAAGAAACTGAGGCCAGCTCCCTCCATGGAAAGCTGATTAACTTTGAACTTCTGAATCGAGGCTCCTCCAGGGAATCCATTTCCAGCCCTCTAGGCTCCCACTCAAAATTCCCAGACCAGACAATGACAACAACTCACAGAGGAACACTAAGAGCTGCCTTGCACAGTTTTAAGTTTCACCCTGTGTGAGAATCCACCAGCCCGGTTCCAGAAACTCTGCTCAAACAGATTTCTTGTCTTCCCTCGCATGAAAGCCAAGGACACATCAGGTCGGCTTACCGGCACACCAGTCCAGGTGGCTCAGTGGTAGAGTGCTTGCCTTGCACGCCTGAGGCCCTGGGTTCGATTCCTCAGCACCACATAAGAAAAAAGCCGGGGGCTGGGAAGGTGGCTCAGTGGTAGAGTGCTTGCCTTGCATGCCTGAGGCCCTGGGTTCGATTCCTCAGCACCACATAAGCAAAAAGAAAAAAGCCGGAAGTGGTGCTGTGGCTCAAGTGGTAGAGCGCTAGCCTTGAGCTGAAGAGCTAAGGGACAGCGTCCAGGCCCAGAGTTCAGGCCCCACAACTGGACCCAAAAAAAAAAAAAAAGAAAAAGAAAAAAGCCGGAAGTGGTGCTGTGGCTCAAGTGGTAGAGCGCTAGCCTTGAGCTGAAGAGCTGAGGGATAGTGCCCAGGCCCAGAGTATAGGCCCCATGACAGGACGCAAAAAAAGCAAAAAAACAAAAACAAAAAAAAGTTCACATAAAAGCTCTCTCCTTCTCCCCCACCCTTCCCTTTTCTTCCCCCTCTTCCTCCCTGAACCCCCCCCCTCATATACAGTCTCACATCTCACACACACATATACACATATACTGTCTTATTCAAGAATGAGCAATAATTTTCAGGCATAGTGCACTTCAAATCCTGATTCAAGGGGGAAAATCATTGCATATGATTTGGTAAGAACAGTCCTGATAAGGACTGTGATCCACCTGGCTCTGCGGGGCTGATCAGCACAGCATGAAGCACCTGCTTTTATCCACCTTGATATTCGGCAGACTCATCAGGGGGGTGCCAGATAACTCCAGATGCCCCCCGAACCCACCTGCCCTCACCCTTCACGTTTCCCTTTGCTACCCTACTAGGTTCAAGCAACCAGAGGCCCTCTTGTCCTTCAAACCCCTACTGTTTGGCCCATAAAACCTTGAAAGAGATGTAAAGGGGGCTTGGGATCGTCTGTGACCATCCATGTGTTGGTGCTGGCTCTAAAGGCAGACTTTACAAGATTTCTCCAGGTCCCAGTGCCCAGCCCTCCCCTGGCTTCTTTGAGTCAGGGGGTGACAGAGCTCTGCTTTTTGGGGTGCTAAGCTGGTGTGTGGGGAGGCCTTTGTACAGCTTTGTTATTCTAATGGAAGCTATCTGGGTCCTTTCCAGGACTCTTGTCCATATGGGGCACTGTCCAAGAATAGAGTTACCTGGCAAAGCAACAGCGGCCCCAGTTCAAGCAAAAGGAGAAACTTCCAGGAGTTTCCTGAAACTCCGGAAAGTCATGAGCCGCAGTGTTTCGACAGGGCCACTCTTCCCTGCTTCTCCCCGGCGCTTTCTTCCTCATGCTGTTGCTGGATGTTTCTTCCCGAACACCATTTTTTTTCCTAAGTGTCTAAAAAGGAACAGGCCAAGGCCTGGCACCTATAGGCAAAAGTCTATTATGATTCCTGTTTTCATATAACCTGGAAAAGAAACAGCATGAAGAGAGGGGAATTTTATTATGAGCTAGATGGCCTCCACTCTGGCTTTCTTGGGCTAATGTTCCAGGCTTATTGCTTTAGCCTTTTTTTATATATGAAACATTAGCCACTGGCATATCTCTCCCTGTATAATGTTCTACTTGCCTTGTATATATTATTAAATCTTTAACCATAGACTGAGATTCCATTGTATTTTTAAATTTTAATGTTTCTCCAATGATTTGAAAAACCTCACTGAGAGCAATGTGAACAGATATTATAACTATGGTAGTCTGGATGAAAGAAAAGGCCTCTGTGTTTCTTATGAGCTGCCCCTTTGGGATTGGGGGCTATGTGCTATCTTGAGATCCAGAGAACACAGCAGCTAAGGGAGGGATGATGTGTGTGTGGACTCCTGGGGACAGGGCATTTGGATAGGTGTGGCTGTCCAGACAGATGGGCTTCCTTTCAAAGGTCCCAGCTGTCCCTCGGGGGCACCACTCACTGGTGTTGATGGTAGACAGAGAGAGAGAGAGAAAGAGAGAGAGAGAGTATTGTCAGTCACCCTGGGCATCCTCTGTTCTCCAAGAAGGACAGAACAAGTCAGTGCACAGGGTTTCCTGAGCACAGATTGCCCAGCAACTGCAAATTTGTCTTTACTTCTGCTTGGTGGTGGTTGTGTGTATGTGCTTCTGCAATTGTGGTCATGTTGTAATTACTTCAGAATTAATTGTGATAGTTGATTCTGTGAACCAACTTGCCTAGCCATGGGGTATCCAGAATAAATTCCCTTCTGCCTGTCTCTGAGGTGTTTCCATAGGAGACCTGAGGCCGGGGGGGATATGGATGCCTTCTGAACACAGAAGTGGACTCCTCTATTCTCCACAGGGCCTGAAGAATGCCAAGCGCAGAGGAACAAGGAATTGGCCCCTTTGTGCTGCCAGCCGGACCACTTGAGGTAGGGCATCTGGCCTCATCCTCTCCAGCCTTTGAACTGGGATTGAGCCCTGCCCATAAGCCTGCAGATGTGATTGAATAACACTGCCAGCTTTCTGGGTCCTCTGTCATCTGGGACTGTCATCACACGAGCCAGTTCCTCCCAAGACTCTTGCTTTGCCTACATGAAAACACACAAAAGTGTCTCCCACGGGTCCGGTTTCTCTGATGAACACCTGGCCTGTGCAGCAACATGACCGTTCCCTCTGCCAGCTCCTAGACTCTGAGCCTCGCACGCGTGCCAGCACGGTTAACTGGAACCTGCCAGTCCTCTGGGGCCCTGCATCTCCCTCAGGAGGCCATGCCCAGGCCTCCTCATCCCAGCCTCTCTATCTAGGCCCCAAATTGGAAAAGGAGGAGGAGAACCACAAGAATATTGGGAGAAGGGTTTGGGAGGCCGAAAAGAGACCCAGAACACGCATGTCACCAGATGACACTGCACCTGCAGCATGGAAAGGGAAGGCGTGGGTGGAAGAAGCAGGGTGACTTTACATCCACAGCAGGGCCTCACTTAGCTGGGCTACTTATATTCTCTGAACCATGATCCTCAGAACTCAGCCTCCCAGGAAGCTAGGATGACAGGCAGGCGCCACCAGGTCCTGGCTGAGGCTCGATTTTTCAAGTCACATTTTTTCCCCACCGTTCTTAATGACTTGTCTTAGGGCTGGTGACTGGAGGAGCTCTGCTGAGAAGAACTACCATTGTATCCACCTCCTCCACCCATCCCATACCCTGGAGATTAACTCATGGGGGCTGAGCAGTTCTGAACCGATGCCAGCTCAGGACATGAGGACTTGTGTCCTGTGTCCCCATCTGGAGAAGCAGCACCCTTGGCAGGAGCTCTTCCAGCCCTGAGATGGCAGGTTCAGGAGTGGTAATTCAATACCTCACAAAAGCAGAGCGAAGTGGAACGAAACATAAACTAGGAAATAGCACCACTTTCTTGCACACGAAACTTTGAAAAGAAAGCCAGTACAAATGGTTTAAACATCTCACAAAGTTCACATTGTATGGTGGAATTATTTTTAATGAAGCCGTTATTATGCTACAAGAATGCAATAAAACATCTGAAACCTGAAATTTCCTATTTTTATCACCTCCTGTAAAAATTTTCAAAAAGGGCCAAAATGATTTGTTTCCAAATGTGTACCAGAATAATTGGACAGGGGGTTTCCAGGCCAAGTTTCCATTTGGAATGAAATCGAGAGACTGTTACTTCATAAACCACTGAAAATATGAGCACAAAATGAAACGGATAAAATATTATGAAATATAAGTATAATCATACTTAACATACTGTGGAAGGGGCCTGTTGATTTACCATCTCCCAGTGTGCGGCTCCACACAGGACTTCTTTTATGCAAAGAAGTGTTCACGAGTAACTGGGTTACAAGAATCCCTAATTACTTCTGGGGAAAGAATTGCTTATTCCCACAAATTTCTGCACATGACACATAATGGGAGATGCTGATTTTTTTACATGGGCTCATTCTTAAATGTAATTTTCTTTTTGCCAGCACTGCAGCTTTTTGCTAGTTAATTGGAGGTAGGATCTCATGGAGTTTTCTGCCAAGGCTGGTTTTGAACCACCGTCTTCAAGCCTCAGTTACGAAACAACTAGAATTACAGCACTGTGCCACCGGCACCCAGCTTCAGCATCATATTATTCTGAATTTGTCACCATCACATAGCCATTCCTTTCATTTTCTATTTGCCACACAAATCTTAGCTAATCTTTGTTGTAACTGGGCAGAAATAACACCTTTGGGTATTTAGCAAATGTATTCTAGCATACCCATTGTGTGTCAGAAGTTTGTTTGAGATAGGATTTAATCTGACAGTTCTACCAAATATCTATACTGAACATACTCCCAAACCAAGAAGTATGGTGGTGCTTGCTTCATGATTTCAGACTTTATTTAGTGTGGTGTGCACATGCACATGTGCGATGGGTTTAAACTTCAAGGCAAGGGCTCCACCACCGACCCACGCTTCCAGCCTTTTTTGTGTCTGCTCAGTTTTGAGATAGGGTCACATTTCCTCTCCTGGTACTCCCCTGGACCACAATCCCCCTATTTTAGGCATCCAACTGTAGCCAGGATGGAAGGCACATGCTACTATGCTCAGCTTCTCGGATAGAAATGGACTGTGTGGACTTTTCTACTGGGCTGAGCTGGAATCTTAACCTTTCCCAGATGAGCCTGGCAGGTGGCTAGGATGACAGTCAGGCGCATGATGTTCTGACTGAGCCTTCATTTTCCAGGCCCGCTTTCTGTCAACTGTTCTTGGAGGTTGGTGACTTAGGGTCCAGGAGGGCAACTCAAGTTCTGCATCCCAAAGTCCCTTGTGGGAGGACCAGTAAGCTCTCTCATCAATAGCTCCCAGCTCTAAGCAGGGAAATTTGGTCTCATCTGGCTCTGAGAGCAGGAGCTTTTTTGGTAGAAAAACATACACCTGACCTGCCCTTCATCTAGATTCAGAATTGCTCAGAGGCTCACTTCCATCTCCTCACCCATTCCGAATGGATGCAATGCCAGATGGACAAATTACAAGAGGTGAAAGGCTTGGAATCTCATTCAGGAATTGTAATCACTTTTTTTTTAAAACACTACCATCATCCCTGGGAATCAACCCAATATTTGTTTTCTAACTATGTGACCAAGAGAGCACGTTTTCAAAAATATAGGTGGAAACTCTACATAACAGAAGCAGCCCTGGTTTTAGTCAGCTATTGCAGATGTCAGTAGTTAATCCAGCCTGACTTTTATTGCATCTGGAATTCCATCTCCTACCCCTGGTAATGGTCCAAACACAGAGGTTTATGTTGGGATAGGAGATAAAATCACAGCTGGAAAAATAAGAATATACTGTCTCTCTAACAAGAATGAAATTTGTTATCTCTTAAGTTGCCCTAAAGCAACTCAATGTCTGCCGTAGACAACGTGAGTTTGGGTTTTAGTCATGGAGTTAACTTTTTTCCCCCCTTAACCATCTTTCTTTGGCTTCCATCAAGTATAATACAAGGTACTCTGAGTAGTACCTTGTTGCTACCCTTATGAAAATTTAAAACTGTTTTCAAGGCATTTAAACTACATAGAAAGAGATTCCTTCCTTCTTTCTTATTAAAACTGTATTGTCTTTAAGTAGTTGTAGACACGGGTTGCAGTTCGACATG
Organism: Dipodomys ordii; assembly: GCF_000151885.1. NCBI lineage: Eukaryota > Metazoa > Chordata > Mammalia > Rodentia > Heteromyidae > Dipodomys > Dipodomys ordii. Next base: position 1,041,994 of record NW_012267281.1, read on the forward strand.
TCAACTTAAGAATGCAAGGCATTGTGATTAATCTCACTGCTCTCATGACTCTCCCCCATTTCTCCCAACCCCACTGTCCCCTCCATTCACCTACTTCCATGTTCACGAGTGCACGCTGAACACTATGACTGCCTTCTCCCACCCTTCCTCTCTTCATTCATCTACTCCCTTCCCCTCAACCTCATCTCTTCCCCAGTCCTTCAAGAACTCTTCCTTATAAGATTATTTCTTTGAGTAAGCCAGGCCCAAAGAAACATAGGTCCCATGGTTTCCCTTATTTGTAATATCTAGTATATGTATGAGTCAAGCGGAAAAGGTCAGATAATGTGATGTCAGGAAAATGAACCATTAGATGTGTATTTTAATGTTTTTTTCTTTCATGCATGTGTTTCTAACGCATTTATAAGATTATCTCTTTGTTGCTTTGTTTGTCCCTCCCCCACAGTATAACCCCTGCTTTCACTATATTTGATGTCAGTATAACTTGTGGAGGAGATCGGGAAAAACCAGTTGTTTAAGGATACAGGTGGACCTGTTGCAACAATGAGAAGTACAAGTTGTCATGTCCAAAACGAGCTTTACAACGTCGGTGCGGGGGTGGGGGGGGGGGGGAAGGGGGGGAAGGAGAAGGACTGGGATTGGGGGGGAGGGGGGAGGCTGGGAAGGGATGTGAAGGGTAAACAAAGGAGGAGGCTGCAATGCTTGGTAAGAAATGTACGCATTATCCTGCCCATGTAATTGTAACTCCTCTGTAAAGTATGTTCACAAATAAAATAAAATTAAATTTAAAAAAAAAGATTATTTCTTTGTTGCTTTGTATGTCCCTCCCCCACGGTATAACCTCCGCTTTCACTGTATTTGATGTTGTTATAATTTGTGGAGGGGAAGGGAAAAAACAAACTGTTTAAGTAGGGATACAGGTGGACCCATTGGAACAATGAGATGCACAAGTCGTTATGTCGAAAACGAACTTTACAACTTTGGTGGGGGGTGGGGGAGGGCTGAGTGGGGGAGGTGGGAGGAGGATGGGATGGGAAGAGGAAACAAAGGAGGAGGCTACAATGCTTGATAAGAAATGTACTCATTATCTGGCCCATGTAATTGTAACCCCTCTGTACAGTATTTTCACAATAAATAAATAGAAATCTTCCTGTCTTTGTTCCCCCAGGAATTAGTCAAATCCATAACCATTAGGAGAATAAGGCTCTCATCTCTGCCATGTAAACCTATGATGTCTCAGCTCCCCCCCCCCCGACTCCCACCCCCAGCACGGGACTCATGTGTGCAGAATTAAGCTTCAGATTCTGCAGGTAAGCTGGGGTTCTATGGCTCAGGTAAGCTCCAGGATGAAAGCATCAGCCTCAGACCTCAGTGCGCTGATCCATCAGCATTGCCTACCTGACCGTGGTAGGTGCAAACTATTTGCAATGCAACACATGGAGGGGATGGGATGGTTGTCCCACAGGCAGAAGAGAGAAGGCGCTGAGCCTCAGGTTTCTACCTGGAAGATTACCAGGGAGCATGCCCAATGCAGTCCTGTGCCCAAGCTCATCTGTGCCAGACCTGTTGTCCAGGTAGACAGTGCCTGCTTGGTCAGTGACTCTTGTCTGTCTCCTGTGTTGTATAAATCACCCTCCTGATGTTGTTGGGAGAACTTCATGATGGTCATTTAACTCTGTGACTAAGACCTGCCTTTCTGCCTCAGACCTGCGCCTCATTCACTCTACATTCTCCTGAGAAGAATGCTCCTAGGAAGATTGTTAAAGATCCTTGCCTGAGAACAGTTGGACTGAAAGCCATGAGCTCATTCACATTCTTTTCCCTCCTCCCCACAAAGCCTCGCTGTCTTCTGCCCCTATTCTCATTCTACCCTGTAATTCCACTGTCATAAAAATTGACGGAGCTCTGCGCATCCCTGTCTCCAAGTTCTTCCCAAGAGGCTCAGTCTAAAGCATGCAGAGCTTTAGTTAGCCAAGAAAAGGGGAAAGAACTGTCCGGCACTGTGGGCATGTGACTGCAGCCATGTGACAGAGTAAAAATCTGGGCTGCCAACAGATCTCCCAGACCTTTTCATATCGTAGAGGCCTGCCACAGCCTTCTTTAGATAATTGCCACCTCAGAAACACAGGCACTGGCCTAGCATTGCTCTTTCAGGAAAATGCATTGATTTCACTCAAAAGGGCAACGTGACAGTGTGACAAATATTTATCTTCAGTTACATCAAATTTCAAATACAGTAAGAATCATTCTCTTTCATCCATTTTATTTCTATGCATAGTAATAGAAAAATATCTGAAAGGTCCTGTTGTACAAGTTAGGAGGCCTGATTTATATACTAGTAACTTTTCCTATGTGTGTTGTGGTTTAAAAAAAAAGATGAGTGTCTTAGGATTTCTGGCTGCACTCTTTGTGGTGAGTTAGACAGAATCTTAAGCTCCTCTGAAGAATAAATCTTTGCCATCTCTCTTTGTAATCAGAGCATTTCAGCCTATGTTAAAGTGAAAGCTACTGTTGGAAAACCATCCAGATGACAACGGCTGATTTTCCTAACTGCCGCTAGGGGGAGTGAAAGGTAGCATTAGTGACCCAGGCTGCAAGAACAAGGAAGAATTGGGAGAAAGTAATGAAGATAATGCTTTGGAAGTCAAACAAGAGGGGAGGCAACTGCGAGGAGGGAGGAGGGAGAGATTTCCTGGATACCGATGCTGTTTAGAAGCGGCCATCCATTTCTTAAGGTTGATGGTTACAAGGTCTGATGAATTAGTGGCCACTTGAGACAGGAGACATTTCTTCTCCCTCCATCCTCTGCCCTTAGCAGCAGCCATGTGGGAAGACAGGTGATGGGAACTGGTTTGCAATCTGCTGCTGGTGGACCAATCCAAGGCCTCTCATGATACGGAGCACACACATGGTACCCACGAGCTGCACGCAGAGCCCAAGAATGGAGGAGGGGAAGTCTAATTAATTACTAATTGACATAGTAGTATTTTATGTTTTGTTTTCCCATATAATAAAAGTGCCTTCCATAACCTCTCTGAGACTGAGCATGGGGAGGGGTACTCAGGCTAGACTGCGACAAGATGGACCAGGAGAGAAACCATGGCCGCAGCTCTCTATTTAAATAGCTCCACAGGAGGTGCAGCCTCCCAAAGTCAGGTCGCTGTCCTCCGTTGCTGAAACAGCATCAGAATCACCGCTGAGACAGACTGTTCACCGTCTCAGACACCAGTAAGGACGAACCTGCTGTGGCCCAGCAGGGCTTTTGTCACTTGGTCTCTGGGGTAGCATTGTTTCGGCCTGTGGGGGTTACTGTGATGGAGGACCCAAAGCTGAACTGGAAGAAGGTGAGGGGCAGAAAGCCTGGCTCTCCCAAAAGAGCTAACCATGTAAGGTACCAAACCCAAGGGGCCAGAAAGCACTTTGTCTATTCATTCTGCCCTGCTGGCTGGGATGCTGTGTCTGTGGAGGCTTTTCTACCCTGCTGGCTGGAACTTTACCCTGAAGACAATAGGAATCCTTTGGTAGACAGCACTCAACCAGACAAAGGACATCACCGTAAAATATGGCATCATCACTGTATCATGCTTGAATTCTTGAGATAACGTTAATCGCTCTCTGATGTTCACCTGTTTATTCATTCACCTGTTCATTTATTTGTTTTACTTGCTTGACTTTCCCATTAAAGTCTGAGTTCCACAGGAGCAAGGGTTTTATCTGGATTCTTTATCACTGGTATACCTATCTATACAATAATCACGAGAGGACATCTCAGCCCCTCCCTGCTGAAGGCTCTCTGGCTCCTGTGTGGAGGATGCACTCAGACAGTGTCCAGCCAACTGGACACCAAGGCGACCCCGTAGGTAATGTCCACCGCCCACCCCCCAACACATTGAGGAAGAAGCAGTCACACCCAAATAGAGGAGCAGACTGGAGGTGCAAAGCTGTGGTCAGGTGACACAAACAGGTGGAGAATCAAGAGGCAGGACCAACAGAAGTTTCAACCAGTGTGTGCACTGGGGGAAGCAGTCACAGAGATGAGAGGAGGGGACATGGTTACCAAGAAGAGGCTAAGAGCAATGCTCCAGAGAATTGAGAGTCCACAAAGAAAAGACTTGAGGATGCAAACAAGGGGAGAATAGGAGCTTAATAGGGCAGAGAGAGAACCAGAGGAGTTCAAAGGAATAGCTCCCCTCCCCCAACTATTGGGGAGTATGGGGGAGCCAGGTTGCTGCTTCCCTCCCTCTCTCTCCCTCTTTCTTTCTGCTCCTTACCCCCACTTTCCTCCTCCCCTTGACTCCTGCCTTCCCCTTCTCTCCCCCCCACCCCATCTCTGTCTGCCTCTGGCTCTGGCTCTGGCTCTTCTCTCTTCTCTCCCCCCTCCCCTGGTTTAGAAGCCACCCCTGACCCTTGCCTGTTGGAAGGATAAGGCAGAAAGCGCAAACTCCAATGCAGGCTCCCAAGGAGATCAGCTGCTCCAACGCCAGCACTTTTCCCTCATGCTACTACTTTCTCCACTTCCTTCCGTCCTTTGTGGGAATCAATGCTAAAGACACTGGCAGAAAACTTCACTGTGTGAATTTCCACCGCCCAGGCTGCATCCTAGAGAACCAGGCAGCACAGGTGGTGCTGGGAGTCAGAAGAGGAAGAAAGCCATCCCAAATGAGAAGGCAGGTCTGGGTCCCCCCCTGGTGAAGACCTCCGTGTCCCAAGAAGCCAATTGTCCAAACTTTCAGTAGTGATGAGCTGGGAGAGGAAGTATGTGGGAGAGAACAGCCTAGAGACCAAATGGCTGCGCAGGCTTTTGAGCAATTCAGAAAAGGTACCAATTATGAGAACAATGGATCTTGATGGCTCTTGCTGAGTCACTGATGCATTAGAGGAAGACAATGGGAGGCTCAAGCTATGAATCACCCAGTGAAAGGGAAGTGTGGAAAGTTAGACAGGTATCTAAAGAGACTCTTATCTCCTAAATCAGAACTATAGAAGCAGAGGGGAAGGTTCAAGGCTTAATTATAAAGACAACAGCCCTGCAAAGAAATCACAATTCTCAGCCACAGCAAATCCACAGTGACAACAACAGAGACCTACTTGAGGTGCGTGGGACCCCACAACTTGGTTGAGGACAGAACATCAGCATTAGTGCTGTCAGAGATTCGGGACCCGATTTGGAGCAGCTTCTGTGGATGTGGCCCCGAGTCCCCACTGCAAGGCTGAGATCTTCCTTTGTGTGAGCATGAAGTGTAAGTCTCGGAACTGAAAGACAACATGGGGTCTACACCACCTCCCACTCCTAAGCAGAGTCAGATGAGTAAAACCCACCGCAGGCAAGTGTGGGATTATGTGGAGACAACAGAGACAATTCTCCCAAAGAACTCTAGGACCTTGCCAAGTGTACGAGCCAAGCCAAGGCTGTTTGTGGGACCAGATCTAGAAGGCCATGGACCCCAGGAGCAATATACAAAGTTGGGTATGGGTGGCCTTGTTCATGTCAGAGCACCCTGCTGTCACAGATGATTTTCTACCCTGGAAAGCACCCAGGGAGATGGTTTTAGAAGGCTGATAAACTTTGAAAAAAATCACAACTTGGGGCTGGGAAGGTGGCTCAGTGGTAGAGTGCTTGCCTTGCATGCCTGAGGCCCTGAGTTCGATTCCTCAGCACCACATAAGCAAAAGGAAAAAAGCCGGAAGTGGCGCTGTGGCTCAAGTGGTAGAGCGCTAGCCTTGAGCTGAAGAGCTGAGGGACAGCGCCCAGGCCCAGAGTTCGGGCCCCACGACCGGACCCAAAAAAAAAAAGAAAGAAAAAATCACAACCTCCATTAAGTCAAGATGAAATGCCAGAACTGGTGTAATAGACAATGGAAGAAGCCATAAAACAAATCCTATTGTCTGAACCAAGTTTTTCACCTAGAAGAACCTAAAAGATCTATCGAGTCTTCCGTGAACACAGTAATGATGGCAAATAAATACCGCACTTAGGCCAACAGTCCTGATCAAAAGGATCCATTATCATTTATTAAGCAACTATGCATTGGAAAGGGAGAATACCCAAACATTTGGAGAAATGGTGGGCACACAGTCTGACAAAAACTCACCGCTCAGCAGAGCTGACCAACTGAGTGGGTATAAGGCCTGCCCGCTGGCCTCCCCACCTCCTGTGTAATTCTTGGCCCAGTACCTCCATTACCAAGATAACTGGCATACCTGGAAGCAGTTACCTCCCTCTCCTCCATGATCATATCCTGGGCTGCCCCTGTCACACCTCCCATCAGACAGGGCAAGGGTGGGGGTGCACTGGGCAGGGGCAAGATCCAGGACATCAGTTTGCCCCTTCGGCCATGCCTCTCCACCATGCATGGTGTGCAGTAGTCCGGTAATAAACTTCTCTTCCTGCCTGAATACTGCGTGATATTCTCTTTATTGGCTACCTAATTAAACCTACCTATTTAATTTACCTTTCAGTGAGGGTACTGGAGAGAGGACATCATCAGAGAATCTCTGGCCCAGAGCCTGGGCTACAGTGAGCAACTTATCCATGAGTCCATACACTGATCAACTCCCTATGTCCAAAATATAAAATGGATTGGAAGCCAACAGAACATCCACATCACATCTGTTCCTATTGTGTTACAGAAAGCATGAGAAAGGTTCTACACGTGTCCCCTTCTCAAGGCAATAATAAAAGATACCACACCCTTGCAGGAGTGGCAGAGATTGGTGTCACCTTGAAACACCTAAAGGATGTGGGGTTGATGGGCCCCATCGTGCTTCATTTAATTTGCCAGTTTGGAACCTATAGAAGCCAGGCCCTAAGGGATGAGGACAGTCTAGGCCTGACTCAACCAAATAGTAACAAATAGTAGCTCCAAATGCAGGTGTTGTACCAGAAAATGCCAATCAATATATTTTCGTGACCATTGCAAGTATGCAATACAGTATGAACTACACTCACCAAGTTGTACATTAGATGTCTGGAACTCATTCATCTGGAAATTTTATTCTTTTTAACTAACATCTTCCCACCCATTTTCCAACATCTCAGCCTTCAGAAGCCACCATTCAACTTGGCTCTGTGAGCCAGAATTCATGATGCTGCATAAAAGTGAGATCATGCAGTATTTGTCTTTCTGTGTCTGGTTTATTCCACCTAAGGTATTCCTGTTCACCCATGTTGTCACAGTGAACAAGATTGCATTCTTTTTTTTAAAGCCGAATAGCATCCCATTGTCTATTATTATATTTATGGATATTATACAAATACAAGATACATGGCCTTTATCTGGTCATCGATCAGTGACTGTGGGCTGATTCCATATTCTAACTCTTGTGGAATTCTGTGATGAATATCTGAGTACGGCTATCTCTGCCGCAACCTAGCTCCACACACTATAAGCATGCGCTGTGTGCAACATACACATTATGCACAGATGTCATTCCTACCTTTTGTACAGCACAACCTAAGCATAACACATGCAATTCACACACCCCAGACACAGCACAAACCTCACACCATAAAACAAGAACATAAAACAAGAACAAATACCTAAGGCCTTAGTCCAAAATATATGGGGGAAAATAAATATATACCAACATGTACGATTATAACTTGATTCCTATTTTTGTCTCAGAATATGAGTTCCATTTGTTAGGCTTCTTCCGTCTGTCTATTTAGCATGGGGTCTTGCCATAGAGAATATCTAGAGGGTTGGACTCTTGGTCATGAATGCAAAAGCATTAGACAGAGGCTAGTCTGAGCATACATACAGCTGCCTCCTCCAATCCCTGGTGCTGTAATTGATTCAGTTCTTAACTCTTTCTAGAAGTACTTGGATACCACATCCCCAGTCCCACATTCCTAACTCAACTAGATCCTATTCTGCTTCCATTTTCCAGCTTCTAATATTGTTCTGAATCCATCTGACATGATCCTTTGTCCTATTGCTTTTGTTTTTGTCTATTATTTACACCTTTCTGCCAAAATTACTTTCTATCCTTCTACTGGGTCTCTGGAAGGAAAATGGAAACCGTTAATCACATCTGTGAGCCCTCTATGTTTAAATGAAAGTCCCTAGAATAAGCTTTAATTGTGGAAAATAGGAAAGGGATCTGGATAACAGTAATGATTAAACCTTATTCTCTCTCATCGGAGAAGTTTTACTTTTAATCTAACCTTTAAGATCCTCAAGATAAATGCATACACGAGCACGGATGAGCACATTAAAGCCACAACCCACCCACACTGCAGAGACTCAGAGAGCAACCCAGGAGCAATATAGGAATAAAATGACCTCAGATGCTTGGCAAGAGTGCCAGCATGATATGTAGCCTGGGCAGGGACATCACAACTTCTCTCACAGCTGTAAATTAACCTTATGCTGCATGACTCTGAGTCTCTCTCCTGTCACTATCTGGTGGGAGCACTTTTCATGAAAGAAACTTAAACAATGGAAGCGAGACTTAAAGGTCTCCACTCATCTAAACAAATGAGACCATCATAGTCCTGAGTTTCCAGGCTCCAGAGAGCACACAGATGACTCTCCTAGAGGAATATTCCCTACCATAGGCCAGCTATCAACACCAAAGAGAACCGTGGAATCCCAGACTGTGGGGCTGTGTCACTGTAGGAGTCTCTAGGCCTCTGTCTCTCAACTCCAGCTCCCAGCTTCTCTCCTGCTGCAGTCATTTTGGTCCATCAGTCCTAGAAAGGCAGGAGAGCCTCTGCCAGGTGCTGGTTTTAGTACTGCTGGTTTCGTATTACACAGACCAATTTTATCATTTGAGGAAATCTTTTACAAAATCCCATCCTTTTAATATGTCACAATTTCATTATAGTTGAAAATACATTTTTTTGAAGTCTTGACTTCTTGATAAAATATCTCTTCACATCTCTCATCTACTGGGATATTCACTTTTCTTGATTTAGAAATACTCTTTTATCTAAAATCTAATAAGAAAAAAAAAGCCTCAATGACGAATGGCCAAATAAGGGAAAGCTAGATGAATGGCAAAGCGCAATCAAACACAAAACAATCAGCGTGCTCATGCCTGTAATCCTAGCTACTCAGGAGACTGAGATCTGAGGATCAAGATTCAAAGCCAGACCAGGCAGGAAAGTCCATCAGACTCTTATCTCCAATTAACTACCAGAAAATCGGAAGTGGTACTGTGGCTCAAGTGGTAAAGTTCTAGCCTTGAGCTGAAGAGCTAAGGGATAGTGCCCAGGCCTGGAGTTCAAGCCCCATGACCGACCAAAAAAAAAAAAAATCGGGGAAGATGTGGTTAGAAATGAATACAAATCAGGAGAAGGGAAATGAGATGCTGTTGAGAACATAATCTGAGCAAAGAAGGTGGAATCCAAGAATGTGGAAATCAAAGAACGTAAAAGCAGACAAGACACACATGGAAAAACACCCCAATTATAACCTTAATGCTAATCATAATGATAATTAAATAGAACAGATATTTAAATACAGAATATTTTGTAATTACTTTGGACTTTTTGGCTGTGCCATCTTCCAGTAATTTTCCAAAATGATGGACACAAAGGGGAAATGGAGAGAGACCTGATACATGTTCTCAAGGCCCTTCAGAACACATGGACATACTCCTTTGGCCACATACATGAGAATCTACAAGAAAGATGATCTTGTAGACTTCCAAGGTACTGTTCAGAAAGAAATGCGCTGCACATGTTACCATAGCAAAAGTGGAAAGGTCTAATGAAATGAACCCCAAGATAGGGACATAAGAGGTTTTATCTTTGTCATTGTTTTTAATGTACTGTGTAGTTTTTTTTTGTTTGTTTCTTTTGTATGTTCTTCCCCCATGGTATAACCCTTGTTTTCACTGTATTTGATTCTGCTGCCCTGCACCTTATATACAATTTTCTAATTTGGGGAGGGGAAGGGAAATAACAAAATGCTGAAACAAGGATACAGTTTGACCCATTGTAACAATGAGATGTACAAGACACTATGTTGAAAATGAACTTTACAGCTTCGGGAGGGAATTGGAGTTGGGGAGGTGAGGAGGGAAGGGATGGTAGGGGAAAAACAAAGGAAAGGAGGGGGTTACAATGCTTGATAGGAAATGTACTCAGTACCTTACTCATGTAAATGTAACCCCTCTGTACAGTATCTTTACAATAATAATATATATATATATATATATATATATATATATATACATAAAAGTGGACAGGTCTACAGTGTTACCCAGCATGCTATTGGCATTGTTGTAAACAAGGAAGTTAAGGCCAAGATCTTTGCCAAGAGGATTAATGTGCATATTGAGCTTATGAAGCACTCTAAGAGCTGAGATCGCTTCCTATGATGAGTGAAGGAAAATGACCAGAAAAAGAAGAAAGCCAAAGAGAAAGGAACCTGAATTCAACTGAAGCTCCAACCTGCTCCACCCAGAAAAACACACCTTGTGAGAACCAATGGAAAAAAACCTGTGCTATTGGAACCTAGTCCCTATGAATTCACAGCCTAAGAGCTGTAAATATAAATATATATATATATAATTTCCTTGCTTGCTTGGCTTCAGCACATCCCCTGAAGTTCAGTCAGAAGAATGTTCAGAAATAAGACTTCCATGTGGTGAGCAGTGCTTGAGACCTTTGCTGACATGAACGAGTTAATGCTGCATCTCCTGTGTGTCTCAGTAAAAGAATGAGCTAGACCTCTTTTTAACTCTGTGTCTTTTTCTCTGACCCAGTCTCCATCTTAGACTCCACAGAAGAAAGAAATCTGTTATTTATGAAGAGGCCAGGCTCAGATACTGTGTTATAGCAGCTCAACACAGACCAAGGCATTGACATAAAAATAACATAACTACACAGGAAAGACAGCACCCACTATGTCTGCAAAAGTGATTAGCTCATCAGCACCCACATGTACCCTAGCCAAGCTTGCCCTTTACAGGGACCAAAGCCTCCTCTGAGCATCTGTGTGGCTTGGGGGGGGGGAGGGGAGAGGGGAGATGGGAAATCATCCTGGTTCTGTCTCCTTCACAGACACATTCTCAGAAAACAATGCAGCAGTCACTCCAAACAGCAAGAACAAGAAACGTCTCATGATCCAGGGGACTCTTCTACCCAATCAAGCAGTCAAGCACAAAAGTTCCAAAGTGTTCTGAACCTGCAAGAACTCAGGAAGCACACACCTATGGTGTGTTCTTGAGGACCTCAGCCAACCAAGACCACAGAAGAAGTCCTGATTGTGATTAAGGATAAAGGGAAGATGGTGGCTGGGGTGTAGCAGAAGAAGAAGGGGGAGAACCACCTACAAATTCACAGAGGAGGAGGGACAGGAAGGTAGAATCATCCCACCCCTGCCGGATGTGGGACGGACTGTGTGCTTCAGGCTGACACCTAAGGCAGAGAGGTACCTCCAATCATACTGTTAGCAGACAAATAGTGAAAACTAGAACATTTCTCATTCAAATAAGGCTAAGAAGAGAGGGAGGGAGAGGAAGGTGTCTAACATCACCATTACCATCTAAAACATAAATCACCTCTACTATCATGTTTATAAAAGTCAATGAAGGAAAAGGGTGCGTTTGGAACATAAGAACTCTGCACAACAAAAACAAAGCATCTTATAACAGAAGACTTTTTAATCTCTAAAAATAGTATTCAACAGAAAATAGTCTGACTACTTATATGCTAACTGTTAAAGGAACATAAGGTTGCAACACTTACTGAAAGAAAGAGATCTTCAGATCTGATTATCCAGAAAAGCACATCTGTGGAGTATGCCCCCAAGAGATATGCCATGGCGTAGGACTCATTAGGATGGAACATTGAGAGGAGGGTGGAGCTGGGCCACAATGCCTCACAGCTACAATCTGAACTTGTCAGAAGACTGGCCCTGTGGACTGAGATTCAAAGTCAGACCAGGCAGGAGAGTCCATGGAACCCTTATCACCAACCACCGAAAAGCTAGAAATGGAGCTGTGGCTCAAGTGGTAGAGTGACAGCCTTGAATGAAATAGCTGAGGGACAGGACCCAGACCCCGTGTTCAATTCCCAGTGCTGGCAACCAAACATAAATAAATAGATATAGGTAAATAAATAAATTAGATGGGCAGAATACATGCAAAATGAGTACAAAAGGAAGCCATGGGTCCTGATATTAAGATGAAACCAAGTAAAATTCTGGGTCCAAACCACTAAATGTGACGGGAAGGGCATCTTGCCTCACTAAAAACTCTGGGACACCATAGCTCCCAGGGAGCTCAGGGGACACAAAAAGACACAGATTGGGAAACAGGTTGAATTCATCTCTAGGCACATAACAAATCCACAGAATCTATGTCAACTGTCAAAAGACACAGAGACAGAAATAAACTGAGGCAAAGACATTCAATTTTACCCAAGACAAAGAGCTGATCTTCCTTACTTGGAAAAACTCTACCAGGCATGGTGGTGTACCCATGTAATCCCAGCACTCAGGAGTCTGGGCAGGAGGATTAAAAAAAAGTTTGTGGCCAATAGGGGCTATCTAGCAAGATCTGTCTGAATACTTAAAAGGAACAGAGAGAGGGCAGGGGGCAGAAAGAAACAGCTTTGAGCAATTGAAGGTAACAAAATTTAATTTAAAAAAATCAAAGGTTATAAACTGTTATAGAATAACCAGGGCCTGTAGCCCTTAAACACATTAAAAACTGTTCAGCCTCATGTGTATCAAGAAAAAAACATTCCCAAAACTGTGCTAAGATGCACAATGTGTCACTGATCAGTTTAGCAAAAGTCCCCAAGTAGGGTAACCAGCTGAACAGGCTGGCTTTGGCACACTGTCATAGGGAGGGTAGGGGGAAGTTGAGCTGCTCACTAATGGGGTAGGGGTGGGGAGGAGGTGCAGCCTGGCTCTTCCACTTGGTTCTCCAGGTGGTCTGATAAATAGAATCTGCAGGGCCCCCATGTTCATAGACACGGGGACTGGGGGGAGAACTTCCCTGATAAAAGAAACTCATGACTGTGCAGTTATTGCTGCAAAATGTAACCAACACAGTTCGCCCAGTTAACATTGCATTTCAGATGAGCAGCTCATCTTTGGTTTTGAATTAGCATATAGTCATAATAAACAGGATGAACATAGTCGGCTTTGCACAAGCTTGCTCCCTCAATTACATTCCCATGTCCCTCCCTTCTCCCTGCCTTGCAGAAGTCTCTGAATGTTCCATTTGGGAATATGCCCAGTGTGATAGGCGTGACATATTCCTTCAAAAGTAAACAAATAAATGACTATTCATCGACATTCTGACTGACTGGGTGTCCTGTTTTATCTGGCGATGCTATATATAAATGACTAGAATGGCCAAGAATTTGCAGAACAAAAGGAATTCCTGATAAAATAACTTGAGGACTTCATCATTCAGTAACTATGTTATTTTAAAAATGCTACTCAGATTCAATGTACCTTATGTAAAAACAACAGCAACAACAAAACTATGCAACTTGAGGGTAGGGAAGGGAGGGGGAAAATGGGGGAGAAAGATGGAAGGGGTGACATTAACCGAGAAGCATTGTACTTATAATCCGACTTAGAGAATCATGACTCCGTTGGGCAACGACTAAACAATAATAATTTAAAACATGCTACTGTGCAAAGTGTCTAGATATCTCGGGAGTTTGTTGCGGCCTCTGCACACATGGTCTTTCCTTCCTGGAGTCTCTGGCTTCTCTGCACCCTTTCTCATGTGTTTCCACTCTCTGTGAACATCATGGCGACACGTGTGGCTTCATTCACTGTACCTGAGCTCCAGCTCCAGGAGAAAGGGAAAAGGGTAGGCTCGTTGACAGTCACTCTGTGTGAAGACTGGCAATGTGCTTTCCCATAGCTTCCACAAGGTCAGACCAAGCAGGTTGGATTTTGTTTTGTTTTAATCCTGTGTTGAGGAAGGCGTTGGATCTGGGGCTCTGGTGGTTTTTCTCTCTGGGTGTGATGGGAAACCAACTCAGCATTGAGGTGGACAAGCTAGGGAGCTGCAGAGTATATATTTGTTTTCACAATATGAATCCAACCATTCACTGGTTAAAGCACAGCGGGAACAGCCACGTAAGGACCACTGTGACAGGTATGGGGACCTCGGCAGCAGGGTTTGCAACAGGGGAGAGAGGCTGGGCTCAACCTCAAATATGGTAAGGAAAACTGTTGATGGGGGCTATTGGAGAGAATACCGATTGCAGAGAAGAGACCTAAGGAAAGGGAAAGAGTATGCTCATGGCGAATAGATATACTCTGCATGCATAAAATATCACAGCAGAGCCCATTATTTGAAATAATTGTTATACACTAATGAAATAAAAAAGGTTTGAGCTCATTCTCCCCTTTGAAGTTCTCACTAGATACTCAATCTGCCAAAACCTTGATCTGGGCTTGCTGACTTTCCAGAACTGGTAGTGATAAATGCATGCTATTGGTAATTTTTTGAAAGGAAAAAAGAAATGCAAAAAGACAAGTGGAGCTACGTAGCCAAAGAACTGACTGGAGCTAAGTGGAGAGACAATGACTGAGAGGAAACGCCAGGGGCTGAGGGCACTCTAGATAAACTAACCTAACTGGATTTTTCCTAAAGGCAGGCCAGGGCTTTCAGACATAGGCAGTGGTTAAAGAAGAGGAATCTACAGATGTCTGGGTGATTAGATATGGCAGGGGTGGAGTCACTGGCTAAAGTAACATATCAGAGTTCTTGCTAAAAATAGGCAATGCAGGAAAAAAACACAAAAGCCCAAAAGTCAAGTCACATTTGAGAAAATATCTCAGAGGAGACTTTTTTTTAAAGGAAAGAATGTTTATCGATGTGAATGTGTATGCAAGTACACACATGGGCACACACACACACACACACACACACACACACACACATCTTTATCAAGGTGGGTTCTTCCTTTTGTTTTCTTGTTTCTTTTTTTTTAATTTTATTTATTTATTGTTTTGGGTCTGGTCATGGGGCCTGAACTCTGGGCCTGGGCACTGTCCCTCAGCTCTTCAGCTCAAGGCTAGCGCTCTACCACTTGATCCACAGCGCCACTTCTGGCTTTTTTCTTTTTGCTTATGTGGTGCTGAGGAATCGAACCCAGGACCTCAGGCATGCAAGGCAAGCACTCTACCACTGAGCCACCTTCCCAGCCCTTGTTTTTAATTTTTGAGACTGAGTTTCATTATAGAGCCTAAATGGGCCTCAAACTTGCAATCCTCCCTCCTCGGCCTCCAGAGTGCAAGGATTTACAGGCATGCATCTCTAAACCAGGCTCTAAAATCAGGTTCTTTCTGTTCCATATAGCAACCCACTTGGTCTTCTCACTTATCAAACGTTACTTACTTTTCATGACCAGTTCAGACTTGCCTCCCACTCTTAAAACTCAGGAAGTGTATGCTGTTTCTACTTGAGCTCTCAACTTCCCCTTTACTTAGCCAAGATTTCTCCTTAACCACTGCTCTCCGAGTCACAAACACTCCACCACCACATGCAGAAGAGACATCAAAGGCCTTCTTATGCCTGTCCTACCTCTCTGCCATGCTTATCTGCTGCCACACTGTCCTGATGAACATCTGTTTTGCAGTAGAATTTGAGGATGTCCTCTGTGCATGGAGGCCACCCCAAGGGGTAAGCGGTGAGTTCACCCTGTCTGACCTGGGTGTGGTTTGCATGTCTTGATGCTACATTTCCCCCAAGGGTTTGGTTTCTACCTTTGGCAGAAGTGCAGTGGATCACCTGGCCTAAGCGCTGGGTGTACCCTCCCCACAGCCAGGGAACTCAGGCCTATGTTCATGTGTTTCCCAGAAACGCTTTACTTCAGAGAGAACCCCAGAACCTAGAAGGACAGACAACCCTGTACCTAGAAGGTACAGGTCTCTGGAGGTTTTTGCATGAAAGCTGGGCTTCTTGAAAGCATATTAATTTAGACCAGCTGTGCAATCCAGGTACTTTCTCTTCTAATTAGGGGACATTTTGATGAGTCAGTCAGTGAAGAGAGTGAGGTTGGAGCTGAGGGTAAACCTGAGTCACAACCCCCCCTTACTCCCCCCCCACCTCCACTCCATTTCCTTTGCTTCTAGTAACTAGCCTGCTTTTAGTTAGCTTTAAAAGTTAGCCATTTTGGAGACTGTGCAACCAGGAACACATCATTATCCCATGAGCTCTGCCAGCGATCATACTGTGTCAGATGGGTTATGATTACAGTTGCCCAGGTTACTTTTCAGGACTGCTTTTGTCCAAACCATGACTTCACCTGAGCCCACATGGGCGGTCAGTACATGGTCTTTTGATCTCAGAAAGGCAAAGGTCTTCGGGGGTTGGCACATTGTGTGGTGGTCAAAGCAGGACTGGTTCAGTAAGAGTAAATGTGCCCATTGCTCTGATGTAATTACTCTTCATCTTGTACTGTGTATGCTGCTCGGAGTTGTGTCATTCTATTGTGATTACACATATCATGACATTTTACCCCTAAGCATCTCAAATTCCACCATTCATCTCTTACCACACTTTCTTATACTCTCATAATTATCACAGACACATGTAAAAGTAACAAAAATCCCTCAACCTCCATCAACATCCAGTCCCCTTCCAAGAGCTACCAACTGTCCCCAAAGTGTTCTTTACAGATTTTTTTTTGTCAGTCATGGGGCCTGAACTCTGGGCCTGGACTCTGTTCCTCAGCTCTTCGGCTCAAGACTAGTGCTCTACCACTTGAGCCACAGTACCACTTCTAGCTTTTTCTGCTTATATAGTGCTGAGGAATTGAACCCAGGGCCTCATGCATGCAAGGCAAGTACTCTACCACTGAGCCACCTTCCCAGCCCTACAGATTTTTTTTTTTAATCACACTTTGAGATTAGTCAGGAACATGCTTGGCCTTAATTGTGCCCCCTTGCAAAGTCAACTTCCACCTTGGACACTTCACTCACTTCTGTGTCGTTCATATGGTGTTAAGCAGTTGGCATCCAGCAAACTCTGGCTTCAAGTAACCAGAGTCCCAGAACAAAATTAAAAAAAAATGAAATATTCCTTCCTGGGTCTCTGGAGTGAAATTTCTAGAATAATTCCCTGGAATCTCATTAGTCAGAATTGCATCACATGCTCACTCCTAAACCAATCACCAGCAAGAAAGCACAGCAACAATGATTGTCTTGAGTCCATCAATATTTACTCCACTGGGGCTGAGAAAAAACCCAACCATTTAGTATCCTGACACCTGAACAGCATAGGCAGTCTTTGGCAGGGCAGTGTAGAGGGAAGACTCCCAACATCCCTTTCCAGAACTTGCCTCCTAAGGTCTAACTTCCACCCAGTAGGCCCAAACTCCTCAAGGCTTCACCACCTCCCAATAATGCCGCTGGCTGGGGTCAAGCTGCCAGTGCATGGACACCACCGTTTATGAGTGCATGCTTCAGAGAATGCATGAAGAAAGAAAACAGTGCTGACTTCTGGATATTTGTTGTTTGAGAGAGGGTCTGGCTATATTCAACCCACTGGCCTCCAATTTATAATCTTGCCTTAACCACCTGAGTGCTAGAATTACAGGTGTGTACCTCTATACCGGACCTCTGTTTGATTTTGAATAAGATGTTGCGCCTCCCTAGCCCTTAATTTCCTCAATTGCAAAATGAAGGGTGCACTAGGAAGGCTTCCCAGGCCCTTTGCAGAGCTATGATTTACCTTCCACTTTTGGTTGTGTCAACTGAAACATTAGAGATTCTAGACTGAATTTTGCAACCAACATTTACCTGAGAGGAAATTTGGGGGCCGCATACAGCTGCCTAGATCACACATGTAATCTTGATTCTTCAGGTCTACCACCCTATTATTAGTATCATTGTTATTATTACTATTATTAGTGAATGCATCTATCTTTTATTGCCATGTGAATCGGGGGTGCCGTTTTTTCATAATAACTTCCCTTCACACTCAGAATACTAGCCTTGGTCATTTTGTTTTCCAGAGGGGGCTGCATGGATTCATCATTCTCATCACTCCTCAGCCCCCTTTGAAATACCTCACAGCCAGGTGTGCTAGCTTATACCTATCATGCCAACCTGTGGGCATCTGAGGCAAGAGGACTGTGAAGTTGAACAGCATGGTCTATTCATCAAGACCCTGACTACAAAAAAAAAAAAGCAAAACAAAACCCCAAACCAAGCAAAATCCAATAACAAAATTAGAACAGCTCAAGATCTAAAGGTTTTAGGCATCCACAGCTAAGCTGATATGATTATCAAGAAAACAAGTTGCTAGGGTATAAACCTAGAGTCTTTGGAGAAAGTTCTGGAATCTGACTAAAAGAGTTCTTACCAGGCACATCATGATGTACGGTGGCCAAGACCACAGGAGGAGGTTGGATGTGTGATCAAACACAGCTGGGGTTTGAGGCAACAGCCGGCATCAAATGGTAGACAGGTGAGAAGACAGATCTCCGTAAAACAACAGCTGCGGCTATTGCATGGCACTGTGTGTTTTTTTTAAAAACCTTTGGGTCATCACACCTGAATCCAGAGATCCTGATCAAAGGCACCATTCCTGCTGGGAATTGACTCAGTTCTTAACCCACAGAACTTTCAAGCATAATAAAAATGATTCTTGTGGGTCACAACCTTTTGGGATCTTTGTTATGCAGTAGGAGAAACAGAAATGATCGCGTATTTTCCTTCTACCACAGACTCCCACATGAAGATTAAAGAAAAATACACTTGTTGTCTATTTTGTCTTCACTGAAGAACCACTAAAGCCAAAACGCTGTATTAAATTTGAAAAGAGAAAGAAGCTTGGCTCTGAATTTAAATTTCTAGAGCACAGATTCTTTGGAGACCCATAGTTACAACAGTTCCAAGAAATTTTTTACCGTTAAATGTCCTAAGATTATGAGGTGATAAACAAGGGCTTAGCAGTGTACTTTTCAAGTAAATGCTTAGGCAATTAATCACAAACAATCTGCAATCCTTTTTGTGTATTTTTTTTTCTGGCCCAAGATACAAATATGGGGGAGAAGAATCAAGATGGCGGTGTAGTGACAGGGATTGAGTCTCCTTCTGATCGAACAGGGCCTCTACGAGCACAGAACTCCACCTCCAGAGAGATCACCAAACAAACCAGAAATAATCAGAGTTTGGTACCAACCACGAAGATTCAGATTAAAGCATCCCCCAGAGGGGGGGAAATCACAGAGGAACCAAAGTAACTGACTCCCAAAGAGAGGCTGCAGCCACAGGCTCCCCTTGGAAAACTTTCCTGGTTTACTATGGTCTCCTTCCCTCTTCCTTTTTCCCCTGGCCACCCAGCTACCCACTAGCGACGCTGCCGGACCAGCAGACCTCAGCCACATACCTGAGATCCAGAAGCTGAGTCTTGGAACTGAAAAACGCAGCCTCTGCAGCGCACGCCGGGGACTCTATTTACAGAGAGCCAGCATCTCCAGGAGATGCTGTGGGATTCAGCCAGACTCAGAGGGACGCCTAACACCGGGGAGCGGTGACAAAGCTATTTACCAGGTTGCTACAGAACTCCAGGACTTCTAACAGTGTCCCACCCAAACCTCCCCAGCCTCACTAGGGCTGCCATGCTCAGAGACAAAGCATCCCTATGAGGTTGCTGCAGGCCTCCGTGGGAGGTGGGAGGTATCCCGCCCCAAAGCCCCAACCTCCACTCTTCTGGCAGCTGCCAGACGCACCCCTCCCCACCTGCATGCAACACTGCCAGGAAGGGTAGGGTGACCAATCAAATGAACTCTAAAAAACCACTGGCATGGCTTGGACCTAAAAGGTCACTTGTACACCACTGTACAGGACACGGCCAACTGCCCACAGTGCCCAGATTTGCACACAGCCAGGTTCAAAATCCTGTCCATGCATCCCTGCATGAAATGCCACTGGCTCACCACACTGCTGGGGTCTGAGCTCAGCCCACTGCAGAAAGCCTGTGTGTGCATCACTGCATGAGACTTGGGACGCAGTGCCAGAAACAGTGCCCAGATGGACCCAGAGTCCTGTCTGTGCCTCACTGTGCAGGACACTACTGGCACACTGCCCACAAGGAATCCAGTAAACCACAGCCCATTACTACAGAATCTGCCTAATCATAACCACTTCTACACAGCCCGAACCCAGATGTGTAAATCACAGTGAAAGATCACAAAATTCACGGACAAACCAAGACAATCTGCCACTCTCAAAACCAACAACTCAGGGGAGGGCTCTCCCAAGAGTGAAAAACAAACAAACAAACAAGGATGAATAAAAGAATCATTACACA
Source organism: Dipodomys ordii (assembly GCF_000151885.1). Taxonomy (NCBI): domain Eukaryota; kingdom Metazoa; phylum Chordata; class Mammalia; order Rodentia; family Heteromyidae; genus Dipodomys; species Dipodomys ordii. Next base: position 1,062,244 of record NW_012267281.1, read on the forward strand.
AATGATGAGAGAATTGGCTAAAGAAATAAAAGGGCAGATCCAGGAACAGCTAGAAGAATTCAGGGATGAGATGAAGAAATACAAAACATCCAAAGTTGACATCAACAAGATGAGAACTTTACACACTTTAATGAAGGAAATGAAAGAAATTTATCAAGGAGATAGACATCATGCAAACTTCATGCAAGGACTTGAGAATTGACATTAACAAAGAGCTTGGAAACATAAAGGCTCTCTCTTCCCATTATAAAGCAAATATGAAAGTATAAGAAACACAATGAAGTTGAAAACAAGGTATATGGAGTTTAAGATAAAGCAGAAGAGTTAGAACAAAAAGTCACAAATATGGAAAAAAACAAGCAGAACATACCAAAGGGACATTCAAGAATTGATACATTCAGCCAAAAGATCAAATCTACATATAATTGGGATAAGTGAGGGAGAAGAATCCAAAACTAAAGGCATTGAAAAACATATTTAACAAAACATAACCGAAAACTTCTCCAACCTCCAGAAAGAGAGTCTCACCCACTTAACAGAGGCATACAGGGTCCAAGAAGAAAAAATTCTAGATATATCATAGTGAAAACACTGGACAAGAAACAAGGAATTAATTTTAAAGACAGTAAAGACAATGAGGAGGGCTGGGAAGGTGGCTCAGTGGTAAAGCGCTTGCCTTGCATGCCTGAGGCCCTGGGTTTGATTCCTCAGCACCACATAAGCAAAAAGAAAACAGCCGGAAGTGGCGCTGTGGCTCAAGTGGTAGAGCGCTAGCCTTGAGCTGAAGAGCTGAGGGACAGCGCCCAGGCCCAGAGTTCAAGCCCCATGACTGGACCCCCCTCCCCCAAAAAAAAGACAATGAGGAAACTTTATCCCAATGGAAAGAAGACTAGTATAACATCAGCTTTCTCAACTTTACCAGCAATATATCTGACAAAAGCCTAATGTCCCAAATATACAAGGAGTTCAAAAAAGTAACACTCCCAATCAATAAATGAGCAAAAGAGACCTCTCAGAAGAAAAAGTAAAAATGGCAAATTGACACATCGGGAAATGCTCAACAACCCTGGACATAAAAGGAATGCAAATCAAAATAACTTTGATATTCCCTCTCATCCTAGTTAGATTGGTCTAGATAGAACTGGAATAACAACAAACGCTGGTGGGAAAAAAGGAAACCTATTGCACTGTTGGTGGGAATATAAACTAGTGCAACCACTCTGGATACATACCCCTAGTAACCCAAAGACCTCCTCCTTATGTCTTGCTTTCTAAAGGTTGTACCACCTCCCTGTAGCTTCCAGCTGGGGTCCAAGACATCCACACCTGGGCTTTTGTGACATGGAGGCACTCACCCAGCTTATGCAAGGCCTGGGTTTGATCCCTAGCACTATAAGAAGAAAACTTAAGCTGGGCGCTGGTGGTTCACACCCATAATTCTAGCTACTCAGGAGGCTGAGATCTGAGGATTGCAGTTCAAAGCCAGACCAGGATGAAAAGTCCATGAGACTCTTATGTCCAGTAAACTACTCTGAATATAAAGCTGGAAATGATGCTGTAGCTCAAGAGGTAGAGCACTAGCCTTGAGCAAAAGAAGCTCAGGGACAACACTCAGCCCTGAGTTCAAGCCCCAGGATTGGCACACACACACACACACACACACACACACATTCTGAAACATGGAAAATCATAACTGTGTATTGAGTGACTTTCTAGGGCTGTTGTAACACATGACACCAAACTTGAACGCTTAACAAATGGAGACATTGTTTCTACTACAGCAGTTGGCTGTAAGTACCTGGTGCTGTCTCAGACTAGGGGCAGCATCTTCCCTGACCTTGCCCAGATGTTGGTGGTGGCCAGCAACTGTTCCCTTGTACCTGCATGGCTCCTGCTTCTGCCTCCATCTTTACATGGCCTTTTTTCACCATGTGTCCTCTCTTGCCTTCCATGTTGAGGAAGAACACCTTTCCTTAGGTGTGACTTCATTTTAACTCAGACATTTCTCAAAAGAATTTACTTCCATATAAAGTCACATTCAAAGGCCCTAGAGGTTATGAGTTCCATATACATGTTTGAGAAAGAAAACTCTTTCATGGTCATTCCTCTGCCCTTCCTTTGATGGTCTGAAAAGCCTGGATTTAAGTAGTGATAAGTGAAAATACTAGACTATGAGGCCTAGAGACTTAAAAAGAGGGAGACACAAAAGGGAAGGTGATAAGGAGGGAGGGAGTCAGAAAGAGCAATAGAAGGTGTCACACTGATCAAAGTACATTCTAATATCACAATAAAGGCCCTTTGCTCAATAAACTTAGGCTCAGACAAATAATGGTAGTTTTAAAAGAAAAAAAAATAGTGACTATCTGTGATACCTGAGCAAATAAGGTCTCTCTCCTGTCTCAGCCCCCACAAAGCTCAGTGGACTGCAGAGATGTTTAAACTGGGACCAGCCAAGCTCAATTTGCATTTCTCAAAAATCCCTTCATAATTTGGTGCACAGTAAGGGTTGAGGCGCAGAGTGCACAGCTGGTGGGCATACTGATTTGCCAATAAATGCTAATCCCCTCTACTCATAAACACCACAGATATAAGCAAAACAGCTGAGTTTATGTTTAATTTAATACCTATTTAATACCTATCAGTGAACTTAACAAGGGAGGAGAGATGGGCCATTTTTAATCAAATGTCCTCTGCCAAACAGGAATGGGCTAACAAGCCTCAGGCTAGTAGGAAGCTGTTAATGTTTACTATTCTTTTAAATATCTCAGCTTTCTTTTCTATTTAAGGAATGATTACTCTGACCAAACTGGGAAGATAAATGGACCGAAGAGTGGAGCTGATAGTTCACTGTATTTCTTTTTGAAAGCAGTTGTTAGCTGAAAGAAATGGGTGAGTTGAAAGACTTATAATGTGTAATTCTTGTCATTTAAATGAAACTAATGTATTTAAATGAAAAATAATTTAAACATGATTTTAATAATTTAAAAACACTGCATATTTTAAAACGATTACATCTTAGTAATATTAGTATTCATCTGGAGGAATTGCTGGAGGCTGAGGGAGCACTAATTTGCAAGCAGAAGTTCTGGTTTAAGTTCCAGTTTAATGGAGGGAAGGCCACATTTGCTCCACTTTTACCTCCAGGTTCTCATGGCAAAGACAGGTGGAAAAAGCTTTAGTCAAGAGATGGGAAAGACTGGGGGAGGGGGCAGGGCGAGGCTGGGAAGGGATGTGAAGGGTAAACAAAGGAGGAGGCTGCAATACTTGATAAGAAATGTACTCATTATCTTGCCCATGTAATTGTAACCCCTCTGTACAATATGTTTGCAATAAAAAATAAATAAATAAAAATTTAAAAAACAGAGATGGGAAAGTGATGGTCTCAAAAGGTACACAGCACATTCTCCACAATAAACTCACAAGCGAGGAAGACTACCAGACCTTTTTCCAATTGAAAAGAAAGGAAATTACACATCTCCAGAAAGCTGCCTGTCTTACATAAGGGGAGAAGAACATCTGAGAAACATTCTGAAGACAGGGCCCAGGAGTCTGGGTTCACAAGAGCACTGAGATCTGATTATCTGATTATAAAACTGAGCCTGGCACTGATGGCTCACCCCTGTAATCCTAGCTACTCAGGAAGCTATGAAGCTGAGACCCCAATGGTATAGAGTGCTAGCTCAGTATGAAAGCATCTAGGTCCAGAGTTCAAGCCCCAGGACCAGCAAAAAATGACTGTAAAAATGACTGCCCAAATCAAAACCCAAACCCTAAACTTTACTAGCAAGTCAACAGTTCGGGGTCATAATAGGACTGCAGACACGAGTTCTGTAAATCCGGACTCTATGTAAGGAGGAGTTTCTAGGGAAACCTATAGGGAGACAAAAACAAGAAGAGTGTAATGGGACATCAGAGCACCTGACAATTCTAAGTACAGAAAATATTAGCACAACCTTAACTTCCAGACTGATAAGTATAAAACTGCCTATCTAAGGTCTTTCTGCCTATGCACCTTTGGCCTAATAATGTGTGGCTTTTAGAAAGAATCTAGAAGCCATGTCATTAGGCAAGGGAAAAAAAAATGAACATCTGAAGAAAATAAGTATGTCTCAACCATGTCTTGGATATGGCCGAGATTTTTGGAATGAGCATATAAAGAATTTTAAATAATGCTAGGTAATGGTGGCTCATGCTTGTAATCCTAGCTACTCAGGAGGCTGAGATCTGAGGATTGTGGTTCAAAGCCAGCTAGGGTGGGAAAGTCTGTGAGACTCTTATCTCCAATAAACCTCCAGAAAATCACAAGTGGTGCTGTGGCTCAAGTGGTAGGGCACTCACATTGGGCTGAATATTTGAGGGACAGCGCCCAGGCCCAGAGTTCAAGCCCCATGATCCAAAAAAAAAAAACAATTACAAAAGTGCAATCAAAATGCTAAGAGCTCCAGTGACAATAGTGGGCTACCTAACATTCAGGACAAGATGTTTGATATCAGCAGAGAACTGAAGCTTCTAAGAAAAACAACCAAAGTGAAGCAGGGCAGCTCAAGAGAAACAGGGCTTGGGCAGCAACAGGAACTAGGAATTCAGAGTTCAACTCTGTATCAGTAAAGAGCTGGTGCACAGCTCCTGCTCTGTGTTCAGCTTCAACCTCTCACTGGGCGGCAGCCCAGAGCATGAAAGCAGCTTTCTCCCTCTGGCCCTGACGGAGTGCCCAAAGGATTGCTAACAAAGACACTTTTCCCGGGGAACCAGACATTTGGCAAATGACTCATCTCATCACAAAAGTGTTGGCAAAGGAAACTGTATTTTATCTCTGGGCAGGACAGTAGACATCTATGTCACAAAGACTCAAATGTCATATATTGATCAGACTCGATATCGCTGGACCCAACCGAAAATATCAGAACCTTGTAAAGTAGGAATGGCCAAAGACTGCCAGGTATTCAGAAGAAAACAAAACAAAGCTTTTATTGAGGACTGCAGACAGGACAAGGGGGTATTCAGTGCTAGGAAATTGGGTTAATGTATCATTGACTTCCAGAGCTGGGCTAATGTACCACCCATTCCTTGCACGTGTCAGTTGGGGGAATTCTTGGCCTTGAATGGTCAGGTCTGGACTGTCACATTTGCAGGCTCTGGGGGCTGAGTGTCAGCAAGGCCCCTGCTATGCACCAGGACTCGTTGTGTTGACCTCAGTGGCCAGGAGGTGATTCCTCATCAGCATCCATACCTGTGTTCTTGGTCATGAGGTTTCCCAAGTCCCCATCTAAGCCCTAGCTCAAAATTTATGTAATAATCTGTATTTCTGAATTCTGCCTAAACAAATTTAAAAAGAATTTGTGTTATCAGGTTGTTAGGGGAAGCCAGACAACCGATGCTGGTATTTACTCATTCTGAATAGTGTATTTCATGCCCCATGTGGCCAGGTGTGGATGCGGGAACAGTTCAAGTAGCCATCTCCCTAAGGAGCCCGTTAGTAAGAGGAAGGGTTATTAAACAAGCTAATGTTTCTTAAATTACGAACATGAAAAGTGCTGTCAAGGACATAACCTGCCAAGGGAACAGGCATCAGGTGGCATAGGGAGAAAGAGGTACAAACAGGGTCTCAAAGAACCTCTCCTTCCCAAATTTCTGTCTAACTGAAACCTTAGATTTGTTCTTCCTTGGAAAAGGAACCTTTGCAGATGCCATTACCAGGCATTCATGCAGGGGCATGGTTGGGGTCTAAAGTTAATCCTCTGTGCTATTACAAGAATGGGCAGAATGACCAGAGTGAGGAGTTCTCACGTAATATGCATGAGTTCTAATCCTACCTAGCATTGCGTAAAAGAAAAAAAACATCTGGATGCTGGTGGCTCCCATCTATAATCTTAACTACTCAGGATGCTGAGATCCAAGGGTCATGGTGCAAAGCCAGCCCAGGCCGGAAAGTCCCTGAGACTCTTATCTCCAATGAACCACCACAAAACTGGAAGTGTCACTGTGTCTCAAAGTGGTAGAGCACTAGCCTTGAGCAAAAGAGCTCAGGGGCAGAGTCCAGGCCCTGAGTTCAAGCTCCATGATCAACAAAAAGAAAGAAATAGAAAAAAAATGAACTCTGAGACACATTGAATATAACAAGAAGACACCAGAGATTGGATGAATGCTGCACTACCAGCAATCCCTAGAAATGGAGAGGCAGATGCGTATCAGATTCTGCCTCAGCACCATCAAAGAATCCCCAGATTTCAGGATTTGAGGACTGTTAGGATCTAATGGGCATGCGCTGATTGGTTTTTGGCAGCTCTAAGAAATTAGCATGTCACAAGTTACAAATAACTGTCTATATAATCACAAGTTAGAAATAGCTGTCTATATATGATAGACATAATTTGAGATCAGTACATGGATGGATGTAAGGACTCACAATGCATCATACATGTGTGTTGACACATATATGTACATGTATATATATGCACGTGTATGTGCAACTATAGGTATACAGATAAATATTGATATGTAGAAATATACAGACTGATGTTTAATTGGCAGAAATTATTCCGTAATTTTGAGGGCAAGTATTATATTAGATGTTATTTTAGTTGAACGTTTCTGAAAAACAACTATCTAGCCTTATGTTCCCACTATTTAATGATTTCTGTGCTGATGGAGCTTGTTCACTGTATTACAGAACATATCTTTACTATCTGCTATGCTCTAGATGTGTCTGCTTCCTCAATGCACATGTTCACACCTAATCAGCATTGTGTTGGGTGTGTAGGTGATTAACTTGTGGAAGGAGAACCGAGTGAATGGGACCCAGGCTTTAGTCCTTGTAGATTGCTATAACAAAATACCATGGACAGGGTAATTTACAAAAAACAGAGCTCTGAAAACTGCAAGCAAGACGAAGGCTCAGCAGAAAAATGGTGTCTGGTGAGGGCTATTTTCTGCTCCATAGACAGTGCCTTCTCGTTACATTCTCACACAGTGGAAGGGTAAACAAGTTCCCTCTGATCTCTTTTTGCTTTTAGTTGTGAGGCTTGAACTCAGGGTCTGGACACTCTTCCTGAGATTTTCTGCTCAAGGCTAGTGCTCTACCACTTCCAGCCACAGCTCCACTTCCAGTTTTCTGGAGATAAAGAGTCTTACAGACTCTCTGCCCAATCTGGGTTCAAACCTTGATTCTCACATCGCAGCCTCCTGAGTGGTTAGGTGTGAATCACTACATTCAAGAGTCTTGTGATGGAGGGGCTGGGAAGGTGGCTCAGTGGTAGAGTGCTTGCCTTGCATGCATGAGGCCCTGGATTCGATTCCTCAGCACCACATAAACAAAAAGAAAAAAGCCGGAAGTGGCGCTGTGGCTCAAGTGGTAGAGCGCTAGCCTTGAGCTGAAGAGCTGAGGGACAGTGCCCAGGCCCAGAGTTCAGGCCCCACGACAAGGAATACCCTAATCTTTTTTCTGCCCTTTGCCCTAAGTCTATCCCATCATGATAACACACAATGTTAGGCTTGGAAGTGTACACAGGTCCTCTAGAAATTTTAACTGTGGACTTCCCTGCCTCTACAAATATGAAAAATAATTTTCTGCTGTTTATAACAAACCCAGTTTGGGGTATTTCCTTTTAGCAGCCCAAAGGACTATGACTACGACATTATTCACCTTTTCCTGATAATTCACAATAAGGAGGCTTTCCATATATATAAAACTTCAAATTATATAACCAGCCCTAATATACACATCCCAAAGATAACTTGTGTCTCAGCTGGGAACTGTACTAATTTTGTCATTTGCCTTGGGGAGAACTGGCATACCTTCCAAACCAACTACTCACCTGAGATAATCGAACCTTGTTTTCTACTTACTCAGGAGGCATTATGTCTTTCAGCCAAAGTTCATCCTTAAGATTTTTGCAACTTAGGTCATTTGCAGGAAAATGGATGGGCCTGGAGATTGTCATGGTGAGTTTGCAAGATAAGCAAACTCAGAAAGACAAATATGAAAGGTTTTCCCTTACATGTAGAATCTAGACCTAAACAGTACTAATAATAATGATAACAAAACAATGCTAGCATGATAAAAATAGGACACAATTGTAAAAGGGTGATTTTAGGTGCAAGGCAGCAGGAGGGAAAAGAGGAAAGGAGGTAATGATCTAAGGAGGAATATGATCTAAGTAATATTATGTATGTTTGAAAACAGCATCATGAGACCAATTTAAAAAAAAACTGTTCAAAACAGAGGAAGGGTGGGAAAATGCAGCCATAACATCCAATGTATATATGTGAAAATGAAACTACGAACGTTGAAGCGTCGTCGGAGGGGGATGGTTGGGAGAGATGAGAACGTTGAAGCGTCGTCGGAGGGGGATGGTTGGGAGAGATGAGGGAGGATGATGGAAGGGGTGACATTGAGCAAGTAATAGAGTGAATTTGATCAAAGTACACTACCAGTGTGTAGTAAATATCACAACGACAATGTGTATAATTGATGTTAATAAAAAAAATTAAAAAGGTTTTGTAATTTGAAAAGGTTTATCCCAGGTGTTTTATGTCTTGTTCAAAGGAGTTCTTAGTTTGCTTCTGCTTAACCTAATCCAAGTGAACTGAAACAATGTTGAAATACCAGCTTTTCTAGATTCCTATCATCAGCAAATAACAATGTTGCCTCTTTTGGAGGATTTCATAGTGACATTGTTGTTTTGCACAGGAATACATCTTTCCCTAGCCAGGGCTTGGTGGGGATTGTTGGTTCTCGGCAAGGACTGGGCATCCTCTTCCTAGGAACACACCAGCTCTGGCCACATACTAGCTGAGTGACACCCCCCCAAAAAAAAATCAGGCTGTTTAACTCTATTTAACCTCGAGGTCCCCCCCCCCCGTAAGACAGTAGTGATTAACACAGGAAGATTATACAAATTCATCATCAGTGGACACACTGGTGGCTCACATTTGTAATCCTACTCCGAAGGCGGAGATCTTAGCATTGCAGTTGGAAGCCAGCCTCTTATCACCAACCAGAAGAAAGCCAGCAGTAGAGCTGTGGCTCCAGTAGAAAGCTAGTGAAAAAGCTAAGGGACAGCACCCCGGCCCTGAGTTCAAGCCCAAACTGGCACAAAAACAGCCAAGGGCCAGAGGCTCATGTCTATAACCATACATATATATATATATATATATATATATACACATATACACTCATACATATGTATATATACACGTGTACATATATACACATATACATATACACACATGTATATATACATACATGTGTATACATACATATGTGTATGTCTACTATATATAGTATATAGTTTTATATATATACATACATACTACTGTATACCCAGAAAGGTGAGATCTGAGGATCACGGTTCAAAGCCAACCCGTGCAGGAAAATCCGAGAGGCTCTCAACTTCAATTACCGCGCCCCCCCCCCTCCCCAAGCCTGGAAACCGAGCTGTGGCTCACATGGTAGAGCGCTAGTCTTCAGCGGAAAAGGCTCGGGGACAGCGCCCAGGCCCCGAGTTCAAGCCCCAGGACCGGCAACAAATAACCAACCAGGTCAAGGGCCATGGCAATGAACGCAGGCTCAGCTCTAAGGTACCAGCACACGTCCGTCCAGTGGAACCTGGCGGCGCACCGGGCGTCCCGCGCGAGGACGCCGGGGTCAGACCCGCAGGCCACTCCGGGCCCGCGCCCCCTCCGCCGCCACCTGCGGCCCTCTCCTCCCCGGGTTTGATTTCAGAGAGCCGGACACACCCGGCCCCTCGGGCCCCGCCCCGGCCCCTCGGGCCCCGCCCCGGCCCGGCTCGGTCTCCGTGAAATGCAAAGGATTCGGTGCAAGCAGCGGGGGTGGTATTTTACACCAGGAAACAACTATCCCCGCCTGGCCCGGGGCCGCAGACTTCCGCCCGGAGTAGCGGGAGGAGCCGAGCCCCGCGCCCCGCCGAGGGAGTGGCGGAGGGAGCCGAGCGCACTCGGCGGCGCCCGCCCGCCTCCGGCAGCAGCGTCAGGAGGCGGGGCCACGCTCGCCGGGACCACGCCCGCCGAGGGGCGGGGCCACGCCTCGGCACGCTCCGCGCAGGGCCTTATGGGAAGGGCGGCCGGTGCTGCCGCGGCTGCCATCTTAGACATTCCTTGCGTCGCGGCCTTCCCGTCGAGGGCGGTTTCGCGGCGGCGGCGGCGGCTCCCGGGGAGCGGCGG
>NW_012267281.1:1072732-1093274 GCF_000151885.1 Dipodomys ordii
CGCGTCCCGGCGCGAGCGGGAGCGGGAGCGGGAGCGGGAGCGCGCCTCGTCCCCGCCCGACCGCATCGACATCTTCGGGCGCACGGTGAGCAAGCGCAGCAGCCTGGACGAGAAGCAGAAGCGCGAGGAGGAGGAGAAGAAGGCCGAGTTCGAGCGGCAGCGGAAAATGTGAGCGTGGGGCCGGACACGCGGCGGTGTCGGGATCGGGGCGGGGAGCTAGCCACGCGGGGTCGGGATCGGGGCGGGGAGATAGCCACGCGGGGTCGGGATCACGGGCTGGCACGCAGGACCGGACATGCGGGGCAGGGCGGAGTCACGCGGGATCGGCGGGGCGGAGGGACCGGCACGAGGGGCCTGGGGCACGGACCCTCGGGCCGGCATCGGGGGAGAGGGGTGGAGGGGATTGGATCCGGCCTGAATGGTGGCGGCACCGCTTCTCCCCGGCCTTCCGGTCGTGCCCGGGGGTCCGGCGAACTTGGAGAAGGGAGGGAAGGAGAAAGCGATTTTGGCGCGCGCCGGAGCGTCCCGGAAGTGGGGGTGGAGCCCGGCGCGGCTCGGGCGGCCGCGCTGGCGAGCGAGCGAGCGAGACCCGGAGCCAGCCCGGCCCGGAGGCGTGGATGGCGGTGACGAGCGGCCGCCCGCGGGTCCGCGTGCGGAGGACCCGGGACGGAAGCGCAGCCGCCCTGCGCGTAGACTGGCCCATCGACTTCGGTACCTTCTGCCCCTGCGGTCCTGTTAGAACCGATGCATAAGCAGATGCAGGTTGCTTTTTGTTTTTACAACGTGGACTTGTGACGTGTACAGTTTTTTAAACGCACAGATCTTAGATGTGCGGTGGGACTGGCTGTTTTCCATGGGTTCACTTGTGGGAATATCCTTCTTTACTTTGCCTTATAGTCCACCACCGAGCAATGTGAAATTCTGTTATTTTCCTTTGTAGATAGATGTATTTAGAAAATGTGAAATTGCTTTTGCTTGTATGCAGATTTTCTGGGGTGTTTGTGGGTACTGGGGCTTGAACTGGAGGCCTACACGCTCTCCTGAGCTTTTTTTGGCCCAAGGCCAGTGCTCTACCACACGTGAGCCACTGCTCCACTTCCTGCTTCTCACCAGTTAATTGGAGATAAGAGGCTCGGGGACTTTTGAGCTTAGCTGGCTTCAAGCTGCAGTCCTTAGATCTCAGCCTCCTTGGTAGCTAGGATTGCTGTCATTGGCCCCTGGGTCCTCCCCCCCCCCTCCCCCTGCACTTAGGCAGAGTGTTTATTAGGGAAAAGTCAATCCCAGTAAGGGTACTCGTTACTCTCTTTGGAGCAAATCACATGATTTGAGTCATCTCACAGGTGCTTTGGGGTCTCATAGTAGATGTGGACAACCCAGCTAAATGAACTGTTTCACTATGTAGGATTTTTTTTTAAATTTAAAATTTGTCTTATCCTGGTGTTTTGGATCTTTAGCTCCCACAAAGCCATATCAAAGAGTAGAGTCACACTACCTCCACATTCAACAGTCATTGTAGTACACAATTCTTCAGTGAAGTTTAGAAAGGGCCATGAAGCCTCAGCATGAATGGGTGTGTGGTCTTCCTGAAAGGAATTTGAGTGTGGAATTGTTTAGGAGTTTTCTATTTTCCTGCAGTTGAGGGTTTTTTTTGTCTTTTGTACCATATAGATTTTTCAACACACCTTGTGACCAAAAGTCAAGTAATTAAGAGGCAGGGGCTGGGTCATAACTGATTGGCTGCATCTACTTTGCTGTCAATGTACCTTTGAAACATATGCAGATCTTTTCAGTTTTGCCACATTGGGAACTGCCAATGTTGGTGACAGTGTCAGCATTTGTGAGTGATATGATTATGAAAACAAAGGTGAAGCAGTTGTTTCATAAACTTGAGTGTATGTAGATTTCAGCCCTTGGACCTTGAGTAACACTCCTACCTGTAAAGTTGCAGTTCTCAAATAACGATCAGTAGAACATGTGCATAGAGCTCTAAGACACCACTGAGATAACCTGTGCCATGGGAAACCGAGTTTTATGAAGAATAGTTGCCTTTCACTAGACAGTTAAAGACTTGTAGGAAAAGCAAAAGGAATAATTAGAAGCTTTCAGCAAGTTACATGTGAACGGAAGAGAGAAAAGAGATCTAGGGAGTTAGAACAGGTATGCCATTTGAGATTAAGAGAAACAAACTGCATTAGTGTTTAAGAAGTGGAACGGCCAGGCTCAACTCCCTTACTGTGCTTTGTGGGGTCTGATGGAAAAAATGCAAAGAGAACACTGAAAATACTTGGGCATTGGAATAGAGGGTTGGGAGAAGGAGTTGTAGGTTTACAAACTACTGTTGGTTAGTTTATTGAGGTAGTATTTATCAAACATTTAATAAGTGCTAGGCACTGTGCTAAGTCATATTAATAAAAAGATGATTGGCCCCTTCTAAGACTTTCATCTGTCTAAAACACAGGTAATTTTTAATAATTTAGTAAATTCAGTGCCAGTGTTAGGGCTGTATAAAGGAAGCATCTTGGATGGGTAAATACTTGGTTGCCTTAAGGAATGAGGATATAAGAAAAGAAGACTTTATCAGGCTAGTTATAAGAATATGTGTGGACCAAGAGAATGTGCCCATCCCCCAATAAAGATCCAGAAAGGAAATATTTATAAAGTTGAATAAAGGTGATGTGGACCACAGTGTGGAGTTCTGTAAGAAAGGTAGAGAGTAACTGGAGAGGGAAATAAAGACTGGGAATTGTGGGAGGATTCTTGTATGCTACCTGAAGGATTTGATCTTAAGGTAGAAACAGGAAAGATTGAGTGGGAGCAGTTGTAAATTAGATGGAGATGTAAGGGAAAGTGTTAATGATCCCCCCCCCCCAAATGTTGAAGTGCTAAAATGCGAGACTATAGTGGTCAAGGGAGAAGAACAGAAGGCGTTCATGGCACTGCTACTGTGGGATGTTCTGATGTTAAGATTGTAGGGGACTGAGGCCTAGAAGAGAGGCTTCACTTGAGTCAGTAGTCAGTGGAATAATCCATTCCATATAGTAGATGGAGAAATGACAAAGAGAGGGAAGTAGTTGGTTCAAAGGGTTTAAAGAATCCAGGTCTGCTTGTGAAATAGGTTCTAACCTTATGGAGGTGGTTTTTCCCTCTTTTGATCCTCCTGTCTGCTGAGTAATTGGGATTGCAAGCATGTATCACCATCTCTGATTGCATTCGGAGGCAAGGGAAAGCGTTTTCTGAACAAATAAGAGTTTGTGGAACTATTTTTGAGTTTAGTACCTTGAGACAACAGTACACCGACCTAACAAAGTTGATGAGACCTTAATGAGTTCTTTAATGCTTCTTTGCTTCTCACACTTTTGCACGTTAGGCTAATAAAGTGCTTATGATCATTAGCTTTGAAGTCGGTTAAGGTTCTTAGCCACAGCTCAACAATGTGTAGACTTGAGCCCATTAATTTGAACGTTTTAGACTTTCCATTGATTCCTACCTCATAGGAACAGCTGTGTCAAACTCTTGATGCAGTATTTGGTACTTGGTAATACTAAATGCTGTTGGCCAATAATGATTTAGCAGTTCATGGAAGGTTGGGTCTAATTGGGTTTACCCATAATGCTGTGTGCCCTCACTGTTTTGTCTTTAAAGTGTATTATGACTTTTAAAAATACCTAAAACTGGAAAAATGGGAGCCTTTGTCTTACATCATTCCCAATTAAAAACTTGAACTATTATTTCAACCTCTACCAGTATTATGGACACCTTGCAAGCCAGAGTCTTGTGAGGAGGGCTGGAGCAAGCACAGACAAGGCAGGGGGACAGCTTCCTAGCACACGTTGCAGGGGATAGGTTAACCTTTTAATTGTGTAGAAAGGGAAAGATGGGTCAGTGATACTCTACCCTTTTCTGGTTCAAGAAATTAAAGTGTTTTTCCCTCAGGTTTGAAGTAACGTTCATCTTAGTGCCAATAACAAAAAATCAAATTATTAGTGGTGCTTGGGCTTCCTCTTTGCCTGTCTCCATTTCAGCATGGTGGAATGTGCTGTTTGCTCTAGGAACAAATGGAAATGAACAGTCTGTGAACAAGTACTGCGGGCCGGTTCTCATGCCCTTTCAATTGAGCGTGGTACTTCCTCCTTGTCATTGCCTGGACACTGTCATCTTGCCCCTCTGCTTTGCGGTGGTCCTGGGAGTAAAGAGGACAGGCCGCTCACCACCATGTTGATTTTGCTTTGGCTATGGCTGTAATCGGCTGAATTGACCTGGCTTATTTTCTCCTTTTGGATCAAATCTTTGAAGGCAGTGGTCATTGGCCATTGTGCTATTGATTTAGGAATAGCTTCAGCTTTTTCCGGATTCCCTGTTTAAATTGAGAACTTTTCTACTGTTGGCAAACATGGGACCTTATCCTATTTTTTTTCTTGTCTACATTGTGTGGAGCATTTAATTTGGAATTATTTTAATTATATTATTCTTAGGAATAAAGTACACTTTTCCACCTAATGCTGGTCATTGAGGGTTACAGTGTCCTATTTGTTTTTTAAGCTTCTTTACATATATTGACTTCATAAGAATCAACTGAAGTATAGTGTATATTTTGAATTAATATGAAAAGTTGGCATATGCAAAGGTGGATTATTATTCCTCAAATACCTATCCATATTCCAAAGTTGTCAGTCCTTTATTCCCATAGAAATTTGTTGAATTTCCATAGATGCTCCTTATAATTCATATCTTCATTAAACTTTATCACTAAACTGCTGAGGTAAAGAAAGCTTACTGAAATCCAAATTCTGTAAGTGATTAGAGGTTGAAAAGGGAAAGGAAAGTAGTCTTTCAAACACCTTTAAAAAAATAACTTAATTACAGGAGGGAGATGTTAAAGAAACAATCCTCAAAATTGTTCCAAATGTCTAGGACCTTGAGAGAAAAATCAACTTTCTCTAGTACTTACCTACCTACTCTTTGATGGAAGAAAGCTGTAGAAATCAAAATGAATTTCAATGTTGATCTGTTGGTATTAGTATAGTATCACTGAATAGGAGGTAAAAGTAAGAGCCCATGGGTGGGGGAATTCATGTCAAGAATAGAATTGAGTGGAAATGGCTTGAAGAGTAAAAGGTCACATAGAAATTGACTGTCTCATACATATTTATGTCAGATGAGTTGGCAAAAGATAAAAGCTACAGGTACTATTTAATCTGTTGGATTGTGGAAATGTTTAAGTATTAATAAATGGTGTTTTTAGAGTTGGGTACTGTGTAAGAGCCTCTAGTTCATATATTCCGCAACAAATTACTGTCTCAGCATACTGTGTATGAACAATGTTTGGTAATTTAGAATTTTCTGTAGCTGATTTTAAAAAAATGGAATTAATTTTAATATAATCTCAGCTTATCCAAAGTAACCATCAACAACTAATGAAGTGGGGATACCTGTTGTCATATTGATCTTCAATTCAGACTATAGACACATGTGACTAGTGGGTATCACTGATAACAAAACTTGCAAGATTTTCATGAAAATACCTTGATAATAGCAGCATTTTCAGCACAAAAATTTATTTTTAGCAGATAAAGTGGGCTTATAACATAAATGATATTTAATTCTATAGTCACATGCTTCATTGAACTTTTTCATAATAAAATGTATTTTCACTGTTCTACTTTCTTATCTCTAGAGGAGGTTTTAATTAAAAATCAGTAAAAAGAAAAGGCCAGTAGAAGATAAAAAGTTCAAACTAACTTGTCTATTTTCAGTGACAGTTATATTACATCAGCCCTCTTAAAGTCTTTACGTTTGTATTTATTCTGTTCTTACAATTGGGGAAATGAATTCAGCCTATTTGAATTGCCAAGACATAATACATTTTCTTTTGACTTTTCGGTAGCTAAGCCCATAGTCTGAGTGGATCAGCAAATTTGATAGATTTTAAAACTATCCTTAATAAACTTTATGACATAATAGATTTTTTTGTTTCATATTTAGTTTCTGAGTGAAAACTAATTAGGTTCTTAGTGTATACAAGATTTTCTATATTTAGAATGTGATTGAAAAGTGTTCATATTTATTTGATTTTCTGTATTAACACATTGATAAGTAGTTTCCTTAAATGTGATGTAAAAATGAATTATAAGATTAATTCACAAAATCTGCTTCAGTGGTTTGATAAAGTTTACACCTAGTTTTGTTTTTATCCTTAGGGTTTTTTTTTTAATGTCTAAGTTGTTTCTACTTTGTTTACTAGCCGGCAGCAGGAAATAGAAGAAAAACTCATCGAGGAAGAAACAGCTAGAAGAGTAGAAGAATTGGTGGCGAAAAGGGTAGAGGAAGAATTGGAAAAACGGAAAGATGAGATTGAGCGAGAAGTCCTCCGAAGGGTGGAGGAAGCCAAGCGCATCATGGAAAAGCAGTTGCTCGAAGAGCTCGAGCGACAGAGACAAGCTGAACTAGCAGCACAGAGAGCCAGAGAGGTAACGCTCGGTCGTTGGGACAGTAGAGACAGTCCATGGCAAAACTTTCAGTGTTGGGTGTGCCTCTTGCTCAGTTCAGAAAGAGATGGAATACAGACTATCTAATTCCTTTCTCATCTAAACTTACATTGCTGCAAAGAAAGTTAATTTTTTAGCCTATTCAGTAGTGCTGACTGATACATAAAAGTTACTTTTTATAAAACTTAAGGAAACTCATCGATTTCAATGGAACTGGCCTACATATTTGAGAAGTGTTTGAAACTTTTGCCATGGCTGCAGGACTTACATTCTTTTTTGGGAGAGTGGGGGGAGACAGGGAGTGGTAAAGGGGAAAGGTTTACAAACAAATCCACCTATGACTGTTTGTCACTCTTACCTAGACTGTGAGAGGCTTTTTGCCTGCAGTCAGATGAAAAAGAACAGGGCCAAACATTGAGTGACAGCACCTGCTTTTGATGAATAGGTTTTCTCACTCTTCTTTCTTCTTCTTTTATCTCTCACCCCTCCCTAAATCCTCGACACAGTGGACTAATTCTAGCAATCTGATCATAAGGCCCTCCATTTTCCTAATGTGTTTCAAAAAATCTTTTTTTAGGAAAAAATGTCCAGATTATTCATCCACTTTTTTAGTGTCTACTAACAACTCCTTTTTTTCTCTAGAGAGTTATGAAGGAACAGGTTGTCCTTGTCTGGAGTCAAGCTAAACACATGATTTGTTTTATCAGCAGCTGGAGCAGAAGTTGAAAATGTCTTTCTGTGAGACAGTAATTTGCTACTGAAGCTTTATGGCTTGTTTGCACTGATTACTCCAGGATCCTATCACTTGGTGAAAGTTACTGAAACACTCAAGGCAAATTACTGACCGCACTAAGTGCCCATCAACATAGTTTGCGTAATGAATGTGATTACCCTTGGTGTGGCTATAGAAAGTCCTGCAGTTCTGTTTCTTTTATCTAAAATGTTTGACTTAAAGCAGCACATGGCTCATTGTCACTTCTCATCCTGACATTCCTGTGGACAAGCTGACATTGTACTAAATCTCTGCTTTCTAGTAAACTTCGCTTGTAAAATGCATCTTCCCTTGTCCTGACTTTAACTAGGTAGACATGCCTATATTTATAGTTGATTTCACAGACACTATAAAGTTGAATATATATATATATATATATTTTATATCAGTGCTTTTAATAATGAAGATATTTTTGGAGTAACTGTGCTATCTTGTAGCGAGTTATTAATCATAGTAAGATTTTTTTCTCTTCATTTACTTTTTGTTTCATATTAACATTTTTGGTTTTTACACGGACACAATCCTCTTGACAGTCTTTCCAAATATTAAAATCATTTGACTCTGTATGCTGTGATCCGAACACTGCCCAAACCATCAAGCAATCTTCATATAGTTTTGCATTATAAAATTTCATTAAATTCTCCAAGAAAAAAAGAGATGACAGAATTTTATTTCCTGACTGTGCATCCCCTGGATTCCTGAATTTCAGTTCAGACTGTAGATGACAATACAAGCTGCCTTTAGAAATTGTCAACATCTGAATGTTAAGTCCATTTGCCCCATGGAAGAAGCCCTTAGTTCCATGAAGTATGGATTACCATTTGTATTTTTCACTAACAGTAAATGTATTTTTCTTATTAATTGTTTGCCTTAGGAATGATGAATTACATTTTTTGTTCCTTCTTACCATAAACATCTGCATTCCTCAGCTCAGCCTTCCTTGTATGTTGTTTCTTTATAAATGGTTGAGCTGCTGATGCAGGTATGCCAAGCTAACAGTACAAATCATTTTAAAGAGGAAGCTGGCGCGTATGGCAGCCGAGGAGCACACTCTGCAGGACACTGGACAAGACAGTAAATATTCAACTTTTAATGCTGATTAAAGGAGTATAGGTAAAGAATACGTAGGTATACATAATTGGTGAGACAAATATTCACTTTATTTATATTTTATATATTATTTTTTTTAATTTGGTAAATACTATCCAGTTTTGTAGTTGTCCTTGTTGATTTGTGTGATATTAAAGTATTAGTAATAATGGCCAGGAAACTTATCATTAGGGAGGGTTTAGTCGGTTGCTGTTGGACTGGGAGGGATGATTTAAATTTAGTGCTAGAAACCAATTTTAGTGACTGCGCAGTTTATCATTTGTCAAATGGAAGGTAGCTATAAAGCTACCCTGTAAGTCAGATCAAAAGTTCAGAGGAAGATTAGTAAATATTTATCAATAAAATAAACATTTTGTTTTTCTAACATCTTAACATGTCCTCCCCTTTAGGAGGAAGAACGGGCAAAGCGTGAGGAGCTGGAACGAATACTAGAAGAGAATAACCGAAAAATTGCAGAAGCACAAGCCAAACTGGTGAGTGTGGAATGATAAGAATTTGCATTTGCCCTGTTTTTATTCCGTATTTTGTGGACTGTTTTTGTGCTTTATCATTTACTTACTTAGGGAGAAATACTTAGGGCTACCTGCCTATTAAGGGTTTTCAGTTGGAAACTGGTAGGAGAGTTAGCCAGACCACCTCTGATCTAGAGAGAACTTCAGTATTTGCAGTGGTTTTAAAACAGGTTTCTGGCTCACACTGGTAACTCACACCGGTAATCCTAGTTACTCAGGAGGCTGATATCTGAGGATCACAGTTAAAGCCAGCCCTGGAGTAAAGTCTGCAAGACACTTATCTCTAATAAACTACTCAGAAAACCAGAAGTGGTGTGGTGGATAGTGGATCAAGTGGTAGAGCACTCACTTTGAGCTGAAGAGCTGAGGGATAATGCCCAGGCTCAGAGTTCAAGCCCCATGACCGATTTAAAAAAAAAAGTGCCTAATCACTCACATTTCATCAGTGCTTACAAATTTATCAGCAACAACAGTAAAAAGTTGGAATTAAGGGGCTGGGAAGGTGGCTCAGTGGTAGAGCACTTGCCTTGCATGCACGAGGCCCTGGGTTCGATTCCTCAGCACCACGTAAGCAAAAAGAAAAAAGCTGGAAGTGGAAGTGGTGCTGTGGCTCAAGTGGTAGAGCGCTAGCCTTGAGCTGAAGAGCTGAGGGACAGCACCCAGGCCCAGAGTTCAGGCCCCACGACTAGACTACCCCCTCCCCCCCCCCAAAAAAAAGTTGGAATTAAAACAGTATTACATGCTGTACTACTTGCTTAGTTATGTTACCCAACCAATTAAGTTTTTTAACTCACTTGAACAAGTGTACCAGAGTAGTGAGTGTCATATTCTATGCCATGGTCATACTCTTAAATAGGAACACAGACTTAAGGAATTATATGGTAAAGTGATAGAAAGGATGTAGAACAGTTTCAAAATTGCAGTAAAGAAGACAGCATAAGAACAGACTGGAGAGGGCTGGGAAGGTGGCTCAGTGGTAGAGTGCTTGCCTTGCATGCATGAGGCCCTGGGTTTGATTCCTCAGCACCACATAAGCAAAAAGAAAAAAAGCCGGAAGTGGTGCTGTGGCTCAAGTGGTAGAGCGCTAGCCTTGAGCTGAAGAGCTGAGGGACAGCGCCTAAGCCCAGAGTCCAGGCCCCACGACCGGACCCAAAAAAAAAAAAAAAGAACAGACTGCTGGAGAGATGCTTCAAAACAGAAGAAAATAGGCATTATAAATGAAAACTTTTTTTGTACAAAACGAGCATAAATCTGAGGTGGAAGTAAGTTTTGCCAAGGATGTCTGTGGTGTGACTGTTTACTGATACTTAGGGCCAAGGACTAAAAGACACAGGCCTCTTGGTTTGAGAGAAGCATCTGTAAAGTTGGTCTGAGTAAGTAGAATGTAATGACAGAAAGATATTCCTTCTTAAGTCATGTCAGGTAGAGAAGAGAGTGCAAAGTTTATTTTTTTTTAGTTTGTTTGTTTATATTTTTGCTTTTTATTTTTAAATGGTAGTAAAAAATACACATAAAAAGGTCTCAGTTCTAATCAACAGTTGATCCCATTAAAAATACAAGAAGGAAAATTGGTTCTAGATTGTGTTCTTCAAAAAGATATACTGTGCGTTCGTAAAAGATATACTGGAGATTGCATGGGTAACTTAGTATATTACAGAGAATTGTTGGTAAACATCTCTGCCCTGAATTCAAACCTCAGTACTGCCAAAAGAAAAAAAAACATGGTTTATCTTTCCATAAAAGGACAAAAAAAAACTCAGTGGGTACACATACACTAGACTCCTTGGTATGTCATTGGGGAGGAAAAGTAAACACTTGAGATGTATAGAGTTCAAGTACTACAAATGCCTGGTCTGTTATTCCCATATGACTGTCCAGCTTTCTCCAACATCATGCTGGGTTTGAACAAATGTAAAATTTTTACTGCATAACCTCAGTTAAGCATACTAACTTTGCTTTCCTCTGGGTGCTGTTTGCTCTTTGGAAGGCACACATCTACCAGATGCAGGGCAGAGAAGCACTGAACAGAAAACAACTGATATGTGAGGGATTGGAAATTATTTTTAAATTACTTTTTTATCATGCTTGGCCAAAACTACATGTAATACAATCCACAAGTAAGGCAGTCTTACTGAACTTGAGCCTTATAAAATCAGATAAAAAGTCAAAGTGAGGCTTCAAATGGGATTTTGGCAGGTTGGTTTCTGGTTCTTGAGTTTGTATGGTAACACACAGCTATCTTCCGATAACCTGAATAGTTATTGTGAATATAATGGAGAGCTTTAATTTCCTTTATTTAAAGTAGCACCTAAGATTTTTCTGAAGCCTCTTAGTTTTCTCTTAAAATATCCCTGAATTCTAGGTTTTTGAAATGCATGTGAATTGTACTTTTTTAAAATGGTATGTTGGACTTGTCAAAAACGTGATAGATACTGGTGCAAAGTGAAATCTTTCTGGGTGGTTCAGGAAGAATGAGCTACTGGTGAAAGCAGTGGTAAAACAGGGAAGAACAAAACCCACTCAGTATGTCAACATCTAAAAGTAGATGGACAGGCATGTTATAAACAACATGCTGGTTAGTGTAAGGATAGTTTTTGACTAAATGGACATTTGTTTGAAGTTGTAAAATGCATACAAATTTATAAATTATAGATTTACAGATTGTTGAAGTATTTTCCCTCTTATCCTGGCCAAGTTCATTGTGCTATGTTACACTGTATACTAAGTGGTTGAGAGAAAAATATCTAAAAGGTGGCAATTGAAGCTGGATGCTTGTGGCTCAAGCCTGTTACCTACTAAGGCTGAGATCTGAGGAGATCACCATCCAGCCTGCAATAAGCAGTAGAAAGCTAGAAGGAGAGAAATATCTCAGTGGTAAGAGTGCTGGCCTTGAGTACAAAAACAAGAACTCCAGGCCCTTGAGTTCATTCCCCAGTACTAGTACAAAAACAAGAAAAAAAGTTGGTAATTGGACTGTGTTTGTAACTTAAGTGGTAGGGTACCTGCCTAGCAAACTTGAAGCCCCGATTACACCAAATGTAAATGTCAAATATTTTAATTTAGCTTGAGGTGGTAGAGAAACATTAGGTAAGTAATATAAGTATGAAAGACTTGTTCCATGTATATTAAAAAATAATCCTTATTTACAGCTTTATGCTAATTAATTGAGGCAACAAATTAACAAGTAATTTTTAGACATTGGTGAGTATATTGACATTGTATGGCTTAGACATACAATTGACATAGGGTGGCTTAGAGACCAAAAATTGGAAAAAAGAATCAGAAGATGGCAATTATTACACATTCTCAGAAAGAAGAGAATTGATACACTTAGTGAGTGGTGAAAGGTATATAGAGGAAGAGGTAGCCATGAGGGGAAGGTCTTGTAATACGAGAAGATTAATCAGGAGCACTGTTTCACGCCTGTGAGGGAAAGGCAAAAAGGAATGAATGACCAAGACCCCCCAAAAATGTACTCCAAGGAAGATAGCAATTAGGGTATAGAAAACTGAAAGAGCTACATCCAGATAGTACAGGTTTTTGGTGTGGGATTTTACAATATGAAATATATGACATGAAAATGACCATAATACAGCAATGTCTGGAGTTCTGTGTGATTTTTCACTTACCCTATCTCAAACCTAACTCAGTTTTCCTCTAAAGCAGTTGTCTTCACTTTAGGGAACATGGATCTCAGGAGATAAAATTGTCTAAGGCTGAAGTTAGAAAATGATGTGAAGTTATAAAGATAACTGGAGGGGACATAAAATGAATTGGGATGAAAGGAGTAGAGCCATCAGTAAGCTGTGGGTGAAAGGAGGTGGGACAGGAAACTGGGAGCTTTCCTGTATTCTTTCTGTCCACAGTCCTAGATATGAGGGTGAACCATCGTAGGCCTCAAGGACGAAGGGCTTGCCCTAATGATTTAGTGTTTGTGAGGGTGGTAGTCTTTGGCGTCTACAGTGTCACCATATCATCCTGTGGGTGAGCTTAGTGTTCCCCAACCCTTGTGTAAATCGTGTTTTCTTGATAAACATGAAACAGGAGGGGAAAAACAGTGTGGATATTTTTTGGCAAGCAGTGTCAGTGAGGACAGAGGAAGTCAGTTAGAAGCTAGCACTTAGCAAGGAGGTATAGAATTAGAACAGACTTCTAGATGGATGGACAGGAAACCAATTTTTTCATCACTAGAGGGTCATTAAAATGAAAAAGGACTTTGGCTTTGTGTTGGATGAGTTTTATCTGTCAAATGAATAGAAAGCTATAATAGAATGAAATTCAAACACTGTTCAAGCCAGGTTATTTGCCTGCTCAGTTTAGTTGTTTAAATTGCTGCATTATTAAGTACTTCTGATTGTCATATATTTTTGGCATTACAGTCTAACCCTGTTACTGTACAGTTCCAATAAACTTAGACCAATCCTCTGTACATACCATAATTAAATCTTAGTGACTTAAAATGAAATTTATTTACTATCTAAATGCAGCATAATTACTATTTTCAGTTTATTAAGTTTGATTTGCTTTAAAGTTTAAGTGTGTGTATGTGAATGAAGTGAGGCGGTTTCTGGGGCATGAACTCACGTGGGGATAGTTCCTGAGCTTCTTTGCTCAAGGTTGGTATTATATCACTTAAGCTACAGCTCCATTTCTGGCTTTGTTGTTGTTATTGTTCACTGGAAGTGAGTCTAATGGACTTTTCTGCTTGGGCTGGCTTTTAATTGAGGTTCTCAGACCTCAGACACCTGAGTAACTAGGGTTATCGACCTAAGCCTCTCGCAGCTGGCCAAAATTTAACCTTTTGTCATCTGACGTGGTTCAATTTTTCTTAAGAAGGTAAAGTCCCTCTGCCTTTTCTAATCCACTCCCCATCCCTACCTCTAAAAGGCATACTCACTTACATTTGTGTTTTTCAAAAATTCCTGGAATGCATCTTTAGGAAGATCTAAACATGTAATAGCTTTTATTCTCCCCTGACTGCAAAAACAATACATTCTACTTGATAGTTGTTACTTTGCTGTTTACTACTGTATCATTTCACTTGACATACTTTAGAGCCTTTCCTCACCTCTGGATGCTTCCTTTTTTTTTTTTTAAACAGCTGTGCAGTGTTCTGTTTTATATTTAGTAATCTTTTTACAATTAATGAATGGAGAAGTATGCATGCTTGAGTGCATGCCAATACTAGGGCTGGCTTTTTCACTCAAGGCTAGTGTTCTTAATTGTTGAACTATCCCCCAATTCCAGCTTTTTGCTGGTTGATGAGAGATAAGAATCTCTGAGATTTGTTTGCCTGGGCTGGCTTCAAACATTGATCCTAGGATTGTAGGTATGAGCCACTAGCACCCTGTCTTAGAAACATGGATTTTCTTGTGTACAAGTATGTTAATAAGAAATTCCAGATACTAAATTTGTTTGATAAAAATGTTGTACACATGAAATTTTGATAGGTCAAAATATTATTTATTAAGATAGCATGTGGTGTCACATTTCTGTCAGTATGACAGGGTCAGCATAGAACTTGCCTATAGGTTGAGGTGTAGTCCCTTTACTTTCCAAGCCTCAGTGCTCTAATGTGCTTTATCCTTGGTACATACACAAAAAGATCTCTACTCAGTTATATACACTTAAACTCTTATCCTATACATGGGATGGTTTATTAAACCTATAAAGTAGATCATGTAGAGATAACAAGAAGGGTTTTAAGAACATTTTATATTGTTTTCAAGATAGGGTCTCAGTTTTTAGTTCAGGCTTATCTTGAACTCTTTGTAGCTGACCTCAAATTAATCATCTTCTTTTGGTTCTACCCAAGTGCCAGGATTACAAGCCTGTACCAACAGGCTTGGCTCAGATAAGTCATTTTGTTTTAGTTATTAGTGAAAATCTAAAGATAATGGTAATTTGAAATGGGTTTAGTAGTTCCAGTAGAATAATGGAAGTCGAAGCAATGACTTAAAATTTTACTTGGGCCAGGCATGGTGTAATGTGCTTATAATCCCAGCACGCTGGCTGATGTAGGGAAATTGTGGTGTTGGTCAGCCTGGATTATAGCAGAATCCTAAAAAATATTAATTAAAATATAAATAAATAAATGAGCTTTTACTTTGGCTAGGAAGGAAAACAGCTCAGAAGATAAGCGTGAATGTTAGCCAGGTGCAGGTGGCTCACACCTGTAATCCTAGCTACTCAAGAGGCTGAGATCTGAGGATCACAGTTCAAAGCCAGCCAGGCAGGAAAGTCTGTGAGACTCTTAGCTCCAATAAACGACTAGAAAATTGGAAGAGGCACTGTAGCTCAAGCTTGCCTTGAGCTGAAGAGCGCCAGAACAGCGCCCAAGCCCAAAGTTCAAACCCTACCACCGACAAAAAAAAGAAAAAAAGTGAATGTTGTAGATTGAGGGTAGATAACTGAACATTTCGAGGTTACAACCTGCTTTCTCAGTAATAAATTACACCACTCATTTTTGAGATTGAGAAGTAGTTGTGAGACCTCTACACTGTACCTGTCTGCTCCTCACTATCTCTAGACAGGATGTCCAGAACTGTCTAGTTGATGACTTTGGGGAGGCATGATACAACAACATGGCTTGAATGAATCTTGGTAAAGTGAGGAAACAAGAAGGCAGTTGGTTACTTGAGAGTGAAGGGATTTAAAAAGAACTTTTTTTTTTAATTAAATAAGAAAATGAAGTACAGAGCTGGGCGCTGGAGGCTCACACCTATAATCCTAGCTAAGCTACTCAAAGAGCTGGTATTTGAGGATTGTGTTTTAAGGCAGCCAGGGCATGAAAGTCCCTCAGACTTAATGGCCAATAAAATAATGGCCAATAAAATGACTCAGAGCAGGGTACCCGTGGTTCACACCTATAATCCTAGCTACTCAGGAGGCTCAGATCTGAGGATCAGGGTTCAAAGCCAGCCCAGGCAGGAAAATCTTTGAGACTGTTCTCTCCAATAAACCTCCAGAAAACCAGAAGTGGCGCTGTGGCTCAAGTGGTAGAGCACTAGCCTTGAGCTGAAGAGCCGAGGGACAGAGCCCAGGCCCAGAATTCAAGCCGGCCATGACTGACAAAAAACAACAACAACAAAAACAAACAAAAAACAAAATAGAAAAGCCAGAAATGGCACTGTGTTTCAAGTGGTAGTGAACACAAGGAGGCTCTGTCTGGCACAGCACCCAGGCTCTTGAGTTCAAGCTCCAGGTCAAGCTCCCCCCCCCCAAATAAAGAAGTACAGTTCTTTTTTGTTCCTCTACTATTTACTGTCTGGCAATGAAAACTAGGTAAGTTTAGCTAAACTTCAGAAATCTGTTGTTTGTATAGTATTGATTATCAGTTGTCACTTTACATATAAGTGAAGGTAAGGAAATCATAAAAATTTACAAATTTTTATTTTAACTTGCAGGCTGAAGAACAATTAAGAATTGTTGAAGAACAAAGAAAGATTCATGAGGAAAGGATGAAACTAGAACAAGAACGGCAACGACAACAAAAAGAAGAACAAAAAATTATCCTGGGCAAGGGGAAGTCCAGGCCTAAACTGTCCTTCTCGTTAAAAACCCAGGACTGAATGACAGACTCCGAACTTTTTACAAAGAAAACCAGAAAAACTTTGTATTGTAGCTTCATGTTGAAGTGTTTTTTTTTCTTTTCTTTTTTTTCTTTTTTTAATTTGGAAAATCTGAAAAGTTAGCTTGTTCTAATAGGGGCTATGCCCTGCAATCCCTTTTATCCCTCCCTCCTTTACCCTGAGCTTTGATGAGTCAAATCCTTATCAGATCATTGCTGTCTTGTAAACAGTGCTATATTTTTCACTTGTTTGGGTTCTGCATTGGTGGTCTGAAAAAGAGCAGATCACTTTGTTAACTATAAAATGGTCTGATAAGGTTTTTACTGGCCACTGACTTCAGAGTTATACTCTGTTTATTCCATCAATAATGCTGGTTTTGCTGACTTTTTGTTTTTTTATACATTTATAAAAAAAAAGGAAAAGTTGGTGATTGCATTGGAAATCCCAGGGTGTAAATTGTGCAGTGCATTGTTAAGCCAGTGTCCTTGTGATGCTGATGCCCTTGACGATCCTGATGCAGGTAAGGAAACAGTTGGACAGCTCTGGTAACCAGAATACGTGTGGACAGTCAGTATTGTCTCTGTTCAGCTTGTGTTTACTTCACTGACAAAATCAAACCAGCATTCCCCATTGTGTAAATAAATGATTTTGCTGAATAAAGTAAAGTCTTAAATTCATATGTTTAAGCAATTTTTTTTTAAGTTCTGTTAAGTCATAAAAGCGGGTGGTTTCCTTTTTGATGGTCAATTAGAAGCCTTAGAATTAAACTGTATTCTTTTTTATACTTTTAGGGTCTAGGTATACATTGAATATACTTAACAAGTTGATATTTAATGGCTATTTTTACAAATAACCTACTTTATGAAGATAGAATAATTACTTCAAGTGTTTCCTTTAAGACTCTTTGAGCTTGTGCCTCTTTTAGGAATAAGTTATCACCACAAATTATACTGAAAAATTCACTTAAAGATTATGGAGTATTAGATCACTTTTCAAAGGGGCTATCAGAAAGAATTTAGCTTTTGTATGTTCTAGAAGGCTAAAGCAGTCAAGTTATCCTTGCATGTTTATTTGGGGGGACCAAACCATTTAAAAATCATATCCTTTTATGCATGTGAAATCTTACAGATGACTTTACCATTTTATACACTAAGATCTGCCTCATCCTTACAAGACTGCTAGTATTAAAATGTTTAAGACAATGATACAGTTATAAAAATGCTACATGTGGTTCATAAACATGTCAGAGAAAACGTTCCCCAATACTTTGGAAGTCCTTTAAGACTGGAAACCTAAAGTGAATGAGATGACTAAATGGTGGATTATTTTGTGTGTGCATGCCAAGAAACCTGTTTACTGCTTTTGTTTTGAGCTCTTCCGTGTAGTGAGGAACAATAAAATCAGTTCTAGTATCTTTCAAGATAGGATTTTAAATAGGCATGAACTGTAGTGAGAACTTTATCATAAATAAGATACCTCTTAATCTAATCAAATTTATTTCCCTGGAGAGTAAGATTGGTTATGAATCGTTTATATATTGGCTAGCTGTAAGTATTCATCATTCTTATACTTTTTTAATGCAACTTTTGTTTGGATGCAGAATTATTGTTCTTCAGTTGTGTATTCATATTTATTTAAAAACTGCTTTTGCTATGCTAGTGTTCTAAACATTGTATCTAAAAAGGTAGCCTGGGCTTGAAATTGGCTTATGTAAGCCTTCTGTGTTTTGTGTTTTTTTTTTTTAAATTTTACTCACATGTGTCCGGTCATGGTGAGTTGTTTAATGATATACTGCAGTTATCTGCTTGCTGTTGAGAGACTCCACAGAGACCATGCGGTTCCTGTGCCAGGTGCCCCACCACTGTCTGCCATGCCACAGGGATGGATGGAATTGTTAGTACACTCCCAGTCTCTTCTGTGCTGCAACAATGTTGTAGATTGTTTTTTTTCACTTTGTTTCCACTGCCTTTGTGTACATATCATAAAAGTTAAAACTTTTCTCCCTAACAGTAGTTCTTATGTTCCCTAATTTTTAAATATGCTTTCATTTGAAGTTTGTTTTCTTAGGGTATTCTTGATGCAACATAAAACTAACAAATGACTGTTTATTTTTATGACCTATTGAAGATAATGTAGTTAATTGCCATTTATATTGTGGAATTTACAGAATCATCCATTGTATAAACTAAGCCTTTCAATTAGCTTGGTGTCAGGACTCTTTAATGTTTCAAATAGGGGAAGGGGTTTAGTAGTTGAACTAGTTCACTTTTCCTTAAGACGTAGCAAGGCACACTGGGTCTCCTCCATGATGACCTGGACCTCTACCCCTGCTGGTCATACGCAGCTCTCTGGGCTCTTCCTTTTAGTATTCCCCCCTTCATTGTTCCAAAGCCATGCTGCCTTCATTGTTTCTGGTGCGTTTTCCCAAATTACAGTCAGCATAGAATCCTGACCAGTTTGTCCTGTTTATGTGTATTCATTTTGTATGAAGGAAGACTCTGCTTGTCATTTAACTTAAGTTTTTTTTGTATGTTTTTTATTATAAAAATGCTGTACAGAGAGGTTACAGTTACATGAGCAAGGTAATGAGTCCATTTCCTATTGAGCATTGTTGCCTCCTCCTTTAAGTTTTCTCTAAACTTAGTGTTAGCTTTCATCTTCTGGCTTTCAGTCCTCTCCATTTTCTGTGGCATTACACCAAGATACATTGCTTTTATCTGTCTACCCATCTATCTACAATCCCCTTCTTCCCTCCCTTCCTTCCTTTGCCATGAGAAATGCTGAGGGCAGGCTAGTCGGCACTGTGCCATGAGTATTGCCTCCAGTCCTTTTGTTATATTGTAATTGCTCTTGTATAGTTTTGGGATTCAGTTGTCCATGAAAATAAAATTCAATAATGTAGAGTATTCACATTTGATAATACATTATGCCCTCTTTTGTAATTGATTGCATTGTTTGATGATTAGGTGATATTGCCTGTATATTATTTATAGTTACATGCATAAATGGAGCTAGGAAATGCTAGGGAGTTCAGAGAACTATAAATTTATGTTGCCTGCATCATTTCCCCCCACAATAGTTCCTTGAAACTTTGATAAATAAGAATAGTTGCTTTTACAGGGGTAAGAATGTCCTGCAAATCATTGATAGGTCCTTTTAATAAGCACTTTTATTCTTAAATCACTAAGAATGACACTTTATTAGATGTTACTTTTAAAATAGTGTTTTTTCCTAAGCCAGTGGTTGATGAGAAGATACCGCAACTGTTTCTTTACTCTGAAATTAGTGAAGTGACCACAGCTTAAGTGAGTTTGGTGTCCATATATTTCAAAGATTTTTTTTGTTTACTGGATGTCAGTAGGATTACTTGAATTTAAGTGCATTTTTTCATTGTATATATTTGGGTGGTTCTTAGGTGTTTACTGTGGATTAATGCCAGTTAGAGTATGTAATTGTACTGGTTCTAAGTGTTGGGTAGGAAGGAGTGTAGAGGCTTCATGGGCAAAATAGGGATTCATTCCACTTAGGGCCAGCCTCAGTGATTTCCCTTGTATATTGATTACAATTAGATTGCCAATAAGTCCATCCATCAAGTGGGAATCCTGAGTAGAGAAGTTGAAGTATAAAAAGTGATAGAAACTGCATTGCCAGCTCTTACCTGCTGCTATCAGTTTGCAAATAAGAAAATGAGGTGGTTCCCCCTCCTCCCCCCCCAGATACCCAAGCTAGTTGGAACCATTCTATTCCTTCAGGTATGTGGTTCTTTCTTAGTAACGCTATTTATTTTTAGTGGGCTGTACCTAGAGACTTAGGTGGCCTCCATTGGAATACAGGGTAGTCTCTTTGCTTCTGTACCTAGATGGAAGAATGGCCCAACCTAGAGCAAGCTTGATGCAATACTTACCCTGTCTGATATAGTAGGTTCTGAAGATGCTTCATTATATACAATTAGGTTCAGAAACGTGGATGGGGAGGGATCCTTTTTTTTTTAATTTTAATTTTATTTTATTTGTGAACATACTGTACAGAGGGGTTACAATTACATGGGCAGGATAATGCGTACATTTCTTACCAAGCATTGCAGCCTCCTCC
>NW_012267281.1:1099244-1312679 GCF_000151885.1 Dipodomys ordii
GGCGGCGGCGGCTGCGCGCGCGCGCAGCGCCTCCAGAGGTCACCCTTCCCTGCGCAATGCGGCCGCCCGCCCGGGGTTCGCCGCCCCCCGCGCTGGTATCTCCGCGCTGGGCGGGCTGCATCCTTTATTTCCTTGCGGGATCGGATGCTTCTGTTTAAATCGCGGTGCAAAGAAATTACCACCACCACCACCACCCCCCCAACCCCCAGCCTCAGTCGGTGTTGCGCTCAATCCATCCGATCTCCGCGTCCCAGCGTCTTTGTGTGCCTTTGAGAGGAGGCTTAGAAAGATCGAATTGGATTAAACAACAGCAACAACCATAAAAATAAAGGAGAACAAGATTCCCACCCAAGGCTCAGGCAGGACTGTTTTCGTTTTGTAACGTGTTCAGAGGAGAGGCCTAGGAGAGGAATGATGTTTCCCCACGGTGAGATTCGATTCCGCAGCTTCTCTGAGCAGTGGTCGCAGGCTTAGCGCCCTGGGAAGGAAGGGCCTGACCGGGAGAAGGCCGCTCCCCGTCCCCGGCAGGAAAATGCCTTTTAAGTGCTCACCATGGTTTTGCCAGGCCCGGTGGATACTGAGTCTCTGGAGAAGGTTGATTTTCAGAGGAGGGCAGCTGAACGCTTGCCTAAGAGGTCAGGATTTCTGCCTAGAAGACTGACACAGAAAAGCCTTTTAAAAAATTCCCCTCCTCCTCCTACCCTGAGGTTGAGTACGGATTAACGGCCTACGGCCAGGGGGGCGTTGTACTTGGGAAAGTTGCACACTTATTTCCAGGCAAAAGTTGCGGTCGATGTGGCAGAATGTGATCGAATCCATTGACGTTTCGCGTCACTCCGTCTGAGCTGTGGCACAATTCGTTTGTTATAAAGCAACCACCAGTAATTAGATTTGTGTCATTCGAGGGTCAGCTCTTTTAGCAGGTGGTCCACACAGGAGCAAGCGGCAGCTGTGTGCATGCAGGCTCCAGAAAAATCCTTTGTAAATTCGGCGTCTCCATAACTACATTAGTCACATTGTCCGTACTTCCATCTCTGGGAGTTTATAGAATACTCATGTCCTGAGTAGTGGCTGCCCTGTGAGATTATTTGTATGGTATCCATAGATGGGTTCTGGTACCAAATAGGTGCTTTGGGAAGACAGCAGCAAAGCCTAGCTTCCATCTTAAATGAACACTTCAATACAACTTTTTTATCCCCACAGTATGCTGGCTTTGCTGAAGTAAAATAGTTGATTAAAAAAAATAATCATTCCACTTGAATGTGAGAATATCTGTACCTGTATAGTATTCTAGAGTGGATTTTGCTGACTTTGTTGAAATGTTTTTTTTCCCCCACCAGGGCCTAGGCTTCTATTCTGTGCCTCACATTCTAGTTACTTAACAAAGCATTTTGCTTTTTTCTGTTATTTTTTTTCCCCTACATAATACTGAATTCCTGATATTGATTGACTTGATACAAAAGAATGACGGGATAATATCCAGATAACCTCTAATACTTAGAGCTCTCCCCAGTCAGGCTCAGGACAAAGGCTGGCCTGTCAGATTGATAAAATAAACTACAATGGGTAGGGCTGTTTAAACAGCCCATTCAATAACATATATATGCCAGCCTGCCTTCCATTGTGTCTGAAATTCTTATTTTTGTAGGTAAACAAATGCACATTCAGCACTGATTGAATAGCCCTTGAACTATGCTCACAGTTTGCTTTTGGGTTAATCTTGTCGGTTTTAATATAGAGAAAAAGCAAGCACAAAGCACCAGGGGTGGAATTGTTCTTGCTTTTGCATCCACATTCCGTGCATTTTGTCAGGCTGATAAACTGTAGGTAATGGACAACTGAGCCAGGCAGAGGGAGCACAAAGACAGAGCTGAAGTGATAGCTCCGACCAGGCCTGCTAGCCTTCTTTTGAGCATTTATTTGGGAATCCTGTGTCTCGGGACTGCACTTCTTAACCTCAACAATTACGGCTTGGAGCATCAGAAACAAGAGCTGGAGGTTAAGATGATTTGGTAAGCACTTGCTTCTAATCTTTTGTCCTACTGAGGAGAGAAAATGCAAATGACTCTGAGGATCCTAACTGCTTCTCCTTCCAAGCCAGCTAAAATAGGAGGGGCAGGTGAACTGCCCGGACACCACCTAAACACTGCATGGTGGGACGGCTTCTGCTCTAGAGCCAGATCAAGAACAACCATTGTGTGTGTGTGTGTGTGTGTGTGTGTGTGTGTGTTTAAATATTAGTTTTCCTCAAACCTCTTCTGGGCACACTAAGTGGGGGTGAGGCCTCTCATTGATGGATCCTCATGATAGCTGCTTTCAAGCCAACATGGCTGCTTGGAGCCACTAAATCTTGGCTGTCCTGGCTGTCCTTCCTTTGAGATGTTCAGGCTGGTGGCTGGAGTTGCCTGTTACACCCGCCTTGGAGTGATGGTGTCTCCCTCAGAGTGCTCACCTAGTGGGAAAGTATTGGAGACCTCAGTGTGACTACAGCCTTGCGTCACAGGAGTGGGAGGGGCAGGCAGGCAGGGAGAAGGGAAATGCAGATTGTAAACCCTACCCCCCCCAAAAAAAAGATTGTTTTAGGAGAGCTGTCTCCTTGACATTTTATGTAAACTTTACTGTCTGATTAAAGATTTCACCACAAATTGGACAAAAATAAGCGCTCTTCTTCAAAAGAGAATGGAAAGAGCCCTCTAGTCTGCTTAGTCTGCCTTCCTTTGCTGCTGACATAAAGAACCTGTTTTTCAGGTCACTTATATGTCTACATAGATTGGCTTATGAGCTCACCCTTTGTGGAGCCTCTTTTAAAGAGGAGTGTTCAACTGTTTAAAATATTTTGATTAAAATATGCAGAGCCCAGAGAGAGCTACAAGCTTCTAGTGAGGAATTAGCTCTTTAGGGAAGAGCTACTGCCCCCCCCCCCATTTTTAGGGGAGAATTAGAATGGGGGCTGGGTAAGGAATGAGAATAGCAAAGAAGGAAAGAGAGCAAATAGGACATGTTCCGAACAGCTTGGAAAAACTCCTGTGGCTTCATTGTTTCTCTAAAGCCAAAGAATACAAAGACGTAAGCCATTCAGCCCTTCTCCCGTGATGGAAAATGTAAAGGGGTGACATGCCCCCCCTGTTTAACTTGTTTAACTCTCATTTCAAATTCAGCACTACACTAGCCGTGTGAACTCTGAAGATTTCTTTAGTAATCCATTTTGTAGTTCCGAATCAAAAACAAAGTGAAAGGGTCTGACACAATTTGCTTTTATTTTTAGGCAAATCAACCCTGGCCATAGTTAATAAGGGGATTACAATCCAGACTAGGTCTTTTACAGATGTAATGTAAATCAAGGGCAGCGCATAAAGAAACTGATCCCTTTTGATTGAAGTATGGTAAAAAGGCATAGAGAAACTAGCAGCAGTAATCTGATTGTATGGCAATAAAACCACCATTTTCTGTCTTTCAGATAAAAATAATGTGGTAAATCCATGCAGTTCATAAGATGTAAAGGCAGATAAAGGGGGCAGCCATGGTAACATATAGATTAGCTTGATGTTAGAAATGACACGTCTCTGAAAGGGGTGCCGGTGAAGCCCTTGCTCCAGGCTGTTGGGTATTATGTGAGAACCACACAGACTTGGAAACTGGGATTAGGAAGTATGAAAGCACCACTTGTGGTCCGGGGTGGCTGAAGCAGTGAAGAAAAGCTGCTCAGTTCTTGCTCATTGGCGGAGGATAATATGGCCTAGGTAGGTTTCATTGACGGCCTTTTTTATAGATTGAGATTGGGGCTGATTAAAGCTTCGGATCACTGCCGTCTTCCATAGGCCTCCTTAGTCCTGAAGCTTTTCCTGCTTAACTCCTGGCCGGACAAGCAGCAGCCATTCTGCAGGATTAACCACACTTGGGGTCTATTTGGGCTCCAGGCAGAGAGACCTGCTGGGCAGTCCCAGAGCCCAGAGGGGATAGGTAGGGCTGGGCCTCTCTGAAAACACAGAGGCCTTTTGATTCCAGGGCCTCCCACCCCACAGCATCTTCCACAGCATGGGAGAAGCCAAGGTAAATGTGGCCTGTTGCCCTTCCATGGCCGCTTCTGTGCCTTTTGTCTCTTCCACCCTGGAGGAAGGGGAAGGGAAAAGTATAGTCCAAGTTCAAGCAAATCTATCCTATATATATATATATATATATATATATATATATATATATATGTATATATATGTATATGTATATGTATAAAGAAAATCCCAACAGACTCTGTCTAGATGGCAATTTAATCCTAAATGTGAGTTGTAATAGATTGGGCTGCTTGGTGTAAATTTGTAGGATTATGAAAACGATGGTATAGCCCCAACATTGAAGTTGAAAACAAGCAGAAATGTTGTGTGCTTGGCCCTCGTTGCCCTGTCCAGAACCACTTTGTCAGTAGGCTGGTCTTGTGTGTTTGCTTTCCACACTTTCTACTTGACTCCCTAAACAAAACTAGCCATGGCATCTGTGGTTGGGTTCCAGGCAGAGAGACATCTGCCACTGGGTCAAGCCACCCAGAAGCAGAGATTGACTTTAGTGTCTCCAACTTGGCATTGCAGAAAAGTCGCAGCATTTCTTCAGGCAATTCTGAGACACTGGAAATCCTGAAGGGGTTTTCTTATGGAGTGGACCTCAGCCAGGTTTTACTAGCGGGGCCCTGTGCTCTTTCTGTAACTGCTATGTGAGGTCTTTGGAAGCTTTTGTTCTCGTAGGTGGCTGGAGAAGGTTGTCATTACATCTAACATTTTTGTCTTTAGCTCCATTTCTCAGCTGACTTGACCATATTTTGGGGGTCATTGTTTCTTCATTTTCTCATCTCTAGGAGAATTACTATAGTCCTTACTAAGTAGCTTTCATAGACTAGAAACATTTAAAAATATTGCTCACAGACCTCCCGGTCCAGTACTAGCCATTACCTTCCTTTCTCTTTTCAGTCATCTCTATCAAAAGATCCAATGCATTTGGCTAGCTGCACCAAAGAAGGGACACCCCTTAATTGACAAGCTGGTCACATCCTAGCACCTTGCATTCTCCATTTGACAATGATTGCTAATGGCCCATTCAACTAAAGTATTTGCTTGTTAACGGGGAACAGAGCATGATAAATGTCCAGCAAGCTTGCCGCCTCCTTCAGCTTTTCAGAGGCAGACTAGTGCATATTTATGGCAAGCAGTGACAAAAGAAGAAACTGAATTGCCCTGGCCTCCAGCTTTCTATTAGGAATGGGGTTAAAGTGATTAAAGAGAGGGTGCTTAGAAAGCCCTGCTATTTTTCCATGAAACCCATCTAAGGCTAGCTGCATCCTACCTGGCTCAGAAGTATGCCTGTGGACGATGGGTACAGAGAGTGGATAATCCCCAGGAAGGTTTCCTGTGCACAGGAAGTGCTGGCAGGGCTGGATTCTGTGCGTCCAGCAGGGAATCTGCAAAGGCTCTAAGCTATTAAAATATTCTCCTTTTCATGTATACATTCAAGTGTGTAAAACACTCGTCCAGAGCATTTTGTTCCAGTGGGTACATACTGGCTGATTTCAAACTTTAAAAAAAAATGTGTAGGTGAAAGCTCCATTAAAGTAAAGCAAGTTGTGTCTGCCCTGATTAATTATCTAAACAAAATACAAAGAACAAATTGGTACAAATGGTGTGCACTGCCCCTCAACTCTCCTAGGCGCTGTGTGGTTAAGCAAATGGTCAAATAACTCTACACAGTGGTGTGAATGAGCTATTGGTGTTGGCCACACTTGCATAACCTCTTCAGTACTATAAATAAATTCTGTATAGAATGATTAACAATCCACTTTGTTTTCTCCGTTGAAACTCAGTGGCATTCAATTTTAATTATAGTGTTTGTATCACTCTTGCAATCCTTGCTAGCAAAACTGAGTGCTGTGCAGATTTGGGGAAACAGTGTTTAGATTGGAGAGAAGGGAGTAGGCCTCAGATGGGCCCAAGGTTTGGCTGATCTGTGTGTTCAGGGCAGCTTGCTTCTGACTGGCTGGCTGGCTGGCTTGTTCCCTTACTTACATGCATTGCATAGGTTCCTGACCTTCAAAGCCAGCAGCATCTTTGAGATGACCTCTTCCAGATGCTCTTGCTACACCTGACTGTCCTCATGCACAGCGTGGTGCTGCCTCCTGAAAAAATGCTCTGTATGTGAATCTCATTCTTTCCATCACGAAAACAGGCCTGCTGCATCTCTCCAATGTATTTGCGTTGAGTCAGAATTGTGTAATGAGTGAATGGGGAACAGCAAATCATGCCCCACTCCAAATATAGTCTACTGCAAAAGAAGATAAAAGTATCACTTTTGACAACTGTATCTCAAGTACTCTGGAGATGAAAACAAGCTTGAAGCCCCTCTTTCTATGGGAAAACAGATCGTTCCTGTAAAGTACTGTTAAGAATCTTTCCTATGCAGTAAGGTGCACTTTCTGGTTAAGTCCTCAGGTAAAGAGAACAATACAGGTCAGGTTTCTATTCACACCCAGCCTTCTACCCACCCTGCCCCCAGCCCTCCCCTCCCCTCCCTATCTGAAAGTTAGATACTGCCTCTCTCAACACTACTCTTATTATTGGCTAGCACTAGCATCTAGTAAGGATTCCCAGGAATGAGAGCACCGCCCACATTTATGTTGATGGGTGCTGGTTCCTAACCTATTATCTGCTACTTGAGATCCACCCTCTGATGGGACTCCTGAACTTTAGGACACCTAAATCACCTTCAGGGCTTGTAAAAGGAATTTCTGATTCCTGAGGTCTGAGGTAGAGCTGAGAAGTTTATATTTCAAGCGAGCTCCCAGGTGCCGCTGCTGCTCCAGCTTCTGTTAGAGGATGCAACTTGGAAATCATTGCCCTGGACTGGCCTTTTTAGGAAAATAACTCAACACTGGCTCATTCTGCTTTGGAAGGCTGTTTCAAGAGCTCTGGGGGAAATCTGTTTCCCCACTCTGGCCCCATTTTGCTTTAGGGGGCATAAAGTGTATAGACCAACCATGTCAATAAACATTTATTAACTCTCTGTTAGTAGGCTTTGAGTACACAAGAGGCTTTGCGTACACAAGACAGTGATTTCTATCCTTGAGATTCAAGTGACAAGGCTGGCAGTGGGTGGAGACGCAGGAACGAGGGCAGGTGGTCACCCTCGTGGGCAGAGTTCAAAGAAGTTGTCCAGGCATGAGAAACTTGAGTCTTGAAAGACAGTGGCATGTCTAAGCAGAATCACAGCTGAATGAAGAAAATAGTCACCAGGCCATTATAATGCTATTTCAGCCTAGGGCAGTCTGTCTATAAAGTGTCTACCTGTAAATGTTCTCCTTTATTTCACACATCGGACTTGGCACACATACAGATCCCACAAATGGCACAAATAGGCCCTGTGGAACAGCTAACCCATCCGTCAGCTTCCTTTTCAGCGTGTGGATTACCTGTATCCATGCTTTTCAATGTGAGCGTGATAACGAGTAGGTTGAGCAATCCCATTTAGCTAGGACAGCGGGGGCCGAGGCGATTGCAGTGTGGTCATGAGCTCCTGCTTTGAAATTTGCTTGGGAACCAATCCTAGATTAGCCGTTTCATTACCTGTGTGACTTTGGGACAAGAATCTCCCATTTGTCCTGCCTCTTAAATAGGGACAAAAACTAAAATAATGTTGAATAAAAGAGTAATAAAATTGTGGTTGAGATTAAATTAAAGAGCCTAGCTCTCTGCTTGGAAAAACAAACCAATAAATGTCAGCTACTATTAATAAAAATTAATTGAATATCTGCTGTGGGCCAGGCTATAGTACGATTTGCTGTCCACGTACAAAGGGGAAAAAATGAAAAGATTGTTAATAAAGATTCTAATACTTTTGTGTTACATCAGTTTGTAACGCTGATGTTATTTATATTTTATCTTGCTTACCTTCCAAACTTTTGCTCTATAAAGAAAGCACTTTCTGTTTCTTGTCTACTATCAAGTTAGACATTCAAAATCTGCCACCCTACCCCTGTGCTTACTTAGAGAACACTTGTAACCTTCAACACTCTTGTTCAGCATTCAACTATTTACCAAGCGTAGTCTTTGTTTGAATCCCTTCTGTGTATTTTAGTCAAGGGTCAATTAGAGATTGGATTGTTGAGTGATTACATGAATTCCACCTGTAGTGACGGGTAATGTGGCAATTTTAGCATTAGTATGACTCAGTATCTCTCCCTTAGGAACCTCCTGTCTTGGTGGACCCTATTTTATGTCACAGCAATGCCAGCTACTGTTCTATCTGCTGGACAAATACTCATAAAGCTTGATAGCAGCCACACAAGGGAAAATTCCCCCTCAGTACAATGGAGAATCTGAGGGACAATTGGCTAATGAACTTACTCAAGGTCATATGTAGCTAAGAAGTAGATTTGGATCAGGAACTCCTGTGCTAGCCTCTAACTCTCTTGAATTCTCTGCTCTCCTTTTTTTGTTGTTATGGAGAAGAGTTGGTTATTGGGTAACTAGGTGTTTGCTCAAAGCAGAACATATAGGCGGATAAAGAAAATGCTTCTTTTTCAACTTAGGAGTCCATTTCTTATGGTGGCAAGGCAGTTCTGAAGGGATCCTGTGGATCTTTGAGACAGCGAGGTCTTAAGACTGGAAACAGAATGATCAGCCCATTGTAAGGATGACTTGGGAGATTTTTTTACAACATTCATTGAGTACTAGCAATGTTTTTCTTTTAAAATTCTAAATAATTGATCGATACTGTTTGGAAGCGGGGTCGGGGTGGGGGAAAGGTCAGATTCTTTCAAGAGAGTTGCATTTGGTGAAATGCTGAGTGTGTCAAGCTGAGGAGATAGTATGACATCTTTTTTAGAGTCTAGTCACAATTAAATGCCATTTTATTTTGGATTTTGGGATCTGTGCCAGCTTCCAGCTTGTCAGAGCTGAGAAGACTCAAATCAAGTCCAGGCTTATTTCTACAGTGAACGGGGAGTCTGGCTTGTTGCCTGTGGAGTGTTTCAGTGCAGCCCATCTGGCTTTTGATGTTCTGCGAGTTTGGAGCAGTTTGTTTAAGGAAGCCGGGCAGTGAATATTGGTGGGCCTGGGGTTCTCCTCACTCCACGCCAGTACCTCATGGTTTGCATTTCTATCCGGTTTCTCTTAGGCTCACTTGCAGACCATGCTGCTGACCTTGGGTCTCTGGCCTCCAGATCTTTCTTTCCTTCAGAGCTCAGGGGCCCCAGCACAGCCTCTGATCTCCTGCTTGTAAGTTCACTTACATTGACTCAGTAGCTGGTGGAATAAGCACTGACAGGCTTGAACCTCAGGTGTGTTTCTGTATTTTGATCGAACACCCCAGGCTGCTGGGGTGTTTGGACCCGGTGACAATGGGTGCTGTGTGTTCCCATTTTTACAAGAGTCCCCGTGATCTCTTTGAAATCAGTAGCCCAGTCTACTTTTTCTCCACTCATGGTAGCAGTTTTTTAGCCTGCTTGGTGTCCCTTTCCTCTTTAGCTCCAGCTTCACCACCAGCTGTGGCAGAGCAGTGACTCCTGCAGGAAGATGTCTTCTGTCCCACACCCACTCGGGCCTGTGCCAGAGCCCTCCCCTGGAGCCCAGGAAGGAGGAAGTGTCTGGGAGACAACCATTTAGGGCCTGTAAGGCATTTGCACATAGTCTTGTAAACTGTGTTAGTAGGCTTATTATAGTTGCCTGGCAAGGAGAATCCCAGCTCACATGGAGACAGAACTGAGAGGTCTTCTCTCCTCTCCTGTCTGACGTACTCATGTATTCATGCCTTTATTGCAGAAGCACATGTTGAGTGCCCTTCTGTGGAGTGAAGGATCAGGCCTGCAGGAAGCAGAAGTCTGCTTGCCACCAATTTCCCCACCACAGGGAGAAGCTTCATCTTAGTAAGACACGCATGGTTGCTTAAAGAAACAGACAAAATTCTTTGAAATTAAAAAAAAAAGACATGCACAATGATGGAAATGGAAGAGAGGACTGATGGGAGAGTACAGATACCCAGATGTGGCTGCTGATGCCTCTGGACCCTCAGCTGCCTTCGTTGGGTGTTTTAGAATGCCAGGCCAGTTCCCTATGGGGCTGACGTATGGCTTTCATCTCTGTGACTTTCCCACTCAGGGAAATGAGCAAATGGATCTGAACACTTCTATCTAAAACAACAGAGAGCCAGCTGGAAGTGCCCTTTGAATTCCTTTCTCTGTGAGAGCCATTTTTTTTTTCTCTCTAGTGCCTTACCTATAAATAACATGAGTTCCACCTTCCTTTATAGACTCTTGCTAAAAGCACGGTCAGGAACAAGACTGTACAGGTGCAAACAAATTACAGTTGGGAAAGAAGCTGCAATGTCTCTTGTCTCTGAGGATTATGAAATCCTGGTTTCTATCATGGAAGCCAGTGTGGTCACGGTGCCAGCGTGACAGCTTGGCATTTGACAGTATTCCCCTTTCTGTGTCCCCACTGAAGGCTCTGATTCACTTTTCAGCCCCCAGTTTTTCCTCCGTAGCCCCAGGATTTTCGAGATGACTTTGGGCTGGGGTAGCTTGGGTGGAGGCGTGCTAGATCAATTTGGTAAACAAAGACATGTATTTTTGTTTTGAGGTTGGTTGTTGATTTGGGTTTCTAATTTCACATCAGCGATTTAACTAGTCTCTGTTAATTTGTGAGATGACAATAATGATATCTGTGTACCACAGACTTACAGTCTGACTTGTTTTTGTGGAACAGACAAGTAGGAGATGAATTTTCTCCTTCAGTTGTGGCAGGCATATTCTTCTCAATGTAGTCTTTCATGACAATGAAAATTCTAGCATAGGTTTAGGAAAAAAAAGAAATCAGTCCTCGTGCTAGTTTCCTGTAAAGATGATTAAACTATGAGAATATTAACTTCGAGTGTTTTAAGATAAAATATACTTTAGCCACCAGTGTTTTTGAGCATTATATCATGAAAAACAAGATTAACATCAAAAGGTGTCAGCTTTCATTCAATTGTGCAGCACTGTAAGCTGTGAAATGTAATATTGCTTTGACTCCTTGGTAATTGTAGAATGACAGAGGAAAATGGATAAGATTAAATGAAAGTATCCACCTTTGCACACATTGTGTAAAATACAAGTTGAAGTCGTTGGGACCAGAAATGGAGGGTCTTCTAGTTCTATCACTAAAAGAATATAATTTGGTAAAAAAAAAAATTCTGCTTTAGACTAGAATTCTTTTTTTTTTTGAAAGTGTGCCCCAAGACCTCACCTGGGAGAGTTGCTGGACTGGTTTGTGAGCCTGTGGGTTCGGCAGGCATCTGAATGCCTGCGCTTCTCATCTTTCTGTCCTTGA
The DNA here is from genome assembly GCF_000151885.1 of Dipodomys ordii. Taxonomy (NCBI): domain Eukaryota; kingdom Metazoa; phylum Chordata; class Mammalia; order Rodentia; family Heteromyidae; genus Dipodomys; species Dipodomys ordii. Next base: position 1,110,581 of record NW_012267281.1, read on the forward strand.
AAAGGTTTTGCTGGTGGTTGGTGTGAAGTCTGAAATGTACACCTCCCTCCTCGCTCACGCATTTATAACACTTTAATGGTCCCCAATTGTGGGAGCCTGCTTTTAGGCCCCCATTCTTCTCCTTGAATAAATGGGGTTCAAGTTGCAGATGGTATTTGTTTTAGAAAGCTGTGAAAGAAGAGCACCTGCGAAAACAGTGATTGTTCCAACACACATACACATTTGAATTAAAGCAGAAAGTGTCAATTAAAGCCTCCAATTACTACTTGATTTCTTGGAGGTTTGAAGCCAGCAAGAAGATAGTGGTGGGGCGCACTGGAAGTTTCAAGGTAATTACTTGTTACTCTGAGCAGTGGTTTCTAGTAACCTAGTTCTGTATGAACCTGACACTCTCTTTCTGCACCCCTCTATTTCTCTGGTTTCAGAACAAGTCTGCCTGGAAACTTGCTCTGATGTTAAACTGCAAGAGGGGGCAGTAAAGTGCTATCCACCGGGAGGAAAATGTTTCCCAAGCATTTCTTAGAGCAGCAAGATCCTGACAGAGTTGTTCTTTGGCAACTTTTACTTGTTCATTTTATAATGAATTCTTCTGTTTGGGCCATTCCTTGACTATTTTCTTAAGTTATAGCCACACTCTGGCATTAAATGAGAGCCATGCAAGTCTGAATATCCTGCCTGTTTATAAAATGTGCCATAAAATTCATATACTCATGATACAGAGTCATTCTTCAGGAAGATTATCTCCCCCTCCCTCCCCCAGTGTACAGAGCATTCCAAAAATGAGTACTGATTTTCTGTTTGTTTGTGCTTGTACTAGGGCTTAAGCTCAGGGCCTCAAGCACTCACTTGCCTATTTCATTTAAGGCTGGTGCTCTACCATTTGAGCCACACCTCCACTTCTGCTGTATTAAATGCTCTTTTGACTCCATATAGACATCCAAGATCAGAAGTGAGTGGCAGAGTTGAGAGCTGGACTCATCTAGAGAAGCCTGTAGCCAAGATAAGGGAGAAGTAGAAGGACCTACCAACCCAGCTAACCTGCAGAGGCTGTGTCCTTATTCAGATTTCTAGCCTAACTAACACAGGCACTGGCTTCTCCTTTTTTTTTTGCTCCTCTACCCTTGCCATTGAATTATAATAATCAAAATAAAAACTACCCCCTCTCATGTCCCCTGCCCCCTCCCACCTCCCCCCAATGCTGGGGCTGGAGCCTAGGATCTGTCGGTGTCTCCTGTTCACAGATGGTGCTCTACCACTTCAGCCACATTTCTGCTTCTGGTTATTTGCTGGTTATTTGGAGATAATAATCTCTTGGATTTGTTTAGGCTGACCCTATGAACTTTGATTCTCAGATCTCAGCCTCCTGAGTAGCTAAGATTACAGGTGAGTGTCACCACCAGTGCCTGGCTAATGGAAGCATTTAGTGGAAAAAGTATACTTTCCAAATACGATAAACTCAAAGTGCACTTAACATAAACCACTGACTTGTCAATAAACCTATTACATTAGATGAGTTTTGGTGTCTGTTAGAGTGAACCTGTTTCTAAAATTGGGATTCAGGCTTCTCAAAATTTCAACCAACTTCCAGATTAGTGCAGTTCAGTGACTGACCATAAATGGTATCCATCCCTTCTCCCTTATTTTTCATGTCTTCGAATAAGCAGCATGCATGGTAGTCCAGCTTTTGTGGACTGGGAAACTGATTTATTGCCTAGGCCACAGTTGAGACTGATGATTTCATTTGTTTGCTTTCTGAGAAACTGAGTACAAAAGTTAAGAAGTTGGTAAGCCTTAGTTATTTTCAACACCTATTTTAAGATTAAGGGTTGTGATAGCTAGTTCATGAAGATGGTGAAGTTATATATTTAAAAGTAATGTTCCAGCCCACTCACAAAGTCACTGAATCTTTCAGAAAGTTGGAAAACCACAGAAAGCTCCCTCCAGTAGACCAAATCAGTGTGTGTTGGTTTCTTTTTGGTCAGCAACGTAAGCAGAATAGCATATCACAAATTTGATGTCCGTGTCTATTTTTTTCCCTGGCTTACTCTCCCTCCTTCTCTCCTTCCCTCCCCTTTCTTTGTGCTGAGACTGGCTCTTGAACTCAGGACTTATACTTTTTTTTTTTTCTGTCAAGGCTGGTGCCCTACCACTTGATCTATACTGCTACTTCTGGCTTTTTGCTGAGTAATTGGATTTAAGAGTCTCACAGGACTTTTCTGCCTAGGCTGATGTTGAAATTTGATCCTCAGATCTCACTCTTCTGAGGAGTTAGAATTACAGGTGTGAGCCAACAGGCCTAGCTTGTCTGTGGCTGTCTCTAGCTGAAATAAGCCATCTACGTACAATGATCACATACACAGCACACATGCTGTGGAAACATCACCTGTGTGAATAAGGTGGCTGTGTCATCACTAGGCCATATCCAGCTTACATGGCCTTTCTTTTGACTGAATGTCATATAGTGAGTGTATGATTGAACAACAGTGATTATTCTGTAGGGTGTTTGTGCATGTGAGTGTGTGCATATGCACCCATCCTGGGGCTTGAACTCAGGGCCTGGGTGCTGTCTCTGAGCTATTTTTGCTCAAGGCCAGCACTCTACCACTGGAGCCATGGCTCCACGCTCTTTCCCTTGTTACTCCCACCTCCATCCTTGCCTACTAGTATTTCATTTTCATACACAACAGCAACTGTGACAGAATTTGCATTGACTTGCTACATGCTGTGTACTGTGACCATATTTCTCATGTGCCTGATGTCTGCCCTAATAATGCAGCAACATGAAATATTTTATTTAAATGGATGTCTTCCTGTGTGTGAATGGGATTAGATATCTCCAGCCCTGAGCCTGAGTTGATACTGTGTAACTAGCAGCTCTGGCAGTGTTTCCAAGAAGCACTGTCAGAGTGTCTGGAGGGGCTTGCTTTGCCTGACACTGTTCTTTGGACACAGAAACTGGTCATTCCTGTCTGTTTAATTTTTGTTCTCATCTCTTGGTTCTGTGTCAGCTTGATATTTTTCCACTCACTTAGAACCATGTTAACTTGTTCTGATCTGAGAGGTGATGCTGGAATGTTCTTCAGTCATCTGGTATCATCAGGTGTATTTATTTGTATTAGCAGGACCACCAAGAGGTCTCTCCTTAGCCTTTGTCAGCATCAGTGGCCTCTCAGCAATCTGGGTCTCCTTCTGACTTAGACCTCAAGAAACAGGCATGGAGCCATGGGATGTCTGGACCGAGGAGTCTGGGGTGGGGTTTAGGGCAAGGAGAAGAGGAACTGGGAGAATGGTGTTTTCCCTGATGGAGAGGGGCAAGAGAGTGCGATGGGGGGAAGTGCTGCCCTGTCGTCCGGCAGCGTCTCCTGTCCAGGCTGTCCTGTGAGTCGGCCTGTTGCATTGGGTGCAGTTTGGAAGGAATCGGACGCTTGCTGCCCCTGTTTGACCCCAGGCACACAACACTGTCAGTGGAAGCATCTAGACGTGGCGTCATAACTCAACATGGCCAGTTCGGCCCAGGAAAATGGCATTTGGAAACCTCTGAAGTGCAGGCCTCTAGGTTCTACTTTCTGAGCATGGTGCCAGTGTGTTAAGCCAGCCTGGGGTTCCCATGGGAGTTAGGAGTTTGTGCTGTGCTTCATTAATTCAGCTATGTTCCAGTCGTTAACATTAAAGAATATTGTGTCGCATAATGGCAATCAGAGTTTTTACAATTAAGAATATGAAGTTGAAATGTCTGATTTAACTGGTTAGAGATCTAATTTAGATGACCAAATGTTAATGTCTAATTTAGATTATTAGAGCTCTCCAAAGTATTGCTTGTGGAAATAGTAGACTCTAACTTGATGAAAGACTTTTTGAAACTTGAATTCAGTTGGACAGGTAATCCCAAACTATAAAAAGGATCCTAGCATCAAATCATTTTGCGTCCTGCCTGTAAGTCTTGACAACTCTGGATCCAGGTTTGCATTTTTCTTTCTGGTTCTATTTATTGTCCGTGTATCTGATTCAAAATCATGATGTCTGTTGTCTTGCCTGGAAATGGTTCATTTCAGAAAACCAGAGGAGTTGCCTTTTTCTGCTCAGTGCTCCTCCCTCCCTCCCAAGGAGGGTCCCTGAGAAACCCTGGGAAGCCCTGGAAGCTCTCTGATGGTGGGACCCCAGGTGCTCTGTCCCCTCATGGGAAGATACAGGGCAGAGGGTTGACGGGAAAAGCCCCACCCAGAGGGTGAAAGGCCTAGCCCCATTCCCACTCTCTCACTTATCTGGGTCATTGTCTTTTGTGTGAGATTGAAAATTAGCAATCTGTGAAACAGCACCCCTTCTTTTGCAGGGTTAACACGAACTCCCTTCTCTGTGTAGCTGGGTTGTAACTATGGAGCTTTTCCACTGTGCTGTTTTTGGCTAAAAGATAAATCTTAACATAACAAAATAAATCTGCATTGGACATCTACCATAAGTAATCAGATAATGATTTAAAATTAGCCAGTTATCATCACCATATTTCTATCATATTTTAAGAGTCAATTTATGATGAGTGTATTATTGACTATCATAAAATATCCAGGGCAGAGACATGCGTCTAGACTGATTACTACACACATGTCTCTGCCTTGGCTATTACCACACATATATCTCAGCCTTGGTTATTAGGTTTCTAAACAATCTCCAGATTATGAAATTCAAATATAGCCCCTCTCTTCAAATATAGAACTGACTCAACTATAATCTATAGGATTCATTATGCGCCCTTTAAAAAGGTGCTGTTTATGCATATTCTATGTGTATCTATTGTCTAAAGTTAATCTGTTCACAGTACACAGGAAACACAAATTCCATTGGTTAGCTTGAGAAATACAAATTACAGTGGTTAGCTTGTTCCTCGGTCACCTTTTAGTTCTTGGCCTCCTGGTACAAGGCACAGATACCAGATGGCTGCCCCCCCAGTGAAGAAGGAAGAAGAGAGGGAGGGTTGACCCAACTGATCCACAAAGCTGGCTTTACACTGTAAAGCACGGGATGAGAACTGACGTGTGCTGGGAAAGTGACTTTCCCGTTATGCTCCCGAGGCCTCCACTTCCTCTCCTGGCCTGAATGCTGGGGATGAACGGACCTCAAATGTAGATGGACCCTGGAATGTGAGGTGCGTGGACCAGTGCATAAACTACCAACAAGAGCTCGGAATCCATAACGCTTTTGTCATTAGTAACTCTGAAAATGTCAATTTTCTCCTTCATTTTCTTTTTTTTTTTAACTAGGGAGAGAGTGTGGATGGCTGCTGATATTTCCAGATGCTTTCTGAGTTAAAAGGATCAAAACCTGTGCCTAACCAGGTTGTAAGCAAAGCTGACCCCACTCTCTAGTGTGCTTCTTTCTTCTGAAGTGATCTGTCTGGAGATTTGTCGATCCCACCTGTGACGGCCTATTGCTGACAACACTTAATTTGACTTGAGTGTGTGAATGTTAGTTTCCACTTTATTCAAGTTTGTTTTTTTTTTAAAGATAAAAAAAACAAATACAATATCTCTTATCTCTTGAGCCTCTACCACATGGCAGCCCTTGGGTTCTCTGTATTGACTCCAACATGCCTTTGGGCCGTCCCTTCTTTGAGGGAGCTAGACTGGAAATTTCTGGTGACCTGGGCCATCATCCTTTCTGTCACTCCGAACACCTGGTCCCAAGTGGGTCACCCAGGCCACCATACTCTTTTTGCTGCCCTGCGGCCTTGCCAAGTGGGAGAGTTGCTCCCAGGAGGTGTCTGTTCTCGGCAGATGCTGGAACATGGAGCAGTTCCGACACCTGGGGTGGTTCTCGGCTCAGGGACTCTGTGTCTGTTCAGAAACCATCATCTCAGCCACTGAAATGACTGGTGTGCCTGTCCTTCCCAAACAGACATCAAGCAGGGACTCCACTTCTCCTACAATGAGTTCTTTGTGTGGGTTTCAAAGAAGATGTGATTTTTCCCCCCAAAGGACCTCTTGAAATAATGAGGGTTGTTTTTTGATTTTTTTTTTTAAATCGAGGGCCAAAGATCACATTTTTTCCTCCTATTTTTGCCGCACTGTATTCTAAAAGATGAGTTGGGGTTTCTTGAGGCTTTGGCAGTAGAATGTGTGTTAAAATTTGAGATTACGTCCCTGCCTGCTCTCTTCCTGATGAGCCATCCCTAGGGTCCTCATGTTTCCCATTACTGGTCCTGACAAGTCTTAGCCAAACTGGACTGTGCACCCTGACTTCAAGGAAGGATAGTTCATTTGCAAAACATTTGCAGAGGCTCGCTACTGTGTGATTTATCCTTCCATGAGTCTAAAAGGCAAGATCCTGGAAGCCAGAGGGGCCCAGGTGCCATGCATTCTTGACCTCATTTGCTCAGCACCAGCAGGTGCTGTGACATTGTGCACACCTTGGTGAGTGAGCAGAGTCCTGTAGAATGACTTGCCTGGGTTGGAAGTGACCTGCAGAGAGTTCTGAGTGTTCTGATCCTGGGAACATTTGGAATGAAGAAAGAGCTTAAGGAGTCAGATTGGAGGAGTCCTGAAACCTGTGCAGGTGCTCCAGTGTGGGCAGGATATGGTTCCCTGGATGGATGGACAAGAAGATAGATGTTGCATCTGGCTTTAGAAAGATCCTTATCTCCGAGGCCTGCACACTCCTCAGGGAGGCTGGCAAAGGAAGTTGATTGACCTGACACTGGAGTCGTGATTCAGGAAAACTTATAGCAACGCTTGTTTTTTCTTTTGTGGTGGCCCTTTGTGCTAGTTATGAAAATGGGTGACTTTGGATAGAAAGTGTTTGGAGCAGAGTGGGACATCCTAGATAGGAAATGGCCCTGGATTTTGTGAGCATTCGGACATTTCGGAAGAAGGTCAAAGATGGTCACGGGAAACACAAAGTGGCAAGAAGGTGACATTTTAAGTGCTCATGGAATTTCATTTGTACCCACTCCCAGCCAGGCTACCTCTGGTTTTTAATCCACGGAACACATCCGAATCCTGGGAAGGGGTAGGGGCTAACATTGAAATGCCTTATCCACTATTGATCTTGTTCAGTCCTTCAGGAGAAACTGTAGAGTTTTATCCACCAAGAGGAGAAACCTAGAGAGAAGCCATTCATGTTCAGGGGTCCCAGGACCACCCCGAGAGAGTCTTTCAGCCCTGGGGTTGGATTTTAGAAGCTTTTCACAGATCTATGGAAATGGCCAGGAAGATCACAGAGAGGCGCTCTCTCACTCTTGATCTCTTTTTGTCAGATCTCTTTTCTTCAGTACACACATAGATGTTTGAAATTTGGCATTGTTAGAAAAATAACTCATTTTGAGTTCTGATTTCTAGTAAGATTTTTAGGTGACTCCTGTTTACCACTTTTTTGTGGAATAAATGCCTTATCATCCTACTATAGTAGCCATTTTTTTTAAGGCATGGAGACCAGTCCTGTCTTTGGGGTTGTCTAGTAACACATTCAGAAGAACCTGACTTGATGAAAACAAACATTTACAGCACTCCTTTTTTTCCTGCCATAGAATGTATGGGTGTTTTTTTTTTAATGACAAATCTACAACTAAATTAGGTTTTGTACATCTTCATCTGGGTAACAATCTTTCAGGAAATTTTTGTAAGTTAAATGCCTTTGATTAGCATTTATTATGTTATCTCCATGCAGATTTGAAATGTGAGGTGCCCTCCTACATGCTTGCTTGAACTCCATAACTGCACTCTGGCCACTGATCCTCCTGGCTGGTGGCTTCTGTGGCTAACTATAGCTTGGATTGGAAGGATTCAGAGACAAGGCTTTGTCCCTTCTTGGGCTTTAATATTTTAATGAGCCCACAGACTTGGCTGCTTTCTAGACCTGGGGTTTTAGAGTGTGTTGTTAGCATTTGCACCGGGAGAAGGATGTTCATTAGGAAGCTCTTGTTTTCAGTTTCAGAGAGAAACTCCCCATTAGGGAAAAAAATCTTTCGGCAAGCATGGCTAGCAAGAAAGAAAAGGAGGGAGGGAAGCTTTGAGCTATAAGCATTCAGGGGATATTGTATCAGCCGTCTTAGTTCTGAAGACTTGCTGCTACAAATTAATTGGAGCAAATACATCTCAAGGGTTTGCAGGGTGGGGTGGGGGGTGGTCGTGGTGGTGAGATTTGTAGAGCAGAGATGGAAGCTGTTGTCCTTGCAAGGAAGGACTCTTTGGTCTGCAGCTGAATCAATACTGTGGACTAATTATTTCTAGTTATCTTTTATGGGTTTGTAAGACATTTCTTTTGTTCAGTGTAATAAAAAAACCCATTGTTTGATCAGTGACTGGCTAATTATGATAAGTAATTTGAAACAGTCCTGATGAAACTTGTCTGTTAATTAACATCAACAGCAAAAGGAAAGTAACAGAGCAATAGTCTTAGTGCCTGTAATGTTCCCTGGAATTGATGAAATCCTCTTTATGGCTGGCTCCATAAAATAGGGCTGCCAATGGTTGAGAAGTAAACAGGTGGGAAGATCTGACTCACCTGTCAAGGTGGAGGAGAGAGGATTGTAAAGTTATCCAAAGAGTGCTGGGATCTTACCTGGAAAGAGAGGAGAGCTGTGTCAGGAGGCTCAGAGAAGGGAGACTACTGCTTGGGCTGGTTTGGTTTTTGTTGCTTGTTAAGTCTAACTCCTAAATTCATTTGTCCCATGATCATCTCCGCAAAGAGGTTTTGGTTAAAAAAAAAGTGCAGATCAAAAAGAAATTGTGGTTTGAGATTATTGGCTTTTTGATAACTCATTAAGGATATAAAGTTTTATCAACTCACTGGATTTTCTTTTATGCTTCTAGATTTCTACCTGGACAAGGACTGGTACTATACCCACAGATAGGAGACAAATTGGATATTATTTGCCCCAAAGTGGACTCTAAAACTGTTGGCCAGTATGAATATTATAAAGTTTATATGGTTGATAAAGACCAAGCAGACAGATGCACTATTAAGAAGGAAAACACCCCTCTGCTCAACTGTGCCAGACCAGACCAGGATGTGAAATTTACCATCAAGTTTCAAGAATTCAGCCCAAATCTCTGGGGTTTAGAATTTCAGAAGAACAGAGATTACTACATTATATGTAAGTATCATTATAGTCCTTTGTTTTGTAGTCATTAGAATAAGCTAAATAGGTTTGTATCAATTTTTGTCTCCTTAAAATTATCATGATAAATTATTTGGTGAGAATCTTTGTTTTTCAAAGAAACTTAATTGAATTTGGGAATTAATTGAATATAAACAAAGGGGGAAAACTCCTAGGATTCTTACAGTATTGAAATAAATGGTTATGTGCCTATGCTTAGCAGCTCTGCAAACAAAACCATTGACAGGTAAATCTGTGCAATGCCATTTCTCTTCATCTGTCCATCCATTCACTCCGTCATTTTAGAGTTTTTTCTGTTTCCAGGGATTGAGCATCAGTGCTAGGAATTGAGTAGTGAGCCATAGGACACAACAGTATACTTTCCTTGTAAAGCTATGCATCCCAAGGGAGGGAGCTAATCATTGGAAGGATAAGGGCTATAGACAACACCTTATCCATGGTCGTGTTCAATCCAGATTTAGAATAGGAAAATTACACCAGATAGATAGATAGGTAGATAGATAGATAGATATTTAGATGCTCTGTTTCAGAATATGTCCTTTGGGTCTTACCCAAAGTGCAGCCATGATGTGAGGAGGTCCAGCTGTGTATATGTCCTAACCCTACCTACTAGGTGCACATCGCGTGTTATTACCAAGCCAGAACTGTTCTCAACTGGGTTTTGTTACCACAAATTCTTGGAAACCCAGATAGCTGTTGGCATGATTCAAGTAATAAGCTCTTTTATGTTCATTTTTTTTGTTTGTTTTACAGATGTACTCTTTCCTAGGGTTGAATTCTCCACTTCTTCCCAAGTCTTCCCAAATAAGATTTTATTTATCTTCTGAGGGACCAGCCCTCCCCCTGGCTGGGCGTCTCTGCCACTAAACTGCTTCTCTTTAGTCTACAGAACCAGTAACTCAGTGAATACTTACCTTGTGCTCCATAATACGTATTTCTACCACGTTAGTAATTAAAACAAAGGTCATAGACATGTAATTATCTTGTCTGAGGCTGTGAAATGCCACAGAGATGGAGAACATATTTTTAAAGCTAACTTGATACACAGAACATAGCTTTCCAAGAACAACAAAGAAAAGGAAAAAAGTGGTAAATTATGTATTTAATGGAATAATTATCATAAAATGGAAACAAGCATCCTGAGATGAAACAAACAGATGGTATGGTAAAGCATACAAAGCAATACAGAAAGCTCCAAAACTCTGAGGAAGTTACAAGGTAAAATAAGTGGAAACTTTAACCTTGTGATAGCCTAACTGTTCCTTAAAGACTTTTTCAGTGGGTGCTCATATCTAGTCCAGTATGTTTACGACAGATTTTTTAAGAAGGCTACTGCCCCTGCATAGAGTCACACACCTGTCCCTGAACCCATGTCTGCAAACCGGGCTATCTCATCGAGATGCCCACGAAACCAACACACCCAACCAGTCTTCCTTTTACTCTAGTTGCTGACTTCATAAAGATGGCTTCGTAAATTCTAAAAGAAAAACTGCAATTTCCAAAACTCCACTAAGCATTAAGTGTATTTCAGTAAACACTGAAAATCAGATCTTTAGTCTGAAATAAAATGCAGGAAAAGCAAATAAATACATCAGCGATTTACTGACAATGCTTTGCTGAATGCAGTGAGCATTTAATCACTACTTTCCATCACTCATGAGAGAACTGTACTTGCAAGCATAGTTTGATTTAAAATTCTATTACTAATCTGCAGAAGAATGACATTCTGTATCGCCTGTGGAAGCAGTATGCTGCATTATCAGGTTCATTATTGTTGGTTAAGCTACCCTGGCCTCCCAGACTCTCCTTAGAGTTCAGATTTACAGTGCACAAGTGTGAGTGACCTGGGATAAAAGAATATTAATTAGAGCAGAGTGTGCTGACACATGCCCACACTTGAGAGGAGGAGGCAGGAGGATGACAAATTCTGGACTAGCTTGGACTACATAGTACGATCCATCTCAAAACAATAGTATATTGGCTTAAAATACAGACTTCAGGGTTTCCGATTTGACACAGTGAGACACTGTTCCAGTGGTACCTGTTGAGCATCTGTCTACCCAGGGCTAATCATGGCCCAGGACCTAGGATTTTTATTGACTTCCAATGACCACTGAATGGAGTTGAAAGGCTTCCCTAGGCTAGGACAGAGGAGGACACTAAAGAAACTTGGATAAAGGTAGAAGCCAGTTTCTTACCTGCCCCACAACAAAGCTCACCGAGATACACCATTCCCTTAAAAGGAAATGGGAAGTGAAAAGGACATTTAAAAATTAATGTTGACTTTACATTGCTTCTCCAAGAATCCCCAAAGACCTGAACAAGGGATTTTTATTTTATTTTATTTATTTATTTTGTCAGTCGTGGGGCTTGAAGTCAGGGTCTGGGTGCTGTCCCTGAGCCTCTTTGTGCTCAAGGCTAGTGCTCTACCACTTGAGCCACAGTGCCCCTCTGGCTTTTGAGTGGTTAATTGGAGATAAGAGTTGCACAGGGATTTTTTATTTCTGGCTGGACTGCCTTCAAACCATGATCCTAAAGTCTCAGCCTCCTGACTAGCTAGGATTACAGGTATGAACCAGTGGTGCCCAGCTACAAGGGATTTTTAAAAGCCACTGATTTCCTTCCCTGTTAAACAAATGTGCAGACACACACACACACACACACACACACACAGAGTCACACTCTGTTTTGGGTATTTCAGAAAGATAGACAAGTATTTGAAGGCAGTAATTTTGTTGTTGTTGTTGTTGGTTGTTGGGCTTGAACTCTGGGCCTGGGCGCTGTCCCTCAGCTCTTCAGCTCAAGGCGAGGGCTCTACCACTTGAGTTACAGCGCCACTTCTGGTTTTCTGGTGGTTTATTGGAGATAGGAGTCTCACGGTCTTTCCTGCCCAGGCTGGCTTTGAACCACGATCCTTAGATCTCAGCCCCCTGAGTAGCTAGGATTACAGGCGTGAGCCACCAGCGCTCGGCTTGAAGGCAGTAATTTTTGTATCAGAACATTTGTAACAGTGTTAAGTAGCATGATGGGAAGTGCTCAGATCAACAAGTTTAAACAGTTCAAAGCATTGCTTGTTGAGGCAGTAAGTAACACTGGTTTCTGAGTTTCCAGGAAGTATCCGCCATGTGTTGTTTGGGGTTTTGTTTTTGTCTTTGTTTTTTCTCCAGGGCTGGGGTTTGAACTCAGGACTCCTACTCTCACTTGGCTTTTTCTACTTTAAGGCTAGTGCTCTACCACTCAAGCTACACCTCCAATTCCAGCTTTTGGTTAACTGGAGTTAAGAGTCTGTGGACTTTGTCTTCCCTGGCTGGCTTTGAACCGTGATCCTCAGATCTCAGCCTTCTGAGTAGCCAGGATTACAGGTGTGAGCCACCAGCATCTAGCTTAGCCTTTTAAGTCTTCATGCCTGCTTACTGACACTTTTACCACAGACAGCGTTAGACATGTGGTTCTTCCTGTGTGCCGGTGGTTGCATTCTATAGGAAGGCAAAGCAGTGTTGTTTAGATCATTGCTTGATTCCCACCTGCAGGGGGACAGTTTCCGTAGGGGGCCCTTATCCCCCCCTTCTTCCCGCCTTTGGAGGGTCCTCGTGCATGGCTCTGGTGCTGGGCAGTACCCCAGATGATCAGTGTGGTGGAGAAATAGGCCAGGAGCCCAGAGTGTTCTGTCTCAGTTCTGCGGCTGCTGCCTGAACTTAATGAGAAAGTCACTTTAATTTCCTTCTCTAGAAAATACTTTTCATCGTTGATGTTGTTCAGACTAATGATGGAGCTCTCCTCTGGGTCCTAGCCATTTTCTGCTTGGCTCTTTTGCCGGTGTGCTGCTTCTTAGTGCAGACAAGATCTGCTCTGCATTCTGTGCTTACTTCTGCCTTAGTTGTAGTTGCCCCTTTTAAATATACTCATCACAGTTTGGGGCTTAATATAAGCATTAATATTTAATTGGAGCTGTATTTCTTAAACCGACTGCATACCTAGTGAATCCCCTTAAGAAATGACATGACAAAATGATATACACCCTCATTAATTCTCCTCATGGATGATGATTTGCTGTGACATGTGGCACAATGATATATATGGGGTTTCTTCGTGTTTGGAATTGACTTTTTCCAGTGACCTATTTCAGTAATTAGCCTTGGGCTTAATTTGCATAATAAAATCTCCTAATCATTAAATGATCCAAAGATGGGAAGGTTATGACTGTTTGGTCCGATCTTCATTACATGTACAGCCTTAATTGCTCTTTATTTCATCTAACCTGCCGTTATTTTTATCTAATGTCTTTAAAATTATTTAACTGTTTATAGAACAGCCCTATGTTTTGATGTCACGTGTTTGAAAGGAGCGGCGTGTTAGACGCAGTAACTCTTCCCGTTAGCATTGGGACACTGCTTCTCCTGTGAGGCTCTCTGGCCTCTGGCGTGTGACATTTTCTTTGAGGTGCTTGGTTTATAATCTGACTTCAAAGGTGACATCGGAGCTGAAGGAGTCAGCACATTCCGTGTGTACTGCCTTGGTTTCAGTGGCTCGAAAATGTGCTACGGCCTCTTATCTAACCTGAGCGTGAAACCTCCCCACATCCCACAGAGAGGAAATATGTGAGCCTGGTAGGGTGAGAAATCAATGTCACCATGGCGATGCATTTTGGGTAACCAGTGACCACAGCAGAGCTGTAGGCAAAAATCTCCCTAGAGCACCTTCCTCTTTAGTTCTATACAGATCTGGTATTACTTTACTCTAAATCCATAACCAAGGATTGGTTGGTTGTGGGTTGGTTGGTTGGATTGTGAGTCTGAGACTCACCATTTCTGAAGACTGCTTGATTAAAAATTCTGTGACACACACACACACACGCGCGCGCGCACACACACACACACACACCCCACCCTGAGGTATTCACAGTGTCCCTTCTGGAGGTGCAATTACCATGTCCAGTCGGCCTTGTTGAACCTTGAGTGAGTATAGAGGGGCCAGCTTACCACAGGCACCTCATTGGTGTGGCTGTCCCATGCATTATCATGATTTTTAACAACATCGCGTAAACTGGAAAGCTCTGTTGATAGCTTTGCTGTTTTCTTTAGGCATGTAGTCTTTTCTGAGGAAAATCACAAAATAAAAATACTTTTTACTAATGTAATGAAACAATTTTCTTAAGGAGCCAAAATAGAACCATTGAGGCTATTCCTTATTTTGGTTTGGCATATGTATGTCTGTTTATTTTCTTTTCTGTTTTGAATATACTTATTTCTGTGGAGTAGGTGTGTCAAGTTATAATAACATACACTATAATTTCTTTCCTTAGGAGAGCTTTCAAATTATCTACACACACACACACACACACACACACACACACACACACATCTATCTGTTTGTCTGTCTTATGTGTGTGTTCTGGTTCTAGAGCTTGAACTCAGGACCTGTGTGCTATCCTTCAGCTTTTTTTGCTCAAGGCTAGTGTTCTACCTCTTGACCACATCTCAGCTTCTGGCCTTTGGGTAGTTTTTCAGAGGTAAGAGTTTCACAGACTTTCCTGCCCACTCTGTCTTCAAACTGCAATCCTCAGATCTCAGCCTCCTGAGTAGCTAGGATTACAGAGATGAGCCACCATTGCCTGGCTTTGTAGGTGGTTTTTAAGAATGTATGCCATCCACAAAGTTTTATGTACTTTATTGATGAATTATTTGTGTGTGATAACTGTGAGTGCCACAATTCATAGATAAATATATTCACTCCAGTGACACAGCTGCATCATACTTGTACGTCTCCTGACTTGGGGCAAGGATTTATGCCTGACACCTTGAACGTGATTCCTGAGTTCCAGCGTTTTGACACACTTTTTCTTCTCTGCACTATTTTTGGATTGGAATCTTCATCAGAATCTTGACAAATAGTATGCAGATGTATACTAATAGGATAGTATACACAGGATGCTCAGAGGATGAAATCACACAGCTTAGAGATACAGTGGGATAACTCTCAGGTCTATGGCCCAGGGCTCTCTCTTGAGTATCAATTCACACGAAACTCAACATGTAATTACGCCTCAGTCTCTTCCTCTGAGAAATGGGGCTAATGATAGCCCTTGCACAGGGTGGATGCGTTTCCTGGGGTGAATACTTTACGTGCTTGTTTCTGTGTTTGACACCGACTTAGTACAAGTTTATTTGGGAGCAGGGCAGAAATTGAAGGCTGAAAGCCAGCCTGGGCTTTGCTGGGTCTGGAGAACCCTTAATATGCTGTCTGTCCAGAAAATGAAACAGCAGAGCGTTTGCACATTTCAGTGATACTGCAGAACATAATCCTAAAATCTTTCCTGCCGGTCACCTAAAGTTGTTTTGTCCCTGGCTTTCTTTACCAAGGAGCACACCTTTGTGTGTGGCTTGTTCAGGGAATTGTCTAAGCTTTGTTGGCTGGTTCTCTGTCAAACAGAGAAGAAACATACCAGGGCTCACACCTTCCCTTCATTGCCTCTCAGTGCTCTTCTCCATTCCTTCCCCAGCACATGGAACAGGGCTGCGTTTTTATTGATAGTTTCATCAGCATCCTAGTGCGGTATAAAATATTCTTCCAGAGAACAAGTATATGTCAGGGTTGCCTTACCTCTGAGTCGAGAAAGTACATCAATCGTAGGTCTGATCACCAGAAGCATTGTTTGCTAGCATAGTGTCAGCTCCATTCTCTGGCTTGTGTGGAAGCTTTTTCCACAGTATGTGTGGTGGGGTGTGGGTCGTGTTGAAATCCCTATGAAGAAAACTTTACTCTCTATAATTTAGGAATGCCAATGCAGTTTCTGTTTCACAGAGAAACCTGTGACCCTGGGGTCTGATGGAATCAGACTGGAATCTGCTGGAGACAGGGGTGTCTGTCTCAGTCACTCACAGGGTGGATGGGAGAGGCTGCTGTGGAAATGGAGGCTTCATTTGCATTTGGTGGCATCACCTAGGCAGTGATGATGGCTTACCTGGCAGACTCAGTCCTCCAGGAGCCCTTCCTTAGGTCCAGAAGATCATGAAAAGGTGACTGCGATTCCCACCGTGGTTAGAATTGTTGCGGAAGAGAGGAAGGCTAAGAGCCACGTGTACAAAAGAAATGGAAGAACAGATGAGACATGAAGGACGTTTCTCTAGGGGGAAAAAGTTATTTAGGAGTGGCTGAGAATAAAGCTGCCTTTACTCACAAAACACGTCTTAATATCTCTTGCCCCTATATTTACAGCTTCTCAGAGGTTCATGTCGATTTATAAATGATTGAACTGTTCTGGAGACCTAGTACAAGCATAAAAGAGGACAGTTTTCTTTCTTAACAATTTTTAAATATTCATCATTAAGATAAAAAATTAAAAAAAATAGCCAAGAAGCCTAGACAGACATAAAAATCAGATTATTTTGAGAAGACTGTTTTATATAGCTCTTAAGAGTAACACCTTTGTTCCTAAAATTCTAAAATCTCAGTCTGGGTGTTTTGATCATTAGGGAAGTATTGTGGCTGGCAAAAACTTTTTCTCACTTTGAAGACTAGAAGCACTGATGATAGAGCTGGTTTTATTACAGTGCAAAACCTAACAAAACCCTGAGGGGAAACTGGCCACAGAAGCTTGTACTCCGAGCCCCAGCTACAGAGCTAGGAGAATTGCTTGAGTCCCCAAAGTAAATGCTAGCCTGGACAGCATAGCAAAGCCTGCAGCATAGTTAGAAAAAAGGAAGGCATTAGAAATGGGTAGTTACAGTAGCAATTTGATAGATATTCTGAATTTCCTTGTTCTTTATAGACCTATTAATTCCATTTTTCAATAAATGTTATATTCGTGTTTTTGTAACATAAGTAATAGAAATTTGCTAAAGTTACTCAAAGTCTGTCATATAGACAAGTAACAAAATAAGAGACCAGGTTTTCTTAGTCAAGTGCAACTGCTACTGTTTCATTGGGTGGTTGAATGGAGGGATTGATGGAGCAGTTCAACATCAGATAGGGGTGTAATTAGTCCTGTTAGGGGGGTATCCAGGCTGTGTTTTGTTAAAAGACAGCTCTGGTGGCTTTTTACATTAGTGAAGTAACTCAGGTTTGTTGTTCCCGTTGTTAAACCAGGAGATGAAGGTATTCTTTTACAAAGCAAATGTGTGGAAAATTGCCCCGGATTCCAAGAGTACAGAACATATCCCCTGAATGGAATGAGGTTCACATGTAGGACAAATATAGATAGGGCTGCTTTATTGAGGTTGCTACTGGTCTCTACATGATCAAAGCAAATGACATCATATCCATCCAAACTATCATGTGTAAGAGGGACACGTTTCCTCATCTCCAGTTGTATTCCAAACTGTCAACATACGTTACCTTAGTCCCTGAACTCCCCACTGCCTACAGTGGATGGTTTCCATAGCAGTGCTGCTGGTCCTGAGTGTCACTGATACCATCACCTGTGATTAGTGACAGGCAAAGGAGCCCTTAACCTCTGCCTAGGAACGCGGATCCTCTCACCCCTTCCTAGCTAGACAGTTCTGCAGCTCTGCAATGGTACTTTGGGCATCACCACTTGGAAAACCGGAGAGGGAGGGGGATCTCCTCAAACACATGCTGCTCAGAGCATTTTCATGAGATGTCATCACTGTGTTTTATCCAGCAAGTTTGAATTTGGAAAATCTGGATGCTGAAGTTAAGCAAATGGAGACAATAGGGAATTCTGTTTTATCTTTAGAACTATGACTTCATTCTTTTTTTAAAAAATGTGTTTAGTCATTACTATTGAAATAGTCATCTGACCACTTATTTTTAAACACAATTCCTCTTTTAGTGGATTTTAGCCTATATTAAGGTAGACTGTCCTATGTAGAGTTAATTATTGTTTTAGTGTGGATGGAAAGGTTCTCCTTATATGAACTTTGAATAAGTAAGAGTGACAATAAGAAAACTGCCTCAGTGTGTATGGGAAGAAAAGCTTTTTTTAAAAATGGAACAATGTTGGATTTTCTTTTTAACTAATGAGAAATTCTACCCACATAAATCATCCTAACTTTAGCAATAAAATTCTGAGACCTAAAAAGCAATACATTTCCCTTCCACAGAATTCATTAAAAGCCAAGACACCAAGTTGTTGCAAGCAATATTTTGAAAGTAAACCACTCCATAAATAACTTCATATGTTTAAACCCTTCTCAAACAAAAAACAGGCTTTGCACCAGCACTGTTTGTTTGTCTCAGCAATGTATCAGGGTGCTGGAGGGTGCAGGTTGAGAATCTCTGGTCTGAAAACTTGAGATCCAAAAAATGCGCTGAAATCCGTGTTGGCAAGGACCACTCTGTAGGATTGTTCCAGAGTTTTGAACAACTGCAAAATCTGAAACTCTTCTGGTTCCAAGCATTTCAGGCAGGGGATGCTGAGCCTGGATTTGTTCTCTTAAATATGTACTTGACAACATGCACAGAAGGCCCTTGTACTTCAACACACCTGAGGAGACACACAAACAGAAAGGGGGGGGTAGAAGGGAGGGAGAGTTGGGGGGGAGAGAGGGAGAGAAAAAGGGAGAAGGAGAGAGAGAGGAGAAGGAGGGGGGGAGATAATAGGGAGGGGGAGGGAGAGGGAGAGGAGAGAGAGAGAACCGCACTGCCTGCCTTACTCCCAGTAGATGTGCAGTAACTTTTCAGGGCTGTATTGTCAAAGCGAGCCATGCTCTTACTATCCTTATGGATTTGCCATTGGTGTAGTCTTTGTACAGTTTTCAGTGGTTTCTGGGTGAGCAATAATAGAGTTTAGGCTGCATACATGGAATTTATGATGGTGATCGTACCGTTGCCCAGGCCCGGGCCTCTTCTACTCAATGCGCCCCCACCCCCCTCACCTCCTGCTCCCTGCCCGTGTCCTTTCCTCAGGTCCTGTCTCTTCCCAGGTAGCAGTGGACAAGTAACCAATGTCATTAAAATCTGTCAGTGTATAAACAAGTTGTTTTGTATGTGTGTGCGAGTCCTGAGGCTTAAAACTCAGGACCTAATCACTGTTCCTAGACTCTTTTGCTCAAGGCTAGTGCTCTACAACTTAAGTCAAAGCTCTACATCTGTTTTTTTTTTTTTTTTTCCTTTTTGGTGCTTAATCGGAGATAAAAATCTCACATATTTCCCTGTCTGGGCTGCCTTTAAACCACAATCAGTTCTCAGCCTCCTGAGTAGCTGGGATTGTAGGTAGGGGCTGCTGGGGCCTGGCCTCGTTACATGTTTTAAAACTGTTTCTCCACTGTCCATGGAATGTGCTGTCATTGTTCACAAAGAGCATTCAAAAACTGAGCAAGTAAACCATTTCTCCAAGAATTGTTGTTGTACTTGATACATGGCCTCTTCCATCAGTTGTTAATGCCTAATGGAAAAAACAACTCATTGGGTTGTGTAGAAATCACTGAAGCTATGCCAGCTGCTACCTCTTTATTCCTGATGTACTCTGCTCAAGACATTTCAAAACTGCAACCAGACCTAGTGATGTACACCTGGAGGCCTAGCTATTTGGGAGGCAGAGATCAGGAGGACGGTGATTTTCGGACAGCCCTGGCAAAAAAAGTGCATCTGTAGTAATGTGGTGTTAATTCAGGTGGCTCTTCCTGTCAGACCGCAGCAGTGTTTATTTGGTGAGAAATGCCCACATGGTGTCCATTGATGGTTTGTATAGTGCTTAGCTGTAAACAGTTTCCTACTTACTTATAAAGGAAGCATCACATAGTGAAAGTGATGCTACCAAGGAGCAGAGAGGCCTTTTTGTTTGTTTAAATGTTGGTGATTATTTTTCTTTGTATTGTTCTTTCTTCAAATAAAATCGTATTAAGAAGAATGCACAGCTGGGCGCCAGTGGCTCACGCCTGTAATCCTAGCTACTCAGGAGGCTGAGATCTGAGGATCATGGTTCAAAGCCAGCCCACACAGGAAAGTCTGTGAGACTCTTACCTCCAATAAACCACTAGAAAACCGGAAGTGGCACTGTGGCTCAAGTGGTAGAGCTCTAGCCTTGAGCTGAAGAGCTGAGGGACAGCACCCAGGCCCAGACTTCAAGCCTCATGACCAAAAAATAAAAAAGTATGCTGTTACATTTTTTTGCTCTAAGATCAGGCTAATTTGACAGTAGGTGTTGTGATGCACACACACAAACACACACACCCATTGCAGAGCCACAGTGCCAAACACAGAAAAAGGAAGAGTGATTTTTCTTCCTTTTTCATTTGAGCACACTGTACAGATGTCTGGTGTAAACATCGTGCCATTTAATTTTTTTTTATTGTGAAAATACCATATAGAGGGGTTACAATTACATGGGCAACATATTGAGTACATTTCTTATCAAGCATTGTAGCCTCCTCCTTTGTTTCCCCTTCCCATCCCTTCCTATCCCTTCCCATCACCCCCCCAAAGTTGTAAAGTTCATTTTTTGACATAATGACTTGTACATCTCATTGTTGCAATGGGTCCACCTGTATCCCTATTTAAACAATTTGTTTTTTAACAAAGGAAAAACTCTTTTTTCCATCTCCTGGAGTTCATTTTGGTCAATATTATTTTATATGACCAGATGCACATAGGCATTGTGCCTTTGTAGTCCTCTCCTAAATATCCTCCTTTCTACTAAAACTTTTTACAACAGGCATTTGGTTTGGTTTTGGTATATCTTTCCAAGTTAAGGATTTTCTCCTTCTGAGTTTGTATGCTTAAAGAACTCCATGCACGTTAATTTGCGTTCCACAGACAGAATCCCTGATTCTATCATATACAATCTGAATTGGCATCGACTATTCCAAGTTAGAATCGATGCCAGAATAAGTAGGTAGGTCTCAGCCTCCTGGGCTGTCTACTGACATTTAATAATGAACTGTTTTTGCCAGCCTCCATACTTTTTGCATATTTAAATGATCAGCTTTACTTTCTGTGATTCTCACCGGATTGTGCTTTTGGTTAGCTTTGTGGTCGCTGGCCAACAGAGTTCTTGCTGGTTCTTCAGAAGTCTGTGCTGAGCATGGGGAAATGGTGCAGAGGAATTCTGGCCAACATGAGATGAAGATAGTGTGTGGACTTAATTGATGGAACATTCTCAAAAACGGCAGTTTGAGGATAAGACGAATGTACTCGGCCATGTGCAGTTTTAGAGAAAAAGAAAGATTGTATTCTTAATATTCTCCAGCTTTCTGACCTTGTTTGTCTATCACCTTGCTCTCTTTGGTGGGCTTCTTGGATAGGTTGATAGAAACATTTATTCCATAAAGTTGCCTATCTAACCAACATCCCTGCTATGGCCCAACCAGTAAACTACAAAGATGGCCTGACATGGCCTTTTCAGCCTGTGGTACTTTGATATGCCTTTCATCACACAAGAAGCTTTAGAAAGTCTTCCTTATAGAGGCACCTCTATGGTATGGGATACTTTCTTTTTTTCTTTTTGCTACCTTCAGTCCTATTCTCCTTGTGAATAAGATCAGCTCAGGGTTCAAGTCAGAAGCTGGATTCTCCTTAGGATAGGCATTCTTGCTGTCTTGATTAACACCACACAGACAGCACCCAGAGCTGTGGCTTGGGTGGCCTCCTGAGTCAGAGCAGCCTTGACCAAGTGTTAGCATGCAACTGTCGTTTTCTCTATAGGGGGATGTTGGTAAAAACAGGAATGTCCCTATTTTTACAGTCTGTGTCACTACTTAACTAATTTCCCCTCCTCTTCCTTCTTTCTCCTCTCCTCTCCTTGCTCTCCTCTCCCCTCCTCTCTTCTCTTCTTTTCCTTTGTTGTTTCTCAGGTAACTCTTGATACTATATCCAGGGAGTAAAAGGTGCTGGGGCCATGCAAACTTAGGGTGCTTTTTGTTTTGGTTTGGTTTTATCTTTTGTTTTATTTATATTCCTGTTTTTGTTTTGAAAACACAATCTCTGTGTAGCTGATTCCTGCCTCTGCTTCCTGGGTCCTGGGGTCACAGGTGTGCCATAGCAGGCTGATCTGTGATCCCTGACCACTGGAAGCCAGGCCCTGGGGGTGGAGGCAGGGGACAGTATCAGATTTCTGTATCCTCACTCCATGCAATTAGACCCTTGAAGCAAAAAGGTTTTAAGAACAGGCTGTAAAATACCCGTGCCTCTTTATTAAGCCTATCTTCCTACCAGATGGAGAAACTTTACTAGTGATTTTTAATTTTATACAGTCTATTTTTCCCCCTGGGCCAAGTGGTAGGGAAGGAGGGGGTAATGTCTGGGCACTAAGAGCTTAAGTATAACAATGCTATTTTTCCTGTCTCTGGATGATTAAATACAAGCTTATCCACTTAGTAAGACAATGATTGTGGCTACATTAGATAATATTGATAGGGAGATACAAAGAAAAAAAACTTAAGTATAATGAGGTAACTATTTATTTTTACTCTTTCTGTAGGTTAAAAATTCCCAAGACATTCAAATGAACAATAAAAAGTAATTGCAAAATTGTCTCCTGAAATGGAAATAGATTTTATTCCCAAGCATTAGCAATTTTCTTATTATTCTTCAAAATTGGCTGTTAAGTGTTTTAAAGCTGTAGGTGTGTGGTTGCTGGGGGTGGAATCGGTGTCTTGTGGTTCTATTTCAGAGCTCATTTCCAGGAAAGGAGGGACCATCAGAGTAGGACATTTGGGCCGTAGCTCAGGCAGGTCCAGATCACAGCATGAGAATACACTCCCCATGAGGACAAGGAAGCAGAGAAGGAAGTTAGTTTTCACTACAGGAAGTTGTATTTGTAGCAAATGCAAAATGGGAATCATTGTGAGGTTTGCTATACTTGCAAAGATTACCTTCAGAAATCTCAATGCTGACTGCTGAAAGTTGGTTTTCTGTGATGATTTAGGTTGTTATTTTAGGCCTTGGGGATACAACTCTTTGTTTTGTTGTTAGTATTTCAGAAGAGCTCTTTAATCATACATATAATAAACTAAAAAGTTTTTGTTTTCTCTCTCCCTGAACTCTGGGCCATTAGACTCCAGGGGAGGTGAAGATATATAACTGAAGAGAAAAATGGAGGAAATGGAGGTGTGGTTCAAGAGGTAGAGCGAAAAAAGGTTAAGCAAGAATGTGAGACTCTGAGTTCAAGCCCCAGCCAGCACTAGCACCCATCTAAATATCATAAATAAGAAGGGATGAAGAGAAAGCAGGAAAATTGATTAATTTATACTCTTAACTTTGCCTTTGCCTTTTTTTAGAGGGGAGAGGAAACGCTGTTTTAGCGTTGGTAATGATTTTTTTTCCCATTATCTTCCAGTAACTTCCACAAATTACAAGGTACATCAGCTTTCAATTATAATTTCAGTTATTTTGTTTACAGTGTAAAATTGCTATCAGTCTTACATCAGTTCCCTACTTTTCTGTACATGGAAGATACATAGCAACTTATTTGGAGAAGGAGATAAATACAAGAAAATAGAGTCCTTTCTAGATTCACACACACACAAACACACACTCTATCTTAAGTGTTGGTGCTCAAACATTTTCTCTCTCTACTTCTCACAGCCAATCCATTCAAAACAACATTAGTCAGACACCAGTGGCGGGGTTTCCCAGACCATTCTTATAGTCAGCCTTAGCAGGAGAGAGGTGGTTGGGAGACTGAAATGGAAGCCAACTCTCACGTAGCAGAAGGCTCGGCCTTTGTGTTTAAGGAAAATCACCAGAGTAGAAAAATTATCCATGGAATGTGTATTTCTGCTGTGAAGCAAACTTGTGTGCTGGCCAGCTACCTGGAAAGCAAAACAAGCAGAATGAAAGAATGCCTCTGAGATCGGTTTTTACCGGAACATCTGTCCCCTGTTGCAACCCTCCCGAGTATAGTGAGAATAGACAGCACTTTGGTAATCAAAGCAGATGATTGAAGTTGCAGCCGTGTATATGAAACACTTCTGTTTCTTGCCCCTTGAACTTGTGTGTCCAGCATGCTCCACCTTCTCTTCCCTCCTGAACTTGAACTGTGACTGCAGGCCTGGTCTTCATTACAGGGCCTGGCAGTCATCTCTTTGCAGCTTTAGTTACAAAGCTATGCAGAGGACTTACTGACCTAAAGGAATACAATAATGTGTTTAAGTAGAATGTAGTCTGCTTTTAAAAATAATAATAATGCAGTGATAGAAGGACTCTGTCTTTATCCCCTCCTTCTCTTTCCTGAGTGGATGAGGAGCCCAGAATATGCATGAGGGAGAGAGTGGGCATGCTGAGAGTTTTCAGACAGGGAGTCTGTGTGTGTGTGTGTGTGTGTGTGTGTGTGTGTGTGTGCGTGTGTGCGTGCATGTGTACGCGTGCCCGCCCCATGTGTGTGCGTGTCCTCCCATGCATGCGCTCACGTGCACATGCATGTACATATATGTGAACCCTCTAACCAGCCAGGTTTTCCTACAGCAAGCATCTTGGCTAAAGAGGTTCACCAGGTTGATACTGGTAATTACCACATTTAAGTTCATTCTGGTTTTACACAGGAGGACTTTCAAGACTTGAATTTAGTATTATTATTATTTTTTTATACTGGGGCATGAACTCAGGACTTCACCCTCTTGCTTGACTTTTTTTGCTCAAGGCTGGTGCTCTACCACTTGACCCACATCTCCACTTCCAGCTTTTTGCTAGCAAATTAAAGGCAAAGAAGCTCACAGAGTTTCTGTGTGGGCTGGCTTTGAATTGTATGATCCTCAGATCTCAGCCTCCTGAGTAGCTAGGATTACAGACTTGAGCCACCATCACCCAGTTAGGATTTTGGTATACTTCTTAAGTACATTTAGGTCTGGAGAAAGAAGAAGAGGGGTGTGGGCAGGCTCTCCTAGTAGTGTTCATAGAGCTTGGATGCCTGACAGGTGGAGCATCGGGTTAATTGTTCTTGAGGCAGGAAATCTGTAGTAGAGGAAGCAGGTGTTGTGAGGTGATTGCTGCATTTTGAGATTATCTTATCAACTGCTTTGCTTTTTGAGGTTGCACCTAAAGAATCAGCTGAGGTTTTGGAAGATGCCTTACCGTGTTATCTGTAGGCTTAATACCGAAGCAGCTAGGTACTAAGGAAAGGGAAAGTGTCTGGAACACATTCATCTGGAACTTGATAACATACATACAGCAATGTCCCCAATATCCATTTTTCTTTATTTCTTTTTCTTATTTTTTTTTGGCTTTCAGCATCTCATACTTTTAGAAAACGTGTGACTTAAGAGTGAATTCTTGTTTTTCAAATTGTTTTCAGACATTTCATGTTCATGTAAACTTGGCTTTATTGATTTCCTGATTTTTTCTTTATTTTTTGTTTTGTCCATTTTATTTTTAATCAGCTACATCAAATGGGTCTTTGGAGGGCCTGGATAACCAGGAGGGAGGGGTGTGCCAGACAAGAGCCATGAAGATCCTCATGAAAGTTGGACAAGGTAAAGACCGCCTACCACTTTGTGATGCCACTGTGACCCAGTTATCCCTCAGCTAGCGGGGCACCAGTGCGCTGACACTCGTCCTGCGTTTGTTCTGCAAGCCAGCCCTTCTCTGTACCTTGAACCCCTGGTAGAGCTCCTTGAGCCAATACTATAAACTTCTCTTCCTGAGATCTCTCTCTAAAAGTTAGGCGCAGCCAGGCAGACTATCTATGGCCACATATGCCTAGATTTCTCTTTTAAGAAGCCAGATACTTCTCTGTTCCAAAATCAGAATAGCCAGAATGTAAACTATGTTCCTTCAGTTTTGCTCGTTTTCAAATCTTGACTACTGAAGAGTTGCGTTCACCGTGCCTTTTCATGTAGAGATAACCTGCCGTGCAGAAAGAGAGAATTATTCTTCTAAATTAGAAATTGGTATAGTAGTCAATCAGCTCGCTCAGTTAAATTGAAATGTCATCTGCAATGCTTTGCCGGCCAAATGCAAGAATCCCTATAGTTGCCACAGATGGCCTTCTTAATCTAAACCTCCGAAATAACTAGAATAACCGTTTTTCTTTTAAAAGGGAAATTATATTCTTGTATTTCACAGTGCTTTGCATAAAGAATCTTATGTTCCTTGCTATTCGTGCCTCTTGAGATATATGTGCAGCTCTTAAAGCTAGCTATCATCGGATGTCTGTGCTGTAATTCATCATTTGTTCTTCATATAGATGCCAGTTCTGCTGGATCGAGCAGGAATAATGATCCAACTAGACGTCCAGAATTAGAAGCTGGTACGAATGGAAGAAGTTCGACAACAAGTCCCTTTGTAAAACCAAATCCAGGTACAGCAGTGTCGTCTCTGTGTGTATGTGGGGGTCTGGGTGGACCACTATTCCAAGTACCCCTGGAAACAGCAGTATGGAATCAAAGAACTTCTACCCCTGTGGGGTGAACTGGCAGTTACAGACGCCAGCGGTCTCTGCTCTCAGTGAGTCATTATTAATTACACTCAGTAAGACAAAAGAGTTCATTCCCATGATGGTCCAGCACTCCAAAGCGAAACTGCGTATCAGAAGACCGTGCCAGTCATTAGTGTGGCACAGTCAGCCCTGTTCCCATTGGCTGACACTGTACCAAGCTCACTGTCAACACCAGCTTTAAGCTGATGTTAATGTATATATAATTAATGTTGTAATCCCTCATCTAATTATGTCTAATCCACAACGAGCCTTGCAGATCCTCTTCTGAATTTCAGATGGCAACATTTCCAACAAGTGTAATAGGGTATGCTTTTCAGGTGGACGTTTTCTGTGTCAAATAAAATATTAAAGGGATCTCTAGCCCAATTGTTGAATCCTAGATAAAGCTTTTTTTTCTTGAACATGTTTTTTTTGTGGTTTTTGTTTTTAGCTGACTGGAGATTAATGGCTGAGTGTCCATCTTGGTTTGAGACAGCCTGTTTGCACAAGGGCTCTGTGTGTGTGTTTGTGTCCGTGGCTGAGAGAACTCGGCCACTGCAGTCATACTCTGTCTCCAAGAGTCAAGGAGAGAAGTTGTTATTTCTAACTTCCAGTGACAAGATGTGTCAAATTCTTGTGACAAACTGATAAATGGATCATGTAATGATGCCAGGCAATTTTTCAGCGCTTAACATTTGGGTTGGCAGTCTGTTCTGTGCGCGAGTGTCTGCTGCCTTCCAAATATATTTTAAGTGTAAATCAAATAATACAAACGAGTTGAACGTTTTCCCAGGCTCCACGGCGCCCCTCCTCCAGTTTTGGCGCTGGGGCTGCCGCTAGGCAGGGCTCCTGTGTGCAAGGCAGGCCTGCGGAGAACCACAGGAAACACAGGATTAGGAAGGGAAGGGAAGAGAAGAGTGGGAGCACTGGAAGGCGGAACCTTGCCCCAAAGCAGAGAGCCAAACGCTCTCTTTGTTCCTCCTCCTAGCCAGAGGCCGGCCCACATGGGCCACAGCCTGCGGGACATCAGTGGCTGGCTATCACACCAGCCCTGCTGCTGGAGAATTGGAAGAGGAAGCTGTGCAGGCGCGGGTGGGTGGCTCTCAGCTCCAACCCTGGGAGTCCATTCCTGCCCTGCTGGCCTCTGGATAGAGGAGCAGGTGCTGGGCCTGCGCTAGTTAAGTCAACCCCGCCTGTTAGCAAGGGCTTTATCAACGGAGCCACAGCTCCACTCCCAAGCCGGTAAGAAAGAGTCTCACCCACTTTTCCTGCTCAGACTGCAACTGCAACCCCCCAGATTCTCCACGTCTGGTTGTATAGGTAGCTAACCAGGATTACAGGCGTGAGCCCAGGTACCCAGCATAACTTTTAATATCTATGTATATATATATATGTATATATATATTATTATTATTATTATTATTAAGCAGCTAGGAGGTCAGGTGCGGGCCACATTAACGGTATCTCTCTTGTGCCCAGGTTCCAGCACCGACGGCAGTAGCGCCGGGCATTCGGGGAGCAACCTCCTCGGTTCCGAAGTGGCCTTATTCGCAGGGATTGCGTCAGGGTGCATCATCTTCATCGTCATCATCATCACGCTGGTGGTGCTGCTGCTCAAGTACCGCGGGCGGCACCGCAAGCACTCGCCGCAGCACACAGCCACGCTGTCGCTCAGCACGCTGGCCACCCCGAAGCGCGGCGGCGCCGGCGGCCACACCGGTGGCTCGGAGCCCAGTGACATTATCATCCCGCTGAGGACGGCCGACAGCGTGTTCTGCCCACACTACGAGAAGGTGAGCGGTGACTACGGGCACCCGGTGTACATCGTGCAGGAGATGCCCCCGCAGAGCCCCGCCAACATTTACTACAAGGTCTGAGGCCTCTCCCCACCCCGACGCCGGCCTTCGCCTCCCACTGGGAACTCTGCTGACCCACGTGGCCAGGTCGCCTCGTGGCGCACCCCACCTCGGAGACCTGGGAGGGGGACTGGACTTGGCACAGGGGGTCCCCCCCACCCCTCCACTCCACCACAGCCCAGGAGGGAGCGTGGACGGTGCCCGCCTGGAAGGTTCCTGGAGCTGGACAGCTTTCTAGACTGCTAGGAGACCCCCACTGGGACAGGGTGCGCGCCCTGGGCCTGGGGAACGGGCCCCCTCCTGCCAGCCATGTGCTGCCCCCCACCTGTGGCTCAGGCCTCTTCTCTGGGAACCCCGGGAGGGTGGGGTGGTGCAGGACCCGGTGCGGTGCGCACAGCCCGCACCCCTGGGCGCCCAGGCACCCTCCAGCCCTCTGGCCTCCGGTGCCTCCCAGCCTCCCGAGGGCACGTCCTGGACTTGTCACCCGGACCTCGAGGGCTCAGTAAGGTTTCAGAGATCTCTAGCGTGTCGTCCTCACTTGTCTCACTCTCGTCCCTCATTCGGGGGCTCCCGCCGCCTCCCTTCACCTGAGACCCCCCACCCCTGTCAACTCACTTCACCCCTGCGTCCCCGGGACGCTCGGGGATGGAGGCGCCAACTGTCCGCCTCCAGAGCGTGCGTGCGCGGGCTCGAGCCACTGGGGCACCCCGCCCAGAGCCAGGCCGGGCCCCGCTGGCAGCCACGGCCGCCCAGGCGAGGGCAGGAGCGGCAGAGAGCGGCAGGGGCAGGGCAGGCCGCCCATCCTGGCATGCCCAAGCTGCTGCCTCTCCAGAGCGCAGGGAGGACGGACAGACGGGCAGCAAGCACAGCGCTTTGGTTTGGTTTTTATTTTTTTTTTATTTTATTTTATTTTTTTTCTGAGACTGAAGAGGCAGAAATCTAGGAGACAACACACGCAGTCTGGCAGGTGAGGACGTCGCTTAGATAGACTTAGCAGACAGCACCGTGCAGGGAACGGGGCCTCTGCGCCCACCTTGTAAGGAGGGGAGCGGCCCCGGGCGCCCAGGACGGAGTCCTGCAGGACTGTCGTGGTGGTACTGGCAATAAGACACAGCTCTGGAGCTGTAGGAGAGTTGGTCTGCTTCGGGTGATGTTTTAAGCAGACTCAGCTGCTATACTGATCACATTTTATGAAACACAGGGAATAAAGCATTTAGAAGAGCAGAGAGCCAAAGCTTGACCTAGAAGTTGAGAAGCCAAAGGTCATGCAGGCTGTAATTCCATCACCACTGACCGTTATGAAAGAATTCTCATAGGTTTAAAAAAAAATAAGGTAGGTCAGATTTCCCCAGCCCCCCTGTCCCCACCCCTTCCCCAATCGAGCCTTATGACACTTTGGTTTATGGCGGTGCTGGCCGGGCTGCAGGGAGGTACTGGGGACCTCAGCCCGCGGCTGGAAATCAAGGAAAAGCACACACATGGCAAACCTCTTAGAGTCCTTAAGACGGAAGTAAATTATGATGTCGAGGGGGAGAAGGAAGATAGGCATATTTATAATAGGTGTATAGAACACAAGGGATATAAAATGAAAGATTTTTTTTTACTAATATATATTTTAAGATTGCACACAGAACACACCAGAAGATGTGAAATTCATTTATGGCAATTAAAGCAATCACTGTGGCTCAGTGCTTTAGGAAGAAGAAGAAAAAAAAAAAAAGAATTGGACAGGTACTTCTGGGAAATACAACATCACTTGCAAAAAATAACACTAATGAGAGTGAATCTCCACATAACCAAGTCCTCCGAAGACATCTCGCAGAACTGTAGACTAGGAAAAAATACAAGCCCCCAATCCCAGGAACTCCGTGTGACTGCATCCTGCGCTTAGATGCTTCCGGCATTGTTTTCTGTGTCGGGTTTACCCTCACCCAGGCTGAGGTGTCCTGTAGCATTGGCACGTCACACTGAGGGGGTTTCACTGGAAAGTTTAACTGTGGCTCCTTCCTCTTCTCCTACTCCCCCGCCCCCCGCCCTACCAGAAACAAACAAAAAAAGAGTAAACAGGAAACCTACTTTTTATGTGCTATGCAAAATAGACATCTTCAACAGACTCCTGTTACTATGGTAACGCTTTGCTTTCTGAATTGGGAGGGAAAAAATGGAAAAAAAAGATGTAGCGACAGCATTTGAAGGTTCTCAGCCCTCTACTGAGTACCTGCAAAAGTGAGTTGTCACCGAAATTATTATTATTCCCTAGTTCCTGATCCTGAAAATGATGTTGGTCCAAAGTGTGTGTGAGTGTGTGTGTGTGTGTGTGTGTGTGTGTGTGTGTGTGTGGTCTATGTGTGTACATATATGTATAATATATATCTCCAATATATATTATATATATCTATATCATTGTTCTGTGGGTGTTGCCATGGTGACCGGCCACAGTACATATGTCATTCTTTCCATCGCCCCCACCTCTCCTTTCTGTGCATTCGTACAAGGTCCTCTTGTAAGCCATCGGAAGTTACTTGTAGGATGGGGGAGAGAGGCGAGGAGGGGAAAAATGGGAACCAGTCTGATTTTAATGAAATCAAATATATGTGTCATCAGTGGGCTACATTTTGGCTGTATGCTCAACTGAAAAAAGAAATCAGATGAAATGATAAAAGAGTTACCTGCAACCAATTGGAAAGTGTTCTGTGCGTCTGTTTGGTGTCTGGTGCAGAAAATGACAATCTACCAACTGTCCCCTTCTTTGGAGTTGGTTCAGCTTTGGGAAGTTACTGTAAATGCCTTGCTTGTATCTTGTCCTTAGTCACCCGACTTTGGAACTTTACCATCATGTTGAAGTGAAAGATACTGTAAATAGGTTCAGATTTTACTGTCTATGGATTCGGGGTGTTACAGTAGCCTTACTCACCTTTTTAATAAAAAAAATACACATGAAAACAAGACAGAAATGGCTTTTCTTACCCAGATTGTGTACATAGAGCAATGTTGGTTTTTTATAAAGTCTAAGCAAGATGTTTTGTATAAAATCTGAATTTTGCAATGTATTTAGCTACAGCTTGTTTAACGGCAGTGTCATTCCCCTTTGCACTGTAATGAGGAAAAAAAAGATGGTATAAAAGGTTGCCAAATTGCTGCATATTTGTGCCGTAATTATGTACCATGAATATTTATTTAAAATTTTGTTGTCCAATTTGTAAGTAACACAGTATTATGCTTGAGTTATAAATATTTTTTTTCTTTCTTTGTTTTATTTCAATAGCCTGTCATAGGTTTTTAACTCTGCTTTCGTTCCACATTGCAGTTAGCCCCAGCAATTGAGACCTGTGCAGTCACCCTCATTCCACGTCTGTTTCAAACTGAATTTGTTCTTAAAAAAATAAAATATTTTTTTCCTATGGAAAAAGTGCCTTAAAGTATTTTCCTTTTCTTCTGTTTTCTTTTTTCTTTTGCTTGCTTTCTTTTCTTTTTCTTTTTCTTTTTTCCTTCTTTTCATTTGCCTCCTTTTACTTTATTTTCCCCAAACCCAGAAACGTGTCCATGGATAAATGGGTACTCTATCTGCTCCTCAGAATCTAGACACACACAAAATGTGAATCAAGTTTTATTACACTCTGGTCATCCTGAGCAGGAAACCTCTCCACTGGCACCCACACTGTACAATAAGAATGAAGGTATCCATGAGAGGATGAGGAAAATAGACTTGCCTTGTACACTGAATGGCCGATTGATTTTATTTCCATTTAAGCACAGCAGTTTGCTATAAATCTCTTCATTTTGCCCCAAAAGTTACTCCTAAAGGAAGGGGAAAAAATGAAATATTTGTTGTAAAAAAAAAAAAAAAGATCTGCCAATCATGAAAACACATTTTGTAAGACTACATGGATTGAGGCCAACCTGAAGCCAGGTCGGGTGTTGACATGTCCATCGCTGTCCTTCTGGGTGCAGGGACCGCTGGGGAGGTTTGGATCTTCCAGGTCTCTCTCTGGAGGTCTGACATCATCGTCAGCAAGCTCCACCTCGGGAGGAGACCCCACCTGCTCATGCGCTCCCATCACTGCCCACACTGCCTCGCAAGGCCTGACATCTTATACATAGACAGGATTAGCACGGCCCCTGATGTCGGAACACACTGGAGAGTGCTCTAGGCCTAGCGGACTTGACCAAGCTCACAGCCCCAGAGAGTGCAAGCAGCCACTGTTGGCAGTCACACCCGCAGAGGAGAGCCATGAAAGGCCAGTTTAGAGCCCACTGATCAGGGTTTGTTGAGTGAATACTCTGTTAAATAACAAAAGACCCTCCCAGAGGCACGATTTGAGTTGTTGCTAGAATAGTGGTTTTATCTCCAGCATTTTATTCTGCTGTATATCACTGCCACTGGGTTGCATATCCAAGTTCAAATATACAACTGACAGCTGGACGTTGGACCCTATGTACGAATATCACATTTGGGCAGGAGAAAAAAACAACACCCAAGTATTGTCTTCCTAAGCTTTTACATTGTGGCCTGCAGCACACAACATCATTGCTTCTACCTTGCTCTTGAGACCATATTCTCCGCATTGGGTTGGGCAAGGTCTGTGAAAGAGAAATATGATAGGTCCAGTGTTATTCTGGCCTGCTGGGGAGAAGAAATCATAGCTAGTGGAGTGTCTCCTAGGGAGCATGCGCTGCCCGGATAATCTCCCCTGTGTGGAAGGCAGGTCTGCTGCCTCATTCATCCACCTGTCCCCACGGCCAGAGCCCAAGATGATAAGCTTTTCAGAGTTCAGCTCGGCTCTTACCATGGTTGACTCCTATTTTGGCAAATGAACGTCGCTGGCAGCCGCTGACGTCAGCCCAGAGAGCAATCAGCAATTGAAAAAAATAAAACCTAGGAGAGTAAAAAGTCACTTTTTAACGGATGGGCAGAGAGTAGGTGTGAAGCTCTTGGGCTGGGTACTAAATAGGTTTTCTGGTGGGTTCAAAGGACACACCATCTCCAATGCAATGTTAAGGACACCCAAACAGATAAGTGTGTGTTTTTCACTTGGGTTAAGTGAACGTGAACTTGTGTTTGTGATATTTGCACTGTAGACTTCAAGGTAGGTGTTCAGTACTATGATGGCAAAGAACATTTCCTGCCTCTCTTTGCTCCTGTAGGTGGGGATACCCATCAGTGGCCTGATAGGGTTGCATTCAAATACTATGTTTATTTGTGATAAAATGCAGCAAACCTACTAAATAAAACCAATAGTTTGTAGCACATTGTACAGAGAACTTGAATGCAAAGGGAAAACTGACTTCCACTTCATTCTGACTCCCATGAAGCCTTTCAGCAAAGCCTTTTGTGTTCGGGCCTCGACCACCTCAGTGGCAGAGGGCTGGAATCAAAGACACTGGAGGTCACTTTTGGATTTTTGCTGGATTTAAAGCAAAGCCATCAGCAAATGCCTCTGTCGAAAGTTTCCTATGCAAACTTCTATGTGTCTCAGTGTCCAGAGGCAAACTTCTGAGGACCACCAGGGAGTCCTAACCAACCTCATCCCTCTCTACTGTACCAACAAACCTCACGCAGGATTCACAGACCTGGTCCTTCACAGACTGCACATTCCGAAAGATGGGAAGCACTAACAGTGTTCTTTCTAGACTGGATAGTGAGCAGGAGGACTGTGCTGTGCTCAGCTCTGTGCCCTTAATAGTTGAGTAGACAATTAAAAACATTTTGAGGTCCCTTCCAGACACCCTGGGGCCTACGTATAGCAAGGGAATTCTCCATCCAGAGGTCTATTTCAGCCAAGACCTGCTTAGCTATTTGATTAGAAGGCATTGAATTTTCTTCCACCAACCATCTTGGTCCTTCACTGTTCTGTAGATTTGAGATGATTCGTTCTGTCTGTAAGTCTTTTCATGCTAGTACCCAGATTATATCTTTGTTCCTTCATTATTTACACTTTTGATTTTGCAGTCTGCAGCAGAACACACCGTGTAGCTGAAAAACATCTTTCAGTTGCTCAGAGCTATTATTTACTAACTAAGCACCATTCATTCTTAATAAAGAGATTAGAGGATTTGTGTGTGGGTTATTGTTAGAGGCGTAAGAACATTCTATCTTAAAAAGTCCAAGAGGCAAATGGTAAGTTTCTATTACAGGAAAAGGAAAAGAGTTTTAAAGTGAGCTAGCGGGGGGTGATTTAGGACGACCAGTTCTAGTGAGATCTTCCATGTCCCCCTGCATCTCTACCCAGGATTCTTACTTTTCATTGATTTAAGTGTTAAGTTTTTCTCAATAAAAATGTCCAAGAAGAGTAGAGGAGATATATGTCTTCAAAGACAATTGCTTCAAATCCATGGGAATCTTTTAAATCTGCAAACTTCTTCAGGTATATAACTTTTTGTGCAGAGGCTCTAATAATGCAATGATCAAGAAAGGCCTCCAAATATAGACGTTAGTGTGTAGATCAAGGACCCATCAAGTGGTGAGGGAAAAAAAAAGGTGCTGAAAGAAGAGCTCTAGGCTTGGGTCACTAGGCACAGCAGTTTACAGCTTCTTTATCTACTGATTTATCAGCATATGACTCAAGACGCCAATGAAGGATGTGTTTATTAACCTAACTCCAAATGTCTTGGTCTTACACAAGTAGGAGAGTGGACTTTTTGGTCCTTCAAGGAAGTCCTATATGAATCAGGAAACAGATTGCTCTGAGGCTGGAACACCCCAGTCAGATGCGCCCAGCTCCTGGGCCATCCCCGGCAGAAGGCAGAGCTGTCCCTCAGCTTACACCAACTATCTCTAACATGGGTTCTTGTGGGTCCTCACTGAGGCCCCCTGAACGTTAGCCCAACTCCGTGCACCTAATTTTGAAGTGTACCTTGCAAAACTACAAATCCTAAGTGGAGTTTCTACCCCGCCATCAGAGAATACTCGCAGGTTGGTGGAGGCCAGGGTCAAATGCAGAGCCATCCTCAAAGGAACATTGCCTGATACTGGCCCCAGACACCAGAAATGAGGCCGCTCAAGACAACTCCTGTTCATCTACAAGTCTAGAAGTTTTTGTAGAGTGAGTGTGCATGCACGCGTGAGCACACACACACATTTCTTTGCTGACTTATGCAGCATGTGTCTATTATTCCTTTTTATTCACTCGACAGCCTGCAAAATATTGGCAATTACAACATGAGAGACAGGATGCCTTCTCTTAGGCAATCTACAGTTCAGTCAGCAATGGAAAACCTTTCCCGAATGCCAATTAGTCATCTCAGATGCTGGGATGGAAGGAAGTAACAAGGCTGATAACCTCCCTGTTTGCATTCCCTGAAAAATCTTTTTAAAAATGCATTTGTCTGTGAGTTGCCTTCTCTTCATCCATCTATGTCTGCTGTTGCAGAGGTTGAGTTTCTTTGCTTTTAAATCTTTCATTACACATATGCCAACTGGCTGGTTAGGGTGCTAAATTTAGTACAACTGTTCTGTTCTTTAAAACGTCTTTGGAGTTTGCCTTAAGTGCCTGCTTCTGGCCTTAAAGGGCAAATAAAAAAAGTTTCCAATTGGTTTCCAGCCCACATTACAGTGTGTATGTGTATTTGAAAGATCGCTTCTTGGCTATAATTGGTAGTTTTCTGGTAGCTAGCTCTGAGGAAAGAATTGCAGAGCGCTTTCTGTCTGCTAACAGTAGTTAGCACTGAGCTGAAAAACAGCAGGGGAAAAAAATGAAGTCTGATGCTCTGGGCTGTGGGCCAAAGTGACCTGCAAACTCCGTGCACCCTGAGCCTGGTAGCCCAACAGGCCCAGGTTCATCTGCACAAACCCAGATCCCCTCTTGTACAGGGAGGGGGATTAAGGGAGGAGGGAAGGGGGTAGGGTAGGCTTTACTGCCAACTCCTTGACTATTTCAGATAAAATAATGACTTTGTTAACCACACATGAAGGAATTCATTCCTCCATGCCATTGGCTGAGTATGAAGACGAAAGCACCCTACTTTCCAGGAGCTTCAGAGGGGTGGTCCTCCACGTGTGTAACGGTCACTTGTGGGTTTGTAACAAACATCACTTGGCCGGAAGAAGGTCTGGTCACCGTCTTCATGGAGGAAGCTGAGGCTGAACAGTGCCCCCTGGACCTCGCTGTTGGCTCTGTCAGCCCACTCCACACTGTTCTATTCGATAGGGAATTGCTGGCGAGTGACGGACAGGACACAGGGGTGTAGACACTGGTGAGAGGGACTTACCGTCCCCCAAGAACAGGCGAAAGTCCCCTCTCCTGTGTGCTGGCTCTGAGCTGGCCATCTGTGTCACCTTCGAGATCAGATCCCTGAGCTTGGGAATCTGCCTCTTTCTCCTGAGGTTCAAATACAGAATTCTCGCTCCCCTCCATGCCCTCCCTTCCCAGTATGGTTATATTGTGCTCTGTGATGATGCTCAAGAGGCAGGTCGGGTGGAAGCGACGCATGCTTAGAGGAGCTTTCCTCTGCTTGTTGCCCTGCTTGAATTTCCATCTCTGTTCAAGTAACAGGTGTTGGCACACTTGATTCCACTTTGCTGCCAGTTTGTGGAATTAGAAATAAGTCAAACATATAAAAACATTTCCAATCTTTTAACCCGCCACCAGTCCCAGCTTTGTCTCTTTGTGTCACAGCTCTGTCGACAGAAGAGTTGGTGCATCAGTGTGCCTGTGTCTCCTTCAGGACGGAGTGCATCTCGGTCAGGACCAGTACATGGTAGTGAGTGGAGAAGCCGGGGGCCTAGGTCACCAATGCAGAGAGCGCAGCTGATGCTCTTGCATCTAATAGAAGACACACCTGGGCGGGACTCAGTGTCCTGAGCCGGCTGGCACAGACCGAGGCTTGTGTCCAGTTGGTAACAGGTTGCCTGTGCTGCCGTCTAGGAAGCCATGCGATGCTCTCATGACACCTTTCTCTGCATGAGCCAGACCCACAGGGACTGCGGTCCTGACTCAGTGAGAAGGGGAAGTTGGTACCCGTCTGCACATGCGGAGGGGCTGGCATTGTGTTTACCATGCCACATCGCTCGTGCCTCTCTCCAACGGGTCTGACACTGTACTAGAGCCTCAGAAGGGGACACAGACGCCACAAAGCAGAATTATTATGGAAGCAGATACTAAACCCAGCTGTGACAAGCCTCCTTTGCAAGGGGGCAATATTCCTTTCAGGAAAATCCATTCTTCTCTTTTTTGTCTTTTTGTCAGTTGTGGGACTTGAACTCAGGTCCTGTGGGCTATCCCTAAGATTTTTAGGCCCAAGGCTGGTACTCTGCCACGTTGGGTCACAACGCCACTTGTGGTTTTCAGGTGACTCATTGGAGGCAAGCGTCTCATGAACTTTCCTGTCCAGGCTGGCTGTGAACTGAGATCCTCACGCTCTCAGCCTCCTGAGCAATGAGGATGACAGGCACGAGCCACCAGGGCCTGGCAAAAATCAATTTTATTAAGAAACAATCCTCTGGATTGCAACGGTGTAACTCTTCTAACCACTAACTTACAGTTTAACAGAATGAATCCCGGGAAGCTGGAACATGTGCTGTTGGGAAGGGGAGGCCAAAGGGGAGAGCGGTACTCAAGTGGGAGGGGAAGGGGGGGTGCATGCAGCCATGTGATTCAGTGTATGTGAAAATGGAGCCAGGTAGCTCGGGAGATGGGGGGTGGAGAGACAGAGGGAGAATGATGGAATGGGTGCTGTGGACCACCGTCGGACAGACAGTGAGCTCTGTTCTTCTCTGCTGGGACCTTCAAGCCATCACCACAATGCAAACATTGCCTTAACACCAGCCACTCCTGTTGAGGTCTTCCCTTGTTGACTACTGTGTTTCCTCCACTCTCCCCCCCCAAAAAAGACTTATTTTTTGGCTGTCCTAGGAATTGAGCCCCATCTTTCTTGGTGACTGAGCTGGAGTGGCGAGCCCTTGCACACATGGCAGTACCGCCTGGATGGACAGGAGGAGAAGGCTGGCCGGCTCAGGGAGAGATGCTGAGCAAGGCTGGGCAACCTAGGACTGCATACTTCCGGGTCACTCATCCTGGCAATGGGATGGGGGGAGCATTGGCAGGCGGGGACAAGGCCTTACCATGGGAATTCAGGCTCCATGGTCTTCCCTGCTGGCGATCAGACTCGCTATCCACTACAGGTGACTAATGGAAGAACTAAAAGCCTCACCCGCCTTCTCCATTCCCAGAAGGAAAAAAAGCAAATTGTGAATGTTCACAGTGTGAGAGAAAGAGGAAGGAAGCAAAGGAAAGCAAATGAGCCTTATCTTTCCTGTTCTCGGGAACTACAGCCAGAGCCAGTTAGACATCTGGACAGCCAAGGCAGAGCTGAACGATACAGAATGTTTTTGGCAATATGTTGCCAAAAAAACATATTTCTGTACTGACTTGCTAGGAACTGATATTTTACTGGGGGGTAAAAAAAAAAAAGAAAATCAGGGGCATTGTCTTTAGAAAACGCCACTTAAATAAATCATACGTTTCCTGAGCAAGACTGACTAACCTTTAAAAAACTGTTTGTCGGAGTTGAGAGTGACAATGTGGGGGTGGAGGCTTGGCTTGGTGATTCACATCTATAATCTTAGCTGCTTAGGAGGCTGAGGTCAGGAGGATCATGGATCAAGGCCAACCCAGTCAATGAGACCTCATCTAAATCAACAAAAAGTCGATGAGGAAGTTCACACCTGTCATCCCCACTCTGCAGGGAATGTAAGTAGGAGGATCGAAGTCTTGGCTCTTGTCTAGCCATAGAAGCGAGAACCTATTTGAAAAGCAAAAGCAAGAGGGCTGAGGATATGGTTCATGTGGTAGAGTTGCCTGCCTAGCAAGCACAGACAGGTGTGCCTGGCTTTAGCTCTCAGTTCACGAGAAGGCTGCTGCTTAACCCTCCTGGACCTTAGTTTCTTCCTCAAGGAAAAGAGGTGTATTAACATCCCCCTGAAGAGCTTCCATGTAGATTAGTGAAAATGATACAAATAAGAAGACTCACTTAGCACATGACCCTGCCCTACAGTGTCCAGTGTGTCTGTACTTCTAACAGCTGACCTCAATAAGGCCCAGCTCATGACAGATCTGCTCTTTACCACAAGCAATCACAGGTTTGGTGGCCATTTTCCTCCCTACATTTCTTTTAATGGCCATGCAAAGATGAATATTAGCAATAGTCCACTGTCTTTAAACAAAGGGGAAGCAGTGCTTGTTTCTTTTCCTTCAAGGTAAGGAAAGAACAGCACCTTTGCACTTGACTCCTCTGCCCTTATTAGTTAAGCTGATGCAGCTTTGTATTTCACACTAATGTATTTTGTGACTCTGACCCAAGTAGGTTTCAGGGTTTTTCTTTTTTCCCCCCTGGATTGTACAATAAACCAAAAGGCCAGGAAATTCTTAAAATGTAGCAGTATACCAAGAATGCATCACTAGGAATTTTCTATACACTTTAATATTCTACTTTGGCTAGCTACTTCCCCAAATGCAAGTGATAGCAGGGCTGGAGGCTTCTGAGCTCCAGCATGATGGGGGTTCTGAGGGGTGACCTCCAGCTCCAGCCACAGCAGTGACACTTCCCAGGCTGGTAGAGCATCTGACCATCTTCACTGTATGTTTAATGAGTGTTCAAATCCCCTGATCCAAATGCTAGGTTTCAAATTAAGACCCCTTAAATTCAAGTATCCAAGGCTTGACCATTCCCTCCACCCCCCTACCCTGGAATTATTTGGAGATGAACTCATTTACAGAGGTAAGTAGGGTAGGGTTGGAAGCATGAATCCCAAGTCATCATGACTGGTATCCTATACAAAGTGAAACCTGGGCCATAGACTCGTTCAGAGGAAGACAGAGGGAGACCAGGCAGCACAAGGGCACTAGGAACCAGCCTGGACAGGGCATCCCTCACTCTCAGGACACCCAGAGCTTTGGCCTTGGATCTCTGGCTTCCAGACGCCTGAGACAATGCATTCCTGTGGTTTATGCCACTCTGGTGTGTCAGGTCCAGCAGGCTAACTCAGCTGGTACCTTCCCAGAGTTCTCATCTGCCACTTTGCAGAACAGTGCATCTTACCTAGTAGATGAAGAAATTTGAGCTTCAGCGGAAAATCTGGCATTATGCCAATCATGAGTTGACAAGCTTGATCGGTAGCAGGCTGGCTGCTACATACTCTGAGCTTTGTGTGTAAAGGCGAACTTTGAAATCCACAGAACATGAATGACAATGCAACCCATTGTCTAAACATAAGGAAATGAGTTCTGTCTGGTGGCATTCAGTTGACTTTGTTTCCCCATTGTGGATGAAGCTGGGTATTAAGTTTCGCCTGCATTTATATATTCCTGTTAACAAATCATGTCTGGTCTTCATTTTCTCTTTTCACTTCTCTTTTGTACCTGTCCAGTTCCCTCACTCATGACACTGGCTGAAAACAAAACAAAACACAAAAGAAAACAGCAGCAAAATGTTTAATGTTAACATTTCACAATGTATGCATGCATTAAAACATCAAGTAAGTATGTACAACCCATGAGTACATGTGATTTTTATGTTTATGTACATTAGCTAAAACTAAGTTTAAATAGATCAAGTGTGACGCAGCAGTAGAGCACCTGCCTGCCTACCAAGTAGGAGGCCTTGAGTTCTAACTCCATACCAGCAAGCCATAAAAATACACCTGTAAATTTAAATAAGAGCCAATTAAAATCCAGTTGAATTGAATTAAATCTAACTAAAGGAAGGTTCTATTTGGTTTGGTTTATCTTCAGATGATCTCACTGTATAACTCAGGCTGGCACCGAACTTGTAACCCTGTCTACTTTCAGTGTGCTCTATTCCTCTCAGCCAATACATGTGTTTTTTTTAAAGTTTGTATGCACCAAAAACAACGCCACTGCAACACAAGAAAAAGTTGAAAATCTGCATCCATGCAAGCTAACTAAGGCAGGAACTTGAAGGACACAGGATGAGGAGGAGGTCAGGGAAGAGTAAAGGTCCGAGAGATACCCTAATTCTAAGTCATGGGGAGGCAGGGAAGGGTTTCTGAGAGGGAGGACACCGTTCCCTCTCATTGCAGCCTGTCCTGCCTGTGCTGATCCCAAGGCTGGTCTGGAGGACTAAAAGAAGGAGGGAGCAGGCAGCTGGCTGCCCGGTCCTTCTGGATCATTGTACTGGAAGGTGTGAGGGAGGGACAGCTCCATTTCTTGGGGTCTGTGGTTAACTCATGCTAAGAAAATAGTCTTTGATTGCTTCGAGCAGACCGGAAACTGACAGATAGCTATCACTGCCCCAGAAGCAACGTGATACCACCCCTCTGCTGAGATAAGAGCAAGGGACCAGTTCTGCATTGTCAGGAAGAGCCAGTTAGCCCAGCAAGACCCCAACCCACAGAGCTGCCTGGCACAGAACTGCCCGGCACAGAGATGCCCGGCCAAGGATGCGTGGGAAGGGGTGGGAAGTATTTGGAGAGTTCTTTTGACTACATCCAGTTACCAGTGAGAATGTTCTCTCTGTCTCTCTCTCTGTCCCATTCGCGCTCTGTCTGTCTCATACACAAACACAGTGATACACACACAACCTGAAATAAAAACCTCATGGACCATATATCCCTACCTATGCCATATAATTCATAACTGTATGTTTGTATAGTTTTTTTAACTCAATTTCTGTTTTATATAAAAAAAATTCTGAGCTGGCTGCTGGTAGCTCACTTTGGTAAAACTGATTATCTAGGAGGCTGAGATCTGAATTGCAGTTCAAAGCCAGCCTGGGCAGGAAAGTCTATGAGACTCTCATCTCCAGTTAACCATCAAAAAAGTCAGAAAAGAGGCTCAAGTAACAGAGCTCTAGCACCTAGGTTCTGAGTTCAAGCCCCAGTGCCAACACACACAGACACACACACACACACACACACATACACACACACACAGAGACATTCTGCCTCATTACAGTTATTTCGCAGCTTTCTCCAACTTCCTATCAGTCAAAATCCAGAATCTGAAACACTGGCAGAAAAGCTGGGTAAATCTCCAAGTAGTGCGATGCCAGGAGGGACACACAGAGCCAGCCAGAGCCGGGAATGACTCAGAAAATATTCTTGCATCTGTTTAGTTTTATTTTTAAAATCTGCCTTGTAAAACCAGGTGCTGGTGGCTCACACCTGTAACCCTAGCTATTCAGGAGGCTGAGATCTGAGGATTACAGTTTGAAGCCAGATTGGACAAAACAAACAAACAAACAAAACAACTCCATGAGATTATTATCTGTAGTTAACCACCAAAAAAGCCAGAAGTAGAGCTGTGACTCAAGTGGTAGAGTACCAGCCTTGTGCAAAAAACAAACTCGGGGGCAGAGGGGTTGGGGGAGAGGGGCTGGGAAGATGGCTCAGTGGTAGAGTGCTTGTCTTGCATGCATGAGGCCCTGGGTTCAATTCCTCAGCACCACATTATTAGAAAAAGTTATAAGTGGTGCTGTGGCTCAAATGGTAGAGTGCTATCCTTGAGCTGAAGAGTTGAGGGACAGCACCCAGGCCCAGAGTTCAGGCCTCACGACTGACAAAACAAAAAACAAAAAAAAAACCCAAACAAACAAAAAATAACTCAGAGTCAGCACCTAAGTCCTGAGTTCAAGTCCCAGGACCAGCACACAAAGCAAAACAAACTTGCTTTGTGATAAGTGCCCGCCCTTCTGAATCATGCCTCAGTTTCCTTGTGCATACATATGATGGAGACTAACAGTTGCAGTCTCACAGGGTGGTCCGAATGGCTAGGTGGGTTCGAGTGTGCAAAGCAGTGTTCATGAGCTACTTAGCAGAGCTCTGCACTGCTGTATGTTGCACTTGCGCACAGTCCTTTTTACGAGATGAATTTTCAAAGGCTTGTTTAATTTTTAAAAATCCCCAAGTGAGGATGAACACGCTTGCTTCCTCTCACTTCCTATTTCTGGGCGGCTGCTGACAAATCGTAATTGCGATGCAGAAGAGCAAACGAGCAGCCCCCATGAGGGTTGTGTTAATAATCATCTTTATCAAGTTCCAGCCAACAGCTGATTATGGTGACAATAAGCCAATGAAAAGAATCTTGGCACTGCGGTGGGCAGCAGCCATGAGCCCTGCCCTTGGTACACGTCATGGGGTGGGAATGGGAGAAGCCCTTGGTGCTTGCTGGGCACTGCCAGCCCTCCAGAAACCAGCCGGCCGTTTCTGCATGGAGTGGATAGAACATTGGAGACTGCGCCTTGATCCCCACCTCACAGAAGGACTGAAGAGAAGGTTCTTAGAAGGGGCGCTGCCGGGAAAGGGTGAGTCCCACATGGAATCCGGGGTGCTTGGGACTCCCAGTGAAGTCAGGAGACTGGGCATGGGCCTTGTGCCTTGGGCCTTAATGGTGGGTGACGTTCTTTGATTTGCAGATGTGTGTTGCATTGGTGGGTTCCAGAAGAGTCTTGCTCTCCTCAGATGATTGGTTGTGATTTCACTTGATCGTGTCCACATTTGATGTGTTGGCTTATATCGAACATCTTTGTTGGGTTTGGGTGTTGATTTCATTTTATTGTATCTACATCTGATTGGCTTTCACCTTTGTTCAGATTAATTTCCTGCACCTTGTGTGGCTCTGGGGTATAAAAGTTGTGTGGTAGTTGTATTAGGGCTGTAGGGCTTTGTGCGTGGAGCTTCCCTGCTGCCACTAAACACTCCAAATCCAGCCTTTTCAGTGATGATTTCTCTGTTCTTGCAGCTGGATCTAGCATATACCACCCCAGATTCCTAGGATCCGGGATAGAGAGTGGCCCGACCTACGTCCACTGTCGGGTAATAACATGGGACCCATGCTCAGGTCTGTGATGCAAAAAAGCAAGCAAAACCAAGACAGCATTCCCATTCCTGTCCTCACCACACCGACCATTGATCCCTTCTTCTGTGAACGAGAGAGGGTAGCCTTCTTATTGGATTCCACACAGGTCCAAGTCACTTCGTCTGTGCAGGAGAGACTTCACCCCGCCCTATCAGGACACTGGAGAGCTAGGAGAGCCAGAGATTGATGGTCCTCTTGGAAAGCCGAGTCAAGGGTCAGGGACAGAGTCAGCCTCCTCATTCCAGAAGTAGAACTGCTCAT
The DNA here is from genome assembly GCF_000151885.1 of Dipodomys ordii. Taxonomy (NCBI): domain Eukaryota; kingdom Metazoa; phylum Chordata; class Mammalia; order Rodentia; family Heteromyidae; genus Dipodomys; species Dipodomys ordii. The sequence continues at coordinate 1,154,930 of NW_012267281.1, forward strand.
GAGCCTGGAGTTTGTGTGGAGTCTGGTGGTGGTAACATGGAGTCTACATTCTTTTCTGGTTCCCTGCCCTGTCTCAGGGGTATGGCTGATTCTCAGATGGCAGAGCTACCTCCTGGGTAAAACCAGCCCAATCTAAGAGGCCTCAGCAGGTCCAGTGAGCCGGCCCTGCCACACGTCTCCTTCAGGATATGGCAGTCATTGTCCATGTGGGAGAAAATTGCTTCCTAGGCGTAACTTCTGCATGGAATGGAAGAGAGGCAGGATCCGAGGATCTCTGTTGGAATTTCTTGTGCCAAGGACCCATTCAGCGGTCTGGTGAAACCACAGACACCTTGTAAATCAATGTGTTAAAATCCATCACGTTAAATACATCAAGACCCCACGAAGCCAACTACATCGAGATCATTATCGAAGGAATCCAACCATCTTAACATACAGTGATCAAAATATTGATGTTTTGTGATATAATGAGACACACGCCTCCTCCTTACTCATCAATTAACAAGATGCGCTTGGGATTCGGTAGTTGTGAGGGTGGAGATGTGAGTTGTTCTTTTTTGGTGGAAGAGATGGACTCCAAGACCCTGTAAGTGCCAAACGCACGCTTCCCGAGCCATACACCGCAGCCTGTGATAAGGTTTTATTGTTTGCTTCAAACTTCTGTGTGTTGTTGAAATAGATGTATTTTCTGTTGAGGACCAAGAGCTATTTTCTGTTGCTCATTCTTTTAGAGAAAGAATGGTAGGCCTCTCATGGTCTAGGCTGCTCCTTGCAGGGGCTGGTGTTTTATTCAGAAGAAGCATTCCTTGATCCTGTTAATGTACTTACTCAGGTCAAACATGCTACTTCGTAATCTGAAAATCATCTCAAGGAGTGTGACTGTCTGGCGATGTTAAAAATGTCACAAATGTGCTGTTCTGGTGATGAGATGACTCCATGCTTCCTTGTCTCACTCGAGGAAGGAAGGAGATCATCTGGAGATCTTCTGTTGATTTGCAAACCTTACCGTTGAGGTTGCAGATTTATAGCTTTGGATTCTTGAGTCCGTTAGCACTTAGTGAAGAACTAAGCAGCCTCGGGGTGATGTGGTCTGAGCCAGGTCCAAGCAGGCCAACTCCACCCTTAGTACATGTTCTTTATCCTCCCCAAGATGGATCAGCCATTAGCCAGTGGCTTCTCCTCTGCCCCTGGGTCTTTGCACGTGCAGCAGACTGGAAGAGGTCACCAGGGCCTGGCTTTGCTGTCAAGGGGATTCCCTATCAGTCAAGAATCCCAGGTGGTGGCAGTACCCAATCTATGTCTGTCACCAAGGGCTGAACGGTTTCTCCCAGGTGGCTTTCAGGGGTTGTACCCGTGGGTCCCACCGCACACCTGCGGGAAAATGCTTTGTCCCGATGGAACGCATGAAGGCCACTATCGTGGCCATCACCTGAGCCTGGGAGTGTCCAGCACAGGCCCCATGTCTCAAGGGAAGGGACAGCTGGCGCCAGGCCACACCGAGGAAAGGAAGTCACGACAGTGGAATAGCGATCCCTGTTGCATCCTCTTTGGAAGCTCATTCAAGGTCTGTGCCAGAGACCTTGTCTGGAGTCCCACGCTCCAAAGTCCTCAAGGACTGAGCCGTGGGAAGGACCAGGGACTGCGTGAGCCTTGTGGGTGCCACTAGGTGTGGCCATCTCTCAGATGATTCTGCCACAGGCCCACCCCTGGCCTGTGTTAACTGTAGTCCCTTTTCATGTGATTGGCAGGGTCACACCTCCCTCCCCCCCCCCCGCCACTCTTCATTGACAAGGGAGGCCTGGCATTTCTGAGACACCCCCTCCCTCCCCCGAGGTTGACCACGGCCTGCAGCTGCTGAAAACTCTGGTGATTTTTGACTGGAGACACCATTCTAATAATTGCCTCCCTGGGTCAAAGAAGACACCCTGGGACAGCCCAAGCCCCCAGGGCATCATTGAGCCAGGCGGCTGGGTTTGTCCACTTCGATAATTTAGGGGCAAGTTAAAAGAAGTCCTCTGTGCATAACCCGTGGGCTTGCAATCACTTTGACTTCTAAAAGAACAACGTTCAAAGGCTTCTACATGGGAAGGGCTTAAGGCAGGCCTCCCCTGTGGAGGGGAGGTGGCAGCTAGCAAAAGGGCAGGTCAGAGGGGCTGCTGCAGATAATGGAATTTCACAGACCTGGGGGGGGGGAGCTGTCAGGCCGGACTCAGGCCTCCGGGAGGGGAGGGGAGGGAGTGAGCCACAGCTCGCAGCGATCGGATGTCCAGGGGTAATGCAGTGATGAGTCTATTTCACACAATGGGGCTGTCAAGAAAAATAGTGTCGCCGGAGAGGACGGTTCGAAAGCTCTTCTTCGTGGCCTTCAAAGTATCAATTTTCAGGTGCTAAGTGGTAATTATAGTGAGCAAGCGATAGCAGCAGTGAGTGAAATTAGATATTGTCAAAGACAACGGAGTGGTCAGCCTTAGTGTTCACTGCCCGGGACTCAGCAGGTTGACATTTACCCTCTTTGGGGGGGTGGGGGAGGGTGTGGTTCATGTGGAACTCAAATTCTCCTTTGACAGAAGGGTCTTCAGAGAAATAGTTCATTATAAAAAAAATTCTCACTTGTCTATTGGCTTAGCATTTATTAGCAGAATTTCCCTCCACCCCCGCCCCCCAGCCCCCAAGGGGATAGAGATGCTACTTTTATTTGAAAACGAAGCCATTTAAGGTGAATCAGTGGTGATCAACGCACCCTTTTTGGCAGGGGTGAGTTCTCTCATGGTTCCTGTGGAGCTTGGAGCTGCTAGAAGAACCATTGAAATGGCTCTCGTTTCATGTTCTCCACTCCCTTTCTTTGTAGGGAGTACCATTATTAACCCTCTCTTCGTGAGCTGATTGTGTACTCCTTTTCTTTATTTGACCATTTTAGTATATCTGTACATTTCCTCTGAATATTAGCTTCAGGAACAAATGGGAAACAGGCAAAGTGGGACAATACATCAAACGACGAACTCGTAAAAAGGAACTATAGCTGCAGAGCGGCTGGGGCAGGTTGGGCCTGACAGATTCCTGGGGGGGGGGGGTAGGGGGGAAAGGCTGTGTATGCAAAGGCAGGACACAGGGGCCAGTGGCAGGAGATAGGAGCTGGTGGGGAGCCTGTTTTATCAAAGAGAAGAGTGGTGAAAGCCGGAGGCTGACAAGGGACTGAGGGCATTCTTTAAGAGGAGGTGGACCATGCATCATCCTGGGGTGGCAAGGACACAAGCAAACAGAGATAAGACTAGGCGAGCAGCAGCAATGAAGACCGAAGGAATGGAGAGAGGACTCAGGTGCTGGATAGGTGACTTTTGACAATTAAATTCTCTCATGGGAATCATTCAGTGGCCATAGGTGATCTTCTGGGTGTTGGGGGTAGGTGTGCAGGCACACATGTAGTGTTTAAGTGGCACTAACAGCCACAGTGTATCCTTACTGTGGCTTATTGAGAAGCAGGGCCCATTTGGGCTGTGGGAGAGATCAGGGAGGGGCTGGAGGCGGTTTCAAGACAGGGACAGGGCAGGGTATTTTTAAACTAAAATTTCAAAGTAAGAACAACACGGTGTTAGACAATCAATACATTTTGTTGTTGAAAACACTGTTAGTGCAGGGGGGGGGCGGTGAATGGGAGGGATGGGAAGGGGAAACAAAAGAGGAGGCAACAATGCTTGATAAGAAATGTACTGATTACCTTGCCCATGTAATTGTAACCTCTCTGTACGGTATTTTCACAATAAAAAAGAAAGAAAAAAGAAAACACTGTTAGTGGCAGTCACAAGCAGGTAGGAGCCTGTATCATTGCATATGTACATTCAGCTTCAAGACTTAACCTCCAGGAGGTATTAATTTAGAAGTAAGGGGCTACATATTTTAAATTTCCCCAGGATTTGTAATTCTTTTACAAATGATAGTAAATAAAATGCCAAATTACCCTGTCCTCTTACAAAAAAAGATTACTACTTTAAAAAATTGTTATTTTAAAGGCAAAATATCATTTTATAAGTCAGGTAATAAGTATATTTCTTTTTGTACAGTGTTACCCCTTCCTTTCTCTCTCTCAGGTTTTCCCTTTCACCCCATTTACAAGTTATAAATTTATTTTCAACATAGTATATACTGGGTACCATTGGTGCATTCATTCACCTTTTGTCACTTCATTTCTCTGTCCATCTACTCCCCACAAATAAACAAACAAGACAAAATGAAAAAAAAGAAAAAAATTCTCATCTTAATGAATTTCCTGAAATTCATTTTGATAAATATTATTTTAGATGATCAGAGGCACATAGGCATTGTGCCTTTGTGTCTTTCTCCTTTGGTCTCACTGTGTGTAAATGTCTAAAGTCCTGTATCATTTATCATGTCCTCATGTATTGTAGATCTAGCTTCCACATATGAGAAAAAATATGTGCTGTTGTTCTCTCTGAGCTTGGCTTACCTCACTTAACATGATTTGTTTTACATCCATCTATTTCCCTGCAAATGGCATATTATTCTTTCTAATGGCTGTGTAAAAGTCCATTGTGTGTAAGCACCACATTTTTTGATCTGCTCATCTATGGTGAGGCATCTGGGCTGTTTTCATACCATGGCTATTGTGAATAGTGCAGCAATGAACATGGATGCGCAGATGTCTTCATGGTATCCTGGCTTGTGACATTCTGGGTAGATGCCCAGGAGTGGTATGGCTGAGTTGTGGGGAAGATCTATGTTTAGTTTTTGAGGAACCTCCAGACTGCCGTCTGGAGTGGCTGTACTAGTTACATTCCCACCAGTAGCACATAGGCTTCCTTTCCCCCATTCCCACCAACATTTGTTATTTGAATTCTCAATGTTGGCCAATCTAACTAGGGTGAGATAGAAGCTCAGGGTTTCTTTGACTTGCATTTGCTTTATGGCCAGGGATGGTGAGCATTTCCTTATATATTTCTTCACCATTCTTACCTCTTCAGGTCTCTTCTTAGCTCCTTTACCAATTTAGTGATTGGTTCGTTAGCTTTGGGAAGGGTTAGTTACTTGAGCCCCTTTGATTCTGGATACTAGGCCTTTGTCATAAATACTGGTAAAAATCTCCCCGTCTGTTGGCTGTCCTTCTAGTTTAGTAACTGTGTCCTTTGCTGTACAGAATCTGTATTATTTTATTGCTATTCCATTTGTCAAGTCTCTCTCCTATCTGTTGTGGCCCTGAGACTCTTTTCCAAATGTTACTGCCTATGCCTAAGCATTCCAATTTTGGGGGGGGAGTCCGATCGTGGGCCTGAACTCTGGGCCTGGGCACTGTCCCTCAGCTCTTCAGCTCAAGGCTAGCGCTTTACCATTTGAGCCACAGCACCACTTCCAGCTTTTTTCTTTTTGCTTTTGTGGTGCTGAGGAATCGAACCCAGGGCCTCATGCATGCAAGGCAAGTGCTCTACCACTGAGCCACCTTCCCAGCCCCATGAGTTCTAATTTTTAATCCTACTCCCTCTTGCAGTAATTTCAAAGTTTCCTATCTGATGTTGAGGTCTTTGATCCACTTTGAGCTGATATGAGTGCATGGTGACAAACAGGATCCACTTCTAGTTTTCCACATATGAATGCCCAATTTTCTCAATACCAATTATGGAAAGGTTATCTTTTTTTCCCCACTGACTATCTTTGGCTCCTTTAACAAATATCAAATAACTATAAGCACATGACTTTATTTCTAGTTTGTTCCTTTGATCTTCAGGTCTATTATTTTGTTCTTATAGCTCTATGGTCGAGCTTAAGGTCTGGAATTGTGATACCACCAGCATTGTTGTTGTTGTTGTTGCTTTTGCTTTGGCTACTTGAGGTCTTTTGTTGAATGTTTGGATTGTGTTCTCTTATCTTGGTAAATAATGTCAATAGGATTTTGATGGGGCTTGCTTTAAATTTACAGATCATTCTTAGCAGTATGGGCATTTCCACCATATTAATTCTACTTATCCATGAACATGGTAACTCTTTCCATTTCCCGGCATTGAAACGTGGCACTGGGGCATCTGGGCAGCGTCCAGTGCCGGGATGAATGGGCAAGCTCCTGCAGTGGACTGGGCAAGACCCCCAGTGCCTGCATGGATTGTAGGTGAGATGTCCACTGGGGAAAACACAGACGGGGTGCTCTGGGCCGGGGCACCCTACATGGGGACATGCTGGCAGGCTTCAGGGTCTGGCCAGGGTGCAGACCCCTCACTCCATGCTGAAGGCGACCGCCATGTCCTGCCCAGAAATGCAAAGGTAGGCTTAGAGGATCATCTGGGCGCAGATGCAATCAGGATGGGCGCAGACCTCGGGCACACAGATAGGTGGCATCAAGCGTGGGGATGCTGGCCTTACAAGACCCTCGGAGTTGGGTCTGCCTGCTGGCCTTACAAGACCCTCGGAGTTGGGTCCAGGTCCGCTGGACCTTTGCACTTCCCTCCTGGAGTCATTTGGTCTCTGCAAATGGAGTTGTTGGTGCATGCAGATATGTGGCTGTCTTCTCCGGTTCCCAGCTTCAGGATACCCATAGGTCATGACTGTCTGGGGTGGAGGCTGAGGCAGTGGAGGGTGTCTGGGGATGGAGAAACGGGGAGAGGAAAAGCACCTGCTTCGCTTTCTCTGTTTCCCCTCTTGTGGAATCTCAAATTTGAATCTTTATGGTGGTTGTCAAACAGATTATTTCTAGCTTGTTTGGTGTAGACTCTTGAAGTGGAGTTCCCTGCTAGAGCCCTGTTCCCCTGGTCAATCAGAAGGAGCCGAGTTAATTTATGCCTGCTCCATCGCCATCTGGATTCCTCCTCTTATCGAAGTTTTTGAGTGAAAAAAAAAGAGGGACACAAATATATTGTGATATTCTGACCTTAAACATCTCTCTAGGCCAGAACTCCCAGGTTTTAGACAACGAATTTTAAGAAAAAAAAAGTTGTTCAAGTATGTAGATTATTTCTTATTTTTCTTCTTATTGGGAATGGTGCCTCCCCCCTTTTATTTGTTACATATAGTGATTATAGAAATCACAGAAGCAATTCATTGACCATCTGATGAATCTAAGCCTTGGTAAGATGTAGCATTTCAGCATCAATCAATGAGCTGAGTGCTGGCTGCTACAATGTATCATTTCTGTATCAGGAGCAAACAGTAACATTCCCTGAGAAACATTTCCTCCTAAGTGAACATAGATGTTTTTCATTTCATTCCCTCCATTTCACCACAGCTGCTAGCATGACTGCTTCTTTTCATTTGGAAACCACATCAGTTAAGATAAGCAAGGTCAAGGACAAATTTACACGTGATTTAAGTGCATTCCAACAACAAACTTTTGCATTTTCTTCTTGGTTTCTCTTTTTCCTGTCCTCCTCCCCCCGCCTTTTTTTTTTTTTTTTTGCATTGAATCTGCTCCTGATTGTCTTTTCTCTGAAACCTGCACTGAAATGTCCTCTTCCTGGAAAATCACTAACTGGTACTATTTGCCACACACTAGCTTAAATTTCTATTTAGAAGTAACGCATCCCTGTTTATTAGTTCTTCCCCAGTATGTGAGATATAAATGTTTTCTTCCATGGTGGTTACTGCAAGAAAGATCATATGAGCAGTGACTGCTGCTGTGTACTCAGGGAGGCTGACTCCTATTCATAAAATCACTGGTCTAAACCAGGTGCCGGTGGCTCACACCTGTAATCCTAGCTACTCAGGAGGCTGAGATCTGAGGATCATGGTTCAAACCATCCCGAGCAAGAAAGTCCACGAGACTCTTATCTCCAATGAACCACTCAGAAAACCAGAAGCGGTGCTGTGGCTCAAGTGGTAGAGTGCTTGCCTTGAGCTGAAGAGCTGAGGGACAGCACCCAGGCCCAGAGTTCAAGCCCCATAACTGATAATAAATAAATAAAAATAAAAATAAAATCACTGGTCTTCAGACTACCATAAGGCTTTGGCCAACTACATAACCAACTCTCTGGTAGACATTTCCAAAAATAGTGATGCATTTCATTCAGAGTTATGGATTGGTGCAGCATAGTTAGGAAGAAAATTGGTCATTGTAACCTTCCAGATATGCAATCTAGGCAAAGATCCTAAAGAAACTCAGGCTGTAGAGCGATAGGATATGTGAACAAAAGTGCTGGTCTGTGGCACAATTGCTAGAGAAGAAATATCACATATCACTATCACGGAACTAGAATGATGCACAGCAACTGAAATGTGGGAATGGGATATGAGCTCATAAGATGAAGTTGGAATTAATACAAAATAATTGAAATGGAGAAGATGGGGCATATCACCAAAAATAGATGACAAAAGCTTACTACTGAATCTCAAACAGCAAGAGGCCGACTTGCATATGTATGTGAGTATAATCTTGTCAGAGAATTCTCAGAATGGCTGTATATGAGTAAAAGGGAGCAAGACTGGAAAAATGAAAGATTGGCTCACTTTTTCTCAAAAGGTATTTTATTACTTTTCTTTGAAAAGTAAGCAGTAAAACGTTAACACTAGAACATTAACAATAAAGCATTAAGAATAAAAAGTTAAGAAAACACTTGTGATTCTCAATAGTAGTAGCCTTATAAGTGATTGGGGGGTTGTTTTCTGGACTTTCCTAGTTAAAAAAAAACAATGAATATACAAAGCAAAGCAGATATTTGCATATGTTCACATGGTTTTGTGATCATTTTTCCTCCTCTTGTATTGCCTCTTCCTCCTGAAGTTTGTTAAAGTAGACCCAGCTATTCAGTTGGGTGACATCCATGAACTTGTTCATATCCATTATGCAGAATATATCTATCAACTGCCTCCTTTTCCCTGGCCTGAAACTTTAGCTGCAACCCATGGTCAAGACTGGCAAATATTCAGGGTTACCTCATCTCCTCACTCGGTATATCATTCTCAAATTGCATGGTGTTCACCCCCAAATCCACAGCTACCCTTAGAGACAGAAGTGTCATACATCAAGAGTTGTCAGGTATATTATCCATGGCCAAATGGACAAATGATTTCATTCCTTTTTTTTTTTTTTTCACCCATCACGCTTCCAAATGTGTAAGCGACACCACTTCCCCAACTTTACCATCAGTTGCTTGTTCCCGGAAGATCCCAGTTCTCAGGCCAAGAGAATTATGCCTCCCACCCCCACATCTAGTCAGAGAGGTGAAGTTTCCTTCCTGTGCTTTCACAGGTAGCCAGATGGATGAAGCAGGATAAGAATGAGGGCTTATGTGTTGTTCATTTCCTTAATAGAAATCAACATCGCCCATCCATGTTGACGTTAGTCAATCTCACTGATAAATCTCTAGAGTTTTGCTTTCGGTCTGTTGGCTGCTCTTATTTCCGCAATACAAGATGAGTGTGTCACTTGATGACCCATTTTTCTGAGCAAGGAATCAACCCATGGCTTTGACATGACCATTGCAAGCCACAGGTTGTAATTTCAGGCTCATAGCAAGAAACCCAGAAGGGAAAAGAGTATTATCTGGATATGTGCTCTCCTGGCTGGCTTACTGGTAGGGAAAGGAGTTAGAAATGTAACCTCTAGGTACATATTCTAAATCATTTTTCCCCCTGCTATCTTTACCTTTTCTGTCTCCTGGCAAATATGTCTGCCTTAGCCCAGCTGATCATGAACTCGCTGGGGGCACTGTGATGATCTCCAGGGACTCAGTGTGGCTCTTCAGAGCCGTGCCATTGACTCCCGTGATGCCACACAGCTCATTTAAGCTGATGGCTTCAGATGTCTGAGTCTAACTTGCCAAAGCATCTCCACCTTGCTGCTCTGTGGCCAACTTCTCTGCTTCTGGAAGGCCGGACCTTACACCAGCAGAGTCTCATCCCCAGCAACAAAGCCAAGTGAAATTAACAACAACAACAACAACAACAAGCTGGACTTTATTTCTCCTTCTCGCTTTCCAGTCAGTCTCAAAATTCAGTGTTTTTTTTTTTCCGTCCTGAACTCCTATGTTTGAGAAAACACATGGGAGTTTTACTTCCTAAAATAGGGCTCCACCCTGTGCACTTTGCTCTGTCTTTACCTCTTGTCTTAACCACTTATGAAACAGATGCATGCCACCCTCCCATCAGCTCCTCTGGTAACCATGGTGATTTAATTAAAATCACCACTGTCCACAGCACGTTTTCTTCCTAGGGTGCCCCACTGGCTAGAGTCTAAACTGCATGCTCTTAGCATGTCTTGAAAATCCCTATTGGATTTTACTTTTACTTTTTAAAAATAAAATTTTTTTAAGATAATCATGTTTAGAAAGCCTCCACATACCTTCTGGCTGGGCATGGTTGCCCTTTTTTTTTTTTTTTACCTATAAGCTTCCCATGATTATGTTTTCTTCATCCTCCTACAAACTAAACTATTACTGAAACATGCTTACTGGTTTCTGTTACTAAATCCAAAGATCAACACTGTATCTCTCTGGTAGTAAATTCCCAGCACCTCCTAGCAAGCTCTCAAGTCTCTTCCACCTGAAACAGCTGCTACCCTAGGAAGCAACAAACCTTACTAATTCTTGGGTTTTGTCTACATCATCTGTGTTGTTGCTGTTGTTGTTTGGGTGTTGAGAATGGAATCCAAGGACTTGCACAGGCTAGGCTATGCTGTACCATTTTGCCTTATTTATTTATCTTGAAATAGTTGTACAAAGGGGTTTCAATTCAGTGTATCAATCGATGGGTACAGTGCATCATGACCGCCGTCATTCCTTTCACAATTCTTCTCCAGCCCTACCACTGAGTCACACTTCCATCCCTATCTTCAATTTTCACTAATTTTCCATGTTATTTTCTGGCTTGTGATTCTTGGCTGGAACAGTTAGTGTGGAGGAAGGCCATAGTTTGATCATAGCTCTTCTTCCTTGATCATACTGTCTCTCACTACAGGATCTCATTTCTTCCCTTGGGTTAAAGAAAGGATAGATGGGGAGCACACATTCACCCAGCGCCTCCCTGTGAGCAGGGTCCTTGTGTCACTTTCATCTTTGTGATGCCTTTTTTGGGTACATTGCTTGGTTTATACATTCATATGGCTAGGCCTATGGTGCGTAGTTATTTAAGGGAATGCTTATATAAGCACAGATACCATATGTTTTGTTGCTTTGGTTAACACCTGCAGTCAGTTGACTTAAAACTGACTTCTAATAATGTTGGTGGCCTCATTCAATCAACTGAAAGCCTTAAGAGCAAAAACGAAAGATTTTTAGGACAGAAATGAACTCCAGATCACACTCCAGAAATTCTTCTTGAGATTACATCCTTGTGGGCTATAGATTCATTTCCTTGAAATGAATCACCTGCCTTTCCATCTGCCTATCTATCCATCTGTTCATTCCTCCATCCATCTGTCCATCTCTCTGTCTAGCCCTCCACTCATCTATTCATCCATTCATCTATCAATCCATCCATCAATCCATTCATCAGCCCATCCATCCATCCCCCATCTATCCATTCATCTATATCACTTTTTCATTTCCCCTCTCTCCCTCTGTGGTTTTTTTTTTATAGAGTCCTGATTAATTTATCCTGCCACATAGATCAGATCCACTCCTCTTCCAGTATAGTGCTAGTTGTTCCAGCCAAAGTAGAGAATCGTTTTTCTTCATCCCTCTGTTCCTGCCCTCTGCCCAGTGTGTAGGTCTGACAGGGATAGTCAGTAGGTTCATTCATGCAGGATATTTATTAGCAGCACCTTTTTTCTCTTGGGATAGGCACTGTTTGGAGGATGAATATTACTCACTTCCATCATCAGGCTCTGTGGTCCTCCCTCCACAAATCAAACCTGAACCCCACATTCTGGTCTTCATCTTTGCTGCTGCTCCAGTCCTGAGAGGAGGCCATGTTCCCTACCGATCCATGCCTGACTTGGCTCCTCACAGAGCGACCACGGCCAATGCGCCACAGGTATTTCTTCCTCACCACATCATCTCTCTATGGCCTTCTTTTATCTACAGGTGGATTAACTCGAACATTCTTCCCTGGGGAGAATTTGCATGTCTGTGCCTAACCAGGCCTGCTCCTGTCTCGGTTCCCTCCGTTCCTCCGCTGCATCCACACCACTTGGTCTCCAGTTCATTCCCAACACTGGACTGTGTTCTTCTTACCACCAACCAGGGATATATATGCTTACTAAGAAAGCAGGACTCAAAAAAGAAAAATTCTGTATTTCAAGATATTTGGCTTTAAGAAAAAGAAGTTTCTGGAATCATTCAGTAGAGAAATAGAAAGGCGAGGAAAAATAAAATTTCCAACTGTCTATTCACATCCCTTAAAAATAGAAATGTAGCTCAAAATACCTATTACAGGGGGCTGGGAAGGTGGCTCAGTGGTAAAGTACTTGCCTTGCATGCATGAGGCCCTGGGTTGATTCCTCAGCACCACACCACATAAGCAAAAAGAAAAAAAAATATCTTTTACAGAAAGGTGTATAATTCATTCTAAGACATCTAATAGTTTTTAAAGTCTTAAAAATTAGTGTTTATGGGCTGGGAAGGTGGCTCAGTGGTAGAGCGCTTGCCTTGCATGCCTGAGGCCCTGAGTTCGACTCCTCAGCACCACATAAGCAAAAAGAAAAAAGCCGGAAGTGGCTCTGTGGCTCAAGTGGTAGAGCACTAGCCTTAAGCTGAAGAGCTGAGGGACAGCGCCCAGGCCCAGAGTTCGGGCCCCACGACCGGACCCCCCAAAAAAATTAGTGTTTATTATTAGGGCAGTCTTAGGTTCCCAGTAAAACTGCTCTGGGCTCACTGAGATTTCACGGGCTTTCAGCCTGTCACACACAGTGTCTCGGCCACTGCCGGCACAATTCTTGCTGGAGGTGGTGGTGGTGGTGGAGAATAGCTTACGGGAGCTGACAAAAGGGTAGAGGAATGTCCACCACATCTACTTCATGTCTACTTCACATCAATCAGCTGTCTGCCCTCACTCAGCTCCGTGCCTCATACTCCTATTCTGCTTCCACACAGAAAACTCTAGCAACCACTCATCGTCACCACCTCCACAGTGTTGTGTCTTCCTGTTTGTTATAATACCTCAAACAAGGGAACAAGTGAAGCAATGTCAACCCCTGGAGCAAAGTAACATGTGATGTTATAACATTTCATATTGCACTGAGCAATCAGAGCTTGCCAACCTCTGCTCACAGTAAGTTTTGGTCATAGAGGACAACGGTTTGATAATATTGTATGAGAGATAGATTGACATTAAGATGTAAGAATATATAGGTACAGAAATATGAGGTGAGCTAGGGTTTGTTTCCTTTCCAATTATTTTGAATAGACTAGTTAGGAAAAGGATGTCTCAGACGAAGAAATGGGAAGTTCTCTAAAGCATCTGAAAATCTAGTTTCAAGCTTTTACTGGTTTAATTCAAGACATTGGTACATGTGGTTATGTTCGATTCATGTAAATATTGCTTAATCTTATTGTTTTGGGGGTTTGCTCGGGTTTGTTTCCAGATAGCAACACAGATGTTCATTGCTTCTATCAACCACTTCCAAAAATTACACATAAAACTTGAATGTCACAATAAAAAAATACAAAGATTTGGAAATGTGATTGTGAAAATGTTAGAAAAGTTTGAAAATGCATCAGCCTATATAGTAAGAGCAGTTGTCTTTGGATTATGCATTATTTCATTTTTCTCTTTCTTTGTGAATCATCTATGCTTCCATAAACGATCTGATGTGAACATGTGTTAATTAGAAAGAAAATTTATTAGGGCTAAAAGAAATACTAAAAAAGGCTCATTTTCCATGGAACTATCACAGCCCTCTTCTTGTACTATTAATTTATGCTAATAATAATAAATAAAAACTGAAAATATGGAAAACAACTTGAGTATCGGTCAAATTAAAGTTTTTGTTAAAGATGGCTTTAGCATGGCTATCTTCATAGCAAAATTTCTAAGTGGATATATATCACTAACAAACAATTCTTACAAATTTATTTTCTTTATTGCCATAAGAAGGGTAGTAGCCTATGACCTGACATTTACATTCCCTTTCTTGGGGGAAGAACTTGATTATATCTTGTGTACATAATGAGATCTCATTTGATTGCTAGTTTTTTGGTTTTTGGTTTTTTTTAGTTGGTCGTGGGGCTTGAACTCTGGGCTTGGGCGCTGTCCCTGTGTTCTTCAGCTCAAGGCTAGCGCTCTACCACTTGAGCTACAGTGCCACTTCTGGTTTTCTAGTGGTTTATTGGAGATAAGAATCTCACGGACTTTCCTGCCTGAGCTGGCTTTAAACCACAATCCTCAGATCTCAGCCTCCTGAGTAGTTAGGATTACAGGCATGAGCCACTGGTGCCCGGCTGCTAGTTTTATACTAGGAAGTAGATATGCAATGACATTTAAATTAACTTTGCTTTTAGAAGAACTACGTTTAAAACTGGAGGCATAACGGAAGGCTGGCCATCTGGTCCTTTGAGGATGCCTTCGCTGATCGTCAAATAAGATCTATGTCGTCACGGTGGTCTTGGTTTTCATTGCGGTGACCCAATACCTGAGAGGAAACGAGGTGAAAGGAAAGGGTTCATTCTGCTCATTGTTTTGGAGGTTTTTGTCTGTCGTGGCAAGGAGAGGTGTCTGAGCAGAGCAACTCTCATCATGGTGGTCAGGAAGCAGAGGGAATGCCTGTAGGAGCGACTTTCGGGTTTATTTCCCTTTTGTTCCACCACGGCCCCCAGCCTATGGGATGGTGCCATTCACATTCAGGGCAGATTCATTCTCATGGACGCACCCAGAGCTGTGCTTACTCATCGAGGTGGTTCTCAGTGCAATAAGATGACAACTGCACTGAGTCATAACATCGCAGGCATTATTATTAATGTCACTGTTTCTCCTTCTGTGGAGAAGCTAAAGCAAATTTAATAACTTGCTGGTCCTAAGGAAAATGTTAGAATTACGTCCACGAGTTTTAATTTTCATACAGCTACTCGAGAGTAGTATTCAGGTGATTATTATTCCTTCTTGGATTTTTTTGTTTTAATTTTTAATATTGTTATTACAAGCGTGATAGACAGAGGTTCGTCTAGATTTTTTTCCCCTCAAAATGTATACATAGATGTAGTGATAGCTTATGAATATAAAGTATTTGTCCAGGAAGTAATGAAGAGCTACCATAATGCTTTCATGTTAGAAGGATGCATTTTACTAAAATATTCCCTAATTGTTACATTTTTTCCATCTCCTATTAATGTGTTTAATGGAACATTATCAAATTAGAATGTTATCATAGGGTTTGGCTAGAAAAATAAGTAAGATAATAAACAGCAAGGTATTTAGTCATAAGGATATTTTCCAGCTTTTCAGCTGATAAAATAAGTACGCCGGGAAAGCAGATTAAGAAAATAATCAAAAGTGCAAAAATAACAACACACACAGGAGAAGAATTAAACATTCCTGGGCCATTACAGACTTTGGTTTTAACAACCATCCAGCATGAAAGAAAAATTGCTCAGCCGACGAAGGATGTGAATTACCATTTCATCACGGTAGGGTTCAGTTCTGTACTCTGTGGTAACAAAATTATTACACCTTGCAAAATAAGCCTGTCATTCTCCAGGGTAAATGAGTACTTCCATTTAACCTTGCCCAGAGTGTGCCTCACCTTGCTCTTCAGATGCCCTGAGCAAAAGAGTTTAATTATTCTTTAATTATCGTGAGTCCAGAATTTTTGGTAAAACACCACCTCCTAAGTGAACTCCAAAAGAAAAAAGATCCTAATGACTATTGAAATTATTATGCAATATGAAATGGTTCTACACTTGACAGGAATTTTATGGCCTTCTGTTGTTTTTCCTCGCAGTCCTATGGCGGGAAGTGAGACGTTCACTAGTATGGAGAAGTTGGGAAAGCTGAGCACCAAGGACTTCATTGGTGTGCTCAGGGTCTCAGGTCAGGGAAGATCTTGGTGATGAAAGGGTTTTTCTGGTGTTTAGGTAGAGGCACACGTGTTGGAAAGCCCTGTGTGGAAGCGGAAGATGCGTGGTATGAAGACATCCCCAAAGACCCGCTTCTGAAGCAGGCTCCAAAGCAGAGGCTCTTCCTGAGCCTCTGGTGCCTCACAGAGGGTCTTGCCTGAGGGATGGAAGGCACAAGATCTAGCTGACCATCCCAGGAGGATGATGACACCATCATATAACATCTTTCAGGGTGGGGTGCATGCCTCATTTGGGGTTCACTGCTGCTTTGGACAAGACCCTTCCTGTCTGGTCCACCCTTCATGCTGAAACTCTTTGAAAAGCATCACTCCAAACAGTTGCAATGTCTCTCCTGTTGACGTAGGAACTGGCGGATGCCAAGCCTACTGCTCTAGCTTAGGGACACAGAACGTGAAACTCCGGAGGATTTGGAAGGGGGAACGTTTTCTTCAAACCTTCTACTTGACTCTTTTGGAAGCAAACTTTGTTGTACTCCTTCCCACCAATGGTGGAATTGGAGACGGGGCTTGTGGGAGGTGCTGCGGTGCTCAGGCCTGGGAACAGTGATCCTAAGAGTGAGTGGTATTACAGAGCCCTCCCAATGTCAGCAGTGCCACAATGTCTGCCTGTGAGGTAGTGTGGTCTTGCATTACCTTGATGCTGCGTGTCTCAGCCTCCAGAACCCTGTGAAGCCCACTTTCTGTTGTTTATCATGTGCCGAGCAAATGGTGCCTTGTTATGTCAGCCAGGATAGGCTCAGACTGTTTGGCTTGTACCTTATTTGGCTAAATAGCACTCCAGACCCATGGGCCACCATGATCTGCAGCTGACCTCTGCCTTCACGGGCCACTCTGGAGGAGAGCACTTCCACGGGGTGCCTTGTTCACGGTCAGTGTGAAGTGCTTGTTTGTGGCTGCACACATGCCTGAACACTCCCCTCTGAAGAATCACAAGGGATGTCTACAAACCTGACTGGAGCATATGGATGAACAATTTTGCCATTCTATGGTTTGGAGCTGGGATGTTTCTTTGAAAGTCATTTGTTGGAGGTTTGATGCCCAGCCAGTGGAACTGTTAAGAGGTGATTGGACCATCAATGCTGATATCACTAATGGATCATAGCTAAACTAATTATTAGGATGAAGTCATTGGGGCTGAAGCCTCTGAACAGCCTATCTTCCCCCACACCCTCCAGCTCTCTATTCCTCTCTGTTCGTGGCCTTCCTGAGGTGAGCAGCTTCCTCCGGTATACCTGCCTGTCCTACATGATATTCAGTCTTCCTCTCAATCCCAAAGCAATGAAACCAGCCAAACACAAACGGAGACCCTGGCACTAGCATCCCACGTAACTCTTTTCTACTTAAAGTGGATTTTCCAGACATTTTTGTCACAGTGTTGGAAAGTTGACAGTCTTCTCTCCTGACATTTAGGGAGTGGCAGTTTAACTTGATCAATTGTTTTTCATTGAGAGCCTACTAAGTAGAACATCTTCCCAGGTCTTGTTGATTTCAAAGATGGATCTTCTCTTTGATAAACTTTTATTCCAACCAGGAAACACAGACATCCATAAAACCAAGAAGCAAAATAGGAAACTGTGGTATAAAGATGAGAAGGGGGGTCACACACGTCTAAATGAGCGACTGAGTGGAGGAAGACAGAGCAATGCAGGCCTGAGGCTCCGCGCAGCTTTTTCTGGGGCATCAGCATGGCGATTGGCTGTGGTTGTTAATCGTTAATTGTTTTGTTTGTAGGGTTCCACAAAGTCAAGTTTTACATAGACAAAGAAAGTGAAAGTAGGTTTTAGCTCAAAGATGCATTTTTGCCTCCTGAACCTTTCCTATTCTGTTGCTGCATTCCCCCAAAGGGAAGACTTGTTCATCTGCCCTCCTGTTATTAGGAGGAGAGATACTTAAATTTCATTTGGGGGGTCTAGAGGACCCTTCCAACTTGGTGTATTCAAGCCGTTCAGTCTCAATGAATGAAAGAAGTGGACAGTTTATTGTTCAGCCCACAACCCGGAAATTGTGTTCATTCAGTGTTCTTCCCTGAGTTCTCCACATCCAACTCCTGTAAGTTCTATTGAGCTCAGCATTGAGAAAATCTGGTCTCTTCTCACCCTTGCAGCAACAACTGTTGGGGTCACAGCTCCCATCCTCTCCATTGGGACCACCAGGAAGACTCATCATCCATCTTACCATATACAGCATTCAGCTTCTCAACACATCAAAATGATTCAGCCACTCTCATACCTTTCTGTGACTTTCTTTCTTTCTTTTTTTTTTGGGTCTGGTTGTGGGGCCTGAACTCTGGGCCTGGGCGCTGTCCCTCAGCTCTTCAGCTCAAGGCTAGTGCTCTAACACTTGAGCCACAGCGCCACTTCCGGCTTTTTGCTTATGTGGTGCTGAGGAATCGAACCCAGGGCCTCATGCATGCAAGGCAAGCACTCTACTACTGGGCCACCTTCCCAGCCCCCTTTATGTGACTTTCTATTGGTCTTATGAATGGAAAGCTAGGTTCTGAGTCACCTCCCTGCCTTCTCTTTGCCTTCATTCCTTCCTTTTTGTCCTTATTTTCCATGTCTGATTATGCTATATCTAGATTTTTTGTAATCTTGTATTTCTCCTGCTCTAAACGCTACAAACCCTGACCCTCAGTCCAGCACTGTGACCTGGCTGACTCCACTCACTCCTTCCTGTGCTGTAATGGGAAATTCCAGAGACATCTTCTCTAATCCTCTAGAGCAAGATGAGACTCCCTTGTATGTGTACTATGTTTGCTGCTCATGGTCACTGTCATATATATATACACACACACATATACCTGCCTACATACACACACATATGATCATTGGTGCATGTCTGTTGGCCTAGCAAACTGTTGGATCTCCATGAGGTCAGGGCCTACCACATATTTTGCTGACCTAACTCAACCTGAAGTGAGCTGCCTGATGATGGCTTTTCAGTGCATATTTACAAAATGAGACTCTAATACACTGTGGATGGAAAAGCATTACTATACCAGCTACTAAGAAAGCACTAGTAATCATTAAATGTAAGGTGGTTTGAAATGATTTAGAATAAAACTGTAGAAAAAACTTCTTTCTTTTTCCCTCCCTCCCTCCTTTCATCTCTCCCTCCCTCCCTTCTTTCCTTCCTTCCTTCCTTCCAGATTTGTGTTAAAAGACAGGTAGATTTGATTGGGATTTAGACTGGGCTTAGGGTTAGGGAAAGTTAAGGTTAAATATTCTTAGATCTTTTGAGCTGCTATAACATAGTGTCTGCCTGGGTAAGCTAGAAAACAGAAAGTAATTTCTAATGATCTGTTTCCCCAGCAGGGGAAAAACAATGATTCACTTTTAGAAGCAGAGCCTGAGACCTGCCCTGGCGCTCGGGTGAGCTCAGTGCACTGGCTTCAGAACCAACAGAAGGAGAGGGTGGGTCAGTACACACTATTGTGACCATTACCACATTCACGGTAGTCTCACTGGAGAACCCTGCACAGAGGCCCCACAGAAAGCTGAGTCCTAGGTTCTGAGTTTTATCTTAAGCTTACTCTGCGACAGGTTCTTCCTACAGTCTAACTGTAAAATTCTGATGAACTCAAGCCAGGAAGAATGATCTTTCTCACTTGCTATTTTAATGTAGGATGGGGATGAAATGTGAGAGGCGATTGAAATTGGATGAAAATTAGGGCAAATCGAATTCAAACTTCAAGAGAACTCAGTAGGAGTTTCTCTTTATTTCATTTGTTATTTTATTGCATTTTGTTTTACTATTTATTTTAAAATAGAGTCTTGCTATGGAGACCTGGTTGGCCTCAAACGCATGATCCTCCTGTCTCAGCTTCCTGAGTGGTGAAATTTTAGACATGCACCACAATGCCCAGTTGGCTCAGTAGGAGTCTTGGTTTTCTAGAGAGAGGCCCTGAAAGGATACCAAAGTTGGTTTTCCAAGATGGGGCAGAAAAATTGAGCTCTAACCTCTGTTATAGGAAGATGCCTGGAAATTTGGTGAATATCTATGGAATTTCTATGATTTGTGAAATCTAGTAGACAGCGTATGACCAAGCTGATGGAGACATTTCAAAGTTCCAATCTAGTTTTGTGCTCACATTGATACTAAGAGAGACAATTGAATAATTTGAGTCTGGACTAACCGTGGGGAGGGTTAGGGAAGAAAAGAGCCAGAGGAACCATGTGTTATTCATCTTCATGTACCACATTGAGTAGGCACCAACAAGTTTACAGAATACATGAACTCTATGACCTCATAAAAGGCTCCTCTTCACTTCCAACTCATTTATGATTTAGATCACACACTTAACAAATCTACTTTAGAAAATCATTTGCGATTTATAGCTGATGAAAGTATGACATCAGATTTCACGGTCTTTTCCTGTTCTTGTGCGTGCTCCCTGGTTGTCTTAGTAACGGAGTTGCCATGGTTCACTCTGCGGGAGTTGCGAGGGTCAGCGGAGACCAGATCCCTGTCATTCTTCATTCAAAGGCAATTGTCCCTGAAAAATGTGACTTGCTTCAATATTTAAGACCTGGACACTGATATTAAAGTGGAATGATACTTTGGTTAAAAACCAATAATTAACCTTGTCTTCAACGGTAGGTCACGTTTTAATAGCAATTTCATAAAATGGACATTCTTCTGTCTTTCATTCTTGAAGTCCCTCAATAGGTTTTAAATCATTCGTCCCCTGGAAAAGCACATGGGTAATCATTGCAATTTCTTTTATGTCATTATCTAAGCCCTCTGAGACCTTCCAATTCCAGCTCTTCTCTCCAAGGTAATTGCACACGTCTTGGGAATATGTGAGATGAAGTTAACATTCGAGACACCACCTCATCGAACGATTCACAGCCTGATGATGGGAATCTTTTGATGCTTTATTGCAAAATTTATTTTTACACATTTTTTGGCTCTTCCTTTCTAAAGAATAACGCTGCAAAAAATAGTCTTTGATGTCATGGGTTTACAATAGACAGTCTAAACTGCCACTTCACTTTTCTAAAATGTGCATATTATCTATAAGTAGTTGTGTACAGGAGTTGCCACCCAAAAAAGAAGTTATGAATATACTGTGGGGATTATACCACTTGAGTTACATGCTGATAAAACCCTCAAATAACCCACAAAGACTGTCCTTGGGCCATGAAACATGGCCTTCCCCTCTTGACCCTTCTCATCTTATTTTACTTAGTGTAAAAAATTTACTATCATATATACTATATTCTAGAAAATACAGAACATGCCTAAGTAGTTAAAAAATTTAATACCAGTAGTGTGATACTTCATACTTATATTAAAAAAATATTGTCTATCAACATAAAGAGCTTTTATGTTTCTCAAGATTCTAGGCTATTTGAAAAACTTCCTGCAAAATGTGATCATATAATGTTAACTGATTTGTGTGTGTGTGTGTGAGAGAGAGAGAGAGAGAGAGAGAGAGATCCTCAGATCTCAGCCTCCAGAAGAGCTAGGATTAAAGATGTGAGCCACTGGCATCTGGCATAGTAATTTTAAAAATAAATTTGATAATAATTTTATTATTAAATTATAAATAAAAATGCAATTATAGTATAAATATAAATACAGTATATAGTATAAGTAAATAAGTGTAACGTAAATTAAATGATAAATTATTTTAATAATATAAAACAAAGTTGAGACAGACATATATTTCATTCATTTCTGTGAATATATGCATAATTGCATACACTCCTCAACACAACAGGGTAATTACTTCCATAAACATATTTGAAACTTTTTCCACATTAGGTCATGAATCAACTATAAAATTTTTACATCATTTAAAAATGTAAAAATCTATCTATTTTCTAGTAACAAAACAGTCTTACGAAAGTTAAAATGTGCTGTGTTAAATTTCTTCCCATATTTGTTTTTTTTTTTGTAACAGGATGAAAGTGATTTTTCTTCCTTTCATTTTTTGGTCTAGTGATCAATAAAATTTTCTTCAATACCATATTTATTAGAATCAGATGAATAACCTTATTGATGGTAGGGAAGAAAATGATTCCAATTTAGTCAGTTATTAAAGACATTGATTATATGACAGTATGTTATTTTGAGAAAAAGAAATTTTATTTTTTCTGTGGGAACTGTAGGGGAACTCTAGGCAAAATATTTGATTTATTTTAGTGTCTAATTGTAGTTATAATTGAAAAACAGGGTGAGAGAATTACACTGTTAATTATTTCACTTCAGAGTCTGAATCCATATTTTGGCAAGAGTAGAAAAGACATAAAAACTCTGCAAAGTCAACTTCAAATCCATAAAAAGATTATTACCCTCAAACCTCCCTCTTTCCCTGTTCAACAGGTTTTAGTAAAAATAGCAACTCACTGAATTCTCCTTCATTATTGTAAGACCCAACTTATGATTTTGAATTGTCACAATTGCTTCTGCTTTGCATTTATTTGGTTTAAGAGAATAACAACAATTCACAGTCTTAAAATGACTATATACTAATATTCCTCATATACTAATGAAATACTTGATTTTTGTAGATCTGATTTTTCAGGATGAAGGATGGAAGGGTTGTAATGTCGCTCCAATCATTATGCATTTATCTTAAACATGTCTTCATGCTGTGTGTGTCTGCATTCATTAAAGATGACCTCTACTTTTGGAATCTAACGAACTTGACCCATTGTAGCACAGCTCATGCCTCTTCCCCACATTTGATGTCTCTGGGTATAGAGGAGGTGATTCAGGATTGGAAAAATCAAGTGAACAGTTATAATAAAAATAATTAAATAGAAAGTACATACCAGCCAGGTGCTGATGGCTATTCAAGAGGCTGAGTTCTGAGGATCACAGTTCAAAAATAGCCTGGGTAGGAAAGTCTATGAGATTCTTTTTTTTGTCAGCTGTGGGACTTGAACTCTGGGCTTGAGTGCTATCCTTGCGCTCTTCAGCTCAGGGTGAGTGCTCTACCACTTGAGCCACAGCACCACTTCCAGTTTCCTAGTGGCTTATTGGACATAAGAGTCTCATGGACTTTTTTTGCCCAGGCTGGCTTTGAACCATGATTCTCAGATCTCAGCCTCCTGAGTAGCAAGGATTACAGGCGTGAGTCATCAGTGCCTGGCTGAGATTCTTGTCTCTACTAAACTACTCAGAAAAAGCTGGACATGGCACTAGCTCAGGTGGTAGAGCACTAGCCTTGAATACCCAGAGCCAAGTTCAAGCCCAGGACCAGAAAAAAAAAAAAAAGCATCCTGTTATTTAAGAACAAAATCAGAGTTTACCTCCTATCTATTCATGACTCCTTCATTACTTCCATATTTCTATGTATTTTCTTTTTTTCTTTTTGCCAGCCCTAGGGCTTAAACTCAGGCCTGGGCACTGTCCCTGAGCTTTTTTGCTTAAGGCTAGCACTCTACCACTTGAGCCACAGTGCCACTTCTGGCTTTTTCTATTTATGTGGTAGTGAGGAATTGAATCCAGGGCTTCATGCATGCAAGACAAGCACTCTACCACTAAGCCTTCCCAGCCCGTATCTGTATATATTTTCAGTACAGACCTCATTAATTTATTGGTGCTCTTTTTCTTGGTTTCAGGTACGTCAGCCTACTTCTGATGCAATCTTTATTAAGATTATTATTATTATTATCTTTAAGTAGTTGTACCAGGAGTTGTCATTCAACGAAGCAATTTATGAATACACTGCATCTTGATCAATGTCACCCCTGTCAGTATTCTCATCCGTCCACCCCTTCCCTCTCTCTTCTTAATTCTGTGGGATATTCATTGGATTCTTGACTACATCCTCCCTACTTCTCTTTATTCACTTTGCAATCGTATTTTTAACATATAAGTGGAGGGGAAAGGCCATATATACTTACGTAAAAACAGTAATTTTTAAAATCTTGCTTCATTTAAAGTAGATAATTTGATGAGAATCCAGATAAAGGTTTTTTTTTAAAAATTAAGTGCTAACTACAACCATCCCAATTAACTATTACTTTTTTTTAATGCATGCTTTCATTTTGTCATTGTCTCGCATTCTCCATTCTTTCTCATTATTCCCTGTTGAAGTGGCATTTCCTGAATGACATTTCAAGAGAATTTTCCAAATACAGAGTAACAAAGAGATCAAGGTCCTCTGGGATGATAGGGGCAGGACTTTTTTCCCCCTTTCTTTCTTTCTTCTTCTTCCAAATGAATAGTTTTAATTATATCTTTTCTGCCTACTCCATCTAAGTTCACAGCCTCCACCCCCACACCCGTTCTAAAACAGCACACATAAACACATCCAGACTCATTTCTTCACACCTTTCTACAGAAGAGGTTTAAGATCAGTTAGGCTTCCAAACTGGGTCATTGTCCCGGGCATTGATACAGCCCAGGTCCCAGGTCCTGGGCAGCTCATTGCTGGGAGAGATAAGAGGACCTCCTGCTGCTCCATTATGGTCTGCTTTCCTGCACGGACTGAGAGCTATAGCAATGCCAACAACAGCTTGAAAAGTGGACTTGTTTTAAAAGAAGAGCCAAACTGGGGCCATGATGGTTATTTGGGCTTTCAGACAGGGTCAACCCTCCATTTCCAGCCTGTCTTTTCAGTACCTAGAAGATCCGGAGAAGGGCTCTGTCAGCCACAATCACACTTCTGTAAGCAGGAGCATAATTGCAGGTGAAAGTCAATTATCCCTGAAGTATGCCATCTTCTCTTTGCGAAGGAGCCAGCTCAGAATAAAAGCCTAAATTGAGACCTTTCAAAACATTGTTTTAGTGCAGGGAAGGCAGTTCGCATTAACAGCAGCAATGTGTGGCTCATGGGTTGAAATACTGAACTTTTAAGCAAAAAGTTTTGTTTAAAAAGGAGAACAAGGCAGGTGCTGGGGGCTCGTGCCTGTAATCTTAATTATTCAGGAGGCGAGATCTAAAGATTATGGTTTGAAGCCACCTCAAGCAGACACATCTGAGGGATTTTTTGTGTCCAATTAACATCTCCCCACCCCCCAAAGAAGAGCTGGAAGTAGTAAAGCTCAAGTGGTGGAACCCTAGCCTAGAGCAAAAAGTCAAATAAGAATTTGAGGAGCCTTGACTTCAGCCCCCAGTAATGCCGCAGAAATAAACAAAGAAAAAGAGAGACAGAGAGAGGGGGGAGGGGAGAGAGGGAAAAAGACAGAGAAACAAAGAAAGAAAATTTTGAACAAACTTTTGGTAGTTTTCAAACTTTTAGTAGAAACAAATATTTTATAGAAAAACACACAAAGGTTTTCCATGAATATTTCTTGGACAAAACTCCCCTGTCCTTTACACAAAGATGCCCATTCCCTGCTTTCCAGTCAGTAACGCCCCTTGGCCTGTGTGACTGAGCAGGGGACATAGTTTTCATCCAAGCCGTCTTGCGCAGCAGAGGCTATATGTCACCTCTTCCCTGACAGAGGCAGAACGTGTTAACAGATGTCACTGACTTCTCATTGTTCAAGCTGTGTGCTTGAAGCTTACCTGCACTCTGGTGGCCCAAAGACCAGAAAACCTGATTTCGTTGGCTTGTTTTGGAGTCAGGGTCTGCATGGTTGAAGGTTTCCAGATCATAGCAAGACTTTTCAAAGTAAGAGGCCTAATAAATTGTCTCTATGTACGATAAAGTTTCATGTTAGGCTCAAGAATCCATCCATCCATCTATCCATCTTCCAGTCATCTATCCATGTGCCCTATCCACCCATCTGTTCTTTATTTTAACAAGCATTTGTTGGAGCACCAGCAGTGTGACAGGGAACCTGCTGGAAGCTTTGTTCAGAAACCAATACTGTACCAACTTTACAGCTGAAGAGCCAACTTTCCAGCACTCCCCATTCTCTGAAGGAAGGAAACCTGTTCCAGATGTTGACAATGCAGGGTAGTAGTAGGTCCAACGGCCTTGACAAAGCATGGGTTGAGGATGAGTCATGTAGCAGATTAGCCTGTTCCAAGCTTCCTTGAAACTTGGTGGACTAGTGTGACTATTTACAGCCAATGGATTGCCTGAGGGACCCCACAGCAGGGTGCTTCCTCCATCCCCTTCACCTGACTGGATGCCTTTGTTCTCCACTATGTGACTACCCGCAGAAAATAGGGGCCAGACACCCAGAGGCTCCTCACAAGCAAGAAGTGGTCCTTTCTCTGAGCCTGTTGAGAAATTCAAGGTTTATCAGTGGCCACAGCCAGCATGAATTACCCTCCTCAAAATACAGGAGATGTGGTACATACATAAGGAAACTGCAGAGTGATCTCGAGAAAAGGAATAGAAAATGTCCTCTCCAAATAACTCAGTGTGGCTGAGTCAGACAGAGGAGTCTGGAGAGGAAATCAGAAGCCAGTTCTCAGAGAGCTTGGGTCTGTCTTGCTGAGAAGTTGTGCTTTTTCTTGAGGCTCTGGGGACACACTGAAGAATTTTAATACCTTTTCCACCTTTCCACCTGGGGAACAAATTACCATCATCCTTTGCAGATCTCAGCTAATTTGATACACTAAAATCTTCTTTGGCTAATAAAACAGGATCGATGCTTCAGCCGGCCTGACTTCACTAGTTTAAGTGTGCAATACTTTAAATATTACACAGCTAGTCCCAGAGGGCTGGCCTTGGGCAAACCGAAGGACAGCTGGTGTTGGATCTCGAGTGCTCTTCAAATCAAACATAGCATCTCATTTACGAGTCAGCCTCCACATGGACCAGTCTTGAGAAAGCTAAGGTAGACCACAGACAGATTTATAGACCTTAAAACATAATGCTGAAGAAGCGCAGCCAATTCTCAGAGGTATTCACCCAAGTTTTAAAAGCATTTTATAAGGACTGTGTGTTTTTCACATATAACACATGATCCAGAAAGAATGCAATCCTATCCCTGGCGGAGTTCGACGAGGATCGGTATCAAGATTCTATTTTATTTACAGAAAAAGCATAAATCCTAACTATGTTGAGTGAATGTTTGAGGAAAAGATACAACATGCAGTATTTATTTATTTCAGCAAATACAATATATATATAATACAAATGCAATACAACACACAAAGCAATATAAAAATGTCCTACCATGTACATTTGGGATAAGCTCATATTTTCGAGGCAGATGCTCTCCACTTGACCTATGCCCCCAGCTCTTTTTTCTTTACTTATTTTTTTAGATAAGGTCTCTCACTTTTTGCCTAGGGCCAGCTTTAGAGCTCAATCCTCCTTTTTTTTGGGGGGGGGGTCCAGTCATGGGGCTTGAACTCTGGGCCTGGGCGCTATCCCTCAGCTCTTCAGCTCAAGGCTAGTGCTCTACCACTTGAGCCACAGCGCCACTTCCGGCTTTTTTCTTTTTGCTTATGTGGTGCTGAGGAATCGAACCCAGGGCCTCAGGCATGCAAGGCAAGCACTCTACCACTGAGCCACTTTCCCAGCCTCCCTCGATCCTCCTTTTAATGCCTCCCATGTAGCTGGGATTACAGGCATGGTGAAAGAAAATCGTAGCTTTCTTTCATCTACCTCTGCTCCACACCTCCATGTTGCTGTTCTGCTTCTGATACTGGTTTAGAAGCTGAACTCAAGCTATCTAGGTACATCTGATATTTCTTACATTTAATTCTGAACGTAAGAGTTATGAAGTACCAGCACTAGGTGGGGCATTCCGTGTCTTCCTTGCAAAAGTCTCTGGAGATTGGACAGTGGGCTAATTTATACCATTAACTCCAAGGAATTAAAAAGGAGAAAAAAAAAACAGCTGGAGTGGTGGGGGTGGGGGCAGACTCTGGAGAGAGAATGCTAAGAGGACAAACTCTAGCTTCCCTGGGCTGCGATTGAATGAACTGAGCGTCAACTTCCTCATGGGCAACACGAGATGGATGTTAGTTCTTTGACTTAAACAAAAATCATGTGACATGAACTTTACAATTTTGGGGGCTGGGGAGGGAAGTGGGAGAGGGAAGGGATAGTAGGAGAAAAAAGGAGGGGGTAACAATGCGCGTCAAGAAATGTGCTCATTACCTTACTCATGTAACTGTAACCTCTGTACAGTATCTTTACAATAAAATAAAAGACACGTGAGTGTCTCAGCGGAGCAGTCAGCAAGTATTTCTCTGGCTATGGTACTGGGACAAGTATTTACAGCCTACTTGGTGACACAAGTCATACCCAGCCCTGAGGGGTTAAGGATAAAGGGCCTTATCAGCCTGGCGTGGGGGTGGGGGGGGAAGATAAGCAATCCTTGCTACTGAGCAGTGTGCAGATGAGTATGGGAAGTGAATAGGGAAGAATTCTGTGTGACAAGTGGAAAAATAAAATCCAGGTAGAATGTTGAAGGCAAAGGAGAGAAAACAAAAGCATATCTAGCATGAAAAAGCAGAATGTTTATAGACCAAGTAGTAGAGAGGGGAAGTCAAGACATCACAGGTGTATGGGGGGAGTAAAGCAGGAACAGAGTGTCTGTTTACAAAGATGAAAATGCTCTGGAGATGGAAGATCGTGATGGCCAACATGGTGAATTACTCATGTCATTGAATGGTTTGCTTAGAAATATTTAAAATGGCTATGTTCATATTCATGTAGCTCAGCCCATTAGAAAGTTTAAACAAAAATGTACAGGGAGGGCCAGTCAGCCTTTGGAAAAGCAGACAGATACTAGAACAGAAAGTAAAGAATGAACAAAAGTGATTATCTTCTTGAGGCAGGCTGGAAGGAACTCAAGGAGTGTGTTGTCCTGTACTTTCTTGTTGAAGAAAGATGCAATTTCTAGCTGATCCCAGAACCCAGTGGGATCCAGGCTTGGGCAAGGCAGAGGATATTAATTTCTGAAGAGGAAGTGGCTATAAGAGTTATCCTGAAGGTCCAGTGATATCAGGTCAGGAAAACATGGTTGATGGCTCTCTGCCTCCTGGCTTCTCATCCTGTGCTGTGTGGGAAAACAGAGAAGAAAACCACTTAATACCCAGGGATGAAGTCCATGGAAGGCAGGAGTTGTGTATGGCTAAATCTGCTCCTAACAAATTCTTGTAGTGATGTCACTACCCTCCCCCACCCCCCACCCCCGTACCCTACCAAATGACACAGACCCAGGATTGGGACAAAACACTGTCCTAGGGAGGCGCCACCAGCTGGCCACATTCATGACAATGTACCAATTTGTAGTACTTCCTGTCTTTCTGGGGGCATCTGGTCCCACTTTATCTCAAAAGAGGGACTCAAGCTGTCTGAGGATCAATCAAGGTGACACAGAGCAAAGAGGAGTCTTCCTAGTAGTAAGGGTTGTAAGGCAGGAAGAGTTTCTGAGTATAAGACTTGGGAGGTAGAACAGTTTCCAGCAGTGATGAGGTTGTTGGTGGACGGCATATGAGAGTGCTAGAGAAAGTTGCAGTTCAAGGTCATTGAAGTAGGAAACTAAGGTTTGAAAGAATCATGAAAGTCAATGCTTCCTGGAACTGGTGGAGAAAAGAGGAGATGCACGGACCAAGTGTGTCAACCTCAAAGGCAGTGAAAGTCAGGGGTTGGAAGCAACTTGATGGGAAGAGTAAACTTCAAGAGGCCATTTGTGGAGGAGAATGAACCAGGGGCCAAGAGGTGGCAGTGGCTGGTTTTGCTTTGTGTTGGAAAGCTCTGAAATGGAACACTCTGAATTCCACTCGAGTTAGCCAGAGGGGAAGATCAGAGAGAAAGGATCGTGTGGTCCCGTGGCTTATGCACAATCAGATGTGGGAGGGTGCTGAGGGATGACAAATGCGAACAAATAAACAAGTGAACACACAGGGAGGCAGGAAATTAGGTTTGGCCCACTTAAAAAAAAATCTGAGGATGGATGGCTTCCAGGCTGGATATCGAAGGTTCCAGAAAATTTGCATAAGAGGCATATTCTTCTTATGTTTTTTTTTTTCTCTTGCTATTTGTTTGCATTCTTGCTCTTGTTTTTAGGGAAATTCTCCTCACCTCGTGGATGAACAAATTGCTTTAAATGCCCAACTCCTCTGGGAATTTTCAAAGACCACATCCAAAAGAGGAAGGTCAGTGCCTCTTCTGCTTGTCTCTTTCAAACAGAAAACATTTACTAGATACCCGAGCCTTCTTTCCATGTCATTGCTCATGTACCTGCAACGGATACCAGTTTCTCAAGAAAGAACAGAATTACCACCATTGGCTTCCTGAACTGCTGTCCCCGGTGTGTGCTACACATCATGTTCTGTTCACAAGGAGGAATTACAGCATGTGCTGCCAACAGCATCTGCCATGTCACATATGAAACAAAACAACTGCACAGATGCTATGAAAATCTGACTAATCATAATGAGAGTCCACTTCTGCTTGGTCTGTGCTCCTATTGAGTCTCCAACATTCCTCTTGTTGAAGTCACTAACGATCACATGGTTAAAGCTAAGGCCCCTGGCTGGTGCCTTCTAGCTTCTCTGACTTTTCTGCAGTGATCTGTGGGTCAATTGTTCAGCCTTTTCTCCTGTTTTGATATGCCATGCTCTTCCACTATTCTTTCTCCTTAACTAGCTCCTTTTAAATGTTCTTACTTCGCTTGTTTACTCTATACCAATCTTCAAGCAGGGGGGATTTTGGTCCATGTGGGACATTGAGTCATATCTAGGGATATCTTTGGTTGCCAAAATTCAGGGGATCATATTAACACCTGATAAGGAGAACCCCAGAATGCTGTCGGATATCATATACCAGGTACAAGGCAGCACCGCAGGTGAAGGGCTGTAGGTGTATAACAGGTTCTATGTTTATAAAGGAGTGTATGAGTAACCCAGGATGCCACCAAACCCTGGAAGACAAGCCTCTCAGGGATTCTCAAAATGCTCATTTTCTCCCCTCTTCTCCATTACCTATGTCTTTCCCTGGTGGTCTGAATGTCATTTTTTTTTTTCAATCCCAGCAAGTCCTTTGGCTATGTTTTCAGACCAGATCCATTGTCTTAGCTCAAAATCTAGATGTTTACCCATTTGAAAGTGGTGCTAAGCTATCTCACAGTTTGCTCAAATTTAGTATTCCAAAAGTTATTGAGTCAATCATATTAAGTGTGCTCCTTTTCTTCCATGCTTCATTTCAGAACAACTTTAACACCCTTCATCCCACTGTGAAATTACATCTGTAACCAGGAAGCCACCATCTCTACAATCCAACCATGGCAGGAAAGTCTGTGACTCGCTTATCTCCCATTAACCACCAAAAGCCAGAACTAGAGCAATGGCTCATGTGGTAGAAGACCAAAATTGAGTAAAATAGCTAGGGGACAGTGCCCAGAGCCTGAGTGCAAGCCCTAGCACACACGTACATGAAGACATAGAACTTTACTCTCATCTTAGTTAATACTCAATATCCTGTCCCAAAGGTCTCAAGTTAATTGTTCCTTCTTCGGACAAGCAATTCCTCATGCTCTATCGAATTCAGGTCTGGATGACACCTGCTAATAGGACCTGAGCTGTGATTTCTTACTACTCGCAACATTATTTAATTCTGCATTTAGCTGGTGATGTTTTTTGCTTGATATTTTCTTCTTCTGCATCGATGGTAAGTTCCAGGAAGACCGAAATAGAATATAATTTATCATCATATCGCTACTGTTTATTCAGTGATCTGTAGAAAAGTTCTCAACTATTTGTTTAATAAACATGATGAATTAGAAGTCATTTCCTTCCTTTTCCTCTTCTCTTTCATCTCCACTTTTGATGCCTCCCCCCCCCGCCAAAGAAATAGTCATATTTTCTCTTGAACATTTCTAGAAAAGACAACCAGAAGCAGAGGGCACACAAGATTTCTGTAGTCATAGATGGGTATTGGTTGGGATCCTCATAAGCTAAGTGACCTTTCACCACACAGCAGGCAGGATTCACATCTGGTCTGTAGAAGGGTCGCTAATAATTGTGTGCTAAGGACATTTACAGTGGCTTTTGATTAATCCACAAAGACTACATCTTTGAATTCCAAGGTTCTTTCAAATGAAAGTTCAAGAAAATTACACCTTTGCCTGCAATAAAGGCCAACTCATATGTGGATGGAATAAATGCACGTGAACTTTCTTTGCTTTTTCTTGGCGTTGTATCAGTTCAACTGGGTGATATAAATTCGTTCACTGATTAGACAAGGCTCTCATAGGAAAACAAAAATGTTACCTCTAATAAGTTGAAATAAGAGTATGAAATACTTTAATACACAAAGTCAGTGGGGGTGGGGGCAACATATCAGCATGCGTAGGATCTCTATGGCTTTAGAGTCTTATCTTTGTGAGGAGTGGAAAAGTCAAAGAGAAAGAGTTGTACCAGCCCTTCAATAGCTTCTACTGATCCATTAAACTTAAAATAGATTAATCTCTACAGACAGTCAACTTCCCGGACACAGCAATTATAGTGAAAGATGGCAAGCCCAAGACATCCATTTAGTGGCAAGGCACCGCCTGATATCACTCCCCCCATAATTCTCCTTCTCATCCTGTGCGAGCCTGCAGCTCCATCTCTGCTGCCAAGCTAGGCCAGGCCAATTCCTTCCCCAGCCTTAAAAGGCAGAGAAGCACAGACTGCTGACAGGGGCTCCTGTGGAGACGTGACCTTGGAATAGCCTGAGGAATATATAATCAACTTGCAAGCAAAATAAACCAGGAAAATAGCTTCAGGTGCTATATTCCAAGAGAGTCACCTATGGACAGGTGGAAGTCTCTGAAACAAGGCTTAGAAATAGCATTCAAGGAATCAAAACACAGAAACACAATTATGTATCCTTTAAAGTTTCTGTTTTCTGGGATGTACTTTCTATTACAAAAATCCACAAAATTGGGCTGGGAAGGTGGCTCAGTAGTAGAGCACTTGCCTTGCATGCCTGAGGCCCTGGGTTCGATTCCTCAGCACCACATAAGCAAAAAGAAAAAAAACAGCCGGAAGTGACTGAGGCTCAAGTGGTAGAGTGTTAGCCTTGAGCTGAAGAGCTGAGGGACAGTGCCCAGGCCCAGAGTTCAGGCCCCACAACTGAATCCCCCCCCTAAAAAAATCCACGAAATTTGATGCAAAGAGATTCATAGTTAAGTAGCAGACATCACAGAAACTTTTGTAAGAGAAAAATATAAATATAACGTCAATTCCCTCATAAACCAATATTTATCGAGCGTTGTGTGTGAGGCAAGTTATTTTCCGAAGATTTGGGAGATGTCAGGAATGAACTGGAAATTAGCTCCCATCTTGCTCCTTGAAGAAAGAGAGATGAATGGAAAAGTACTTATTTATCTGTCAGGCTGTTAGAGCAGCTACTAACATACACTATTTTTCCTTAGAAAAACGTTCTTGTCGTGCCTAATCTAGGTAGGAGTGATGTCTCCGGGGCCTGGCCACTCTTCAAAGTCTTCTCCAGGTTTCTCGGTACAAAGCTCATCTGGAACATGTCAGTCTGTTATTTGTACAGGCTGTCATGCAAGTCCCATTGCTTAAGTCTAATATTTCCCCAGTGTGCATGTGTGTGGATTGGAATTCTCTGTTTGTTACAAAAGCCAGTGTGTTTTGATTCAATGTGCTTTGAATAGGTAGAGACCAGATGACAATTGAACAAAATTTTAGAGTTTGTATATGTATGTAAATGTCTCAATTAAATATAATAGATAACTAAAGATAATTTAACAATTGAAGATATGCCTGACAGCAAAATCAAAGATGAATAAAATGCTTACTTTTCTCTCTGATTTATGATTCTCTGCTCTCTTACAATGCCTTATTGTCCAGCCAAGTTCTGCATGGTGAGCTGCTGATTTTGTATTCTATTACCACCACATTTAATTTTGTTAGACCTATGAAATCTCATTTACAACTTCCCATGGGTTATTTGGCAGTGTTCTACCAACTTGTGATCCCTGATTGCTTTCTCACACCTCTTGTTGGTTGATCAGTTTGTCTAGGGTAGGAAGTTTCCTTGCAGAAAACAGCGTTAGTCATTGTGCTAAACTAATATGATTATGTGATCCATGCATTAGAATTTTCACCTAGGCACTTCAAGTCCTTTTTTCCTAGTGATGTCTTGGAAAATCTTATCAAAGAAAACATTCAACGTTGTGAATCTATTAGTTATTACAACACTGATTGATAGTTCCATGAAAATGAAAAAAATGAAAAAAAGAAAGTTTACTATATATATGGCAGTAACTATTATAATCTTTGTCAATGTGTTTGCCCACAAGAGTCTTCTGACCTAGTTTCAATTATTTTCCTTATTTTATAAGTGGCCAAATGGAAGCTGACAAAGGTAGAGTCAATTGTTCAAGGTCACAGTACAAGCCCGTGTTAGCAGCTGGTTATGAACAATGTGGCTCCAGAGACTGTCTTCTAACCTACGCAACCCACAGACACTGCTTCGCAATGATTTTTCAGTAAAATTAAAGTTTAATGAAATTATTATTACTATATTATTAAGCAATTTATGTTTCATTACAGGCGGAGGATATAGCTCAGTGGTAGAGTACCTGCCTAGAACGCACAAGACCCTGAGTTATTCCTAGCACTGAAAAAAAAATGTTTTTAAATTGTATCTACAGTTTAGAATCGGCTTCAAAGCCTCCAGACTTGGGATAGATTTATTACTAGTGGAAGTTTAGGATATTTTTCTCGATATTCTCCCAGTGAGTTAATACATGAGCAAATTCCCATTCTTAGGGCTCTAAAATTAATGATATACCGGGCATAAACCAGTGCCTTACATATGGCTTTAATTTTTTACATAATGGAGCCTCAAACTAATTACTGGGTGTACTGCTGAATAAGTGCCCTGGATTGTCAGGAATGATCGTACAGTATGCTTCTTTCCTCTATTATAAGCCAAAGACTTACTAGACCACCATGTTGGAACTACGCTTTCCTTGGTTGTCTGTCCCATTCCCATCATGGGGGGGCAATTTCCAAGAAACATGGCACCCTCAGATACCCCTACCATTAGAGACTTGTGTAGGTGACCACCCAGCCCTTTTCAGACAGTGAAGAAGACCACAGGTCAGCAAGCTTTCTGAATCTAATCGGTGTAGGGGATAATCTACTTTGTATTGCCAATTTAATTTCTGCAGGTATTTGTCAGTTTTACTCTTATCAGTATCATCGGGAACTGAGACATTATTTCTCCTAGAAGATATCACCAGGTAGTAATTATTGCCAACCAATGAACTGTATCTCCTATCGCTTCAGTTGCTTCAGCAAATGAGTGAGCTTGGCCATTTTCATTTGTTCCTTTAAACCAGAGTTGCTTTCAGTGTGGCAAATTTCTAATATAAATCAGAGGTTCATACCATTTCCCACAAACTGTTGCCAGTCCCCATTTTTGCTTTTATTTCAAAATCTGTTAAGGAAGCAGACACTAGGCTCAGGGCCTGGGGAAGGGTAATACAAGTCAGAAATAGGACATGGTCTTTGTAGCTAAAGAGCAGTGAACAGAGAATTCAGGCAGAGCTTACAGAAGCTTCCCAAGTGCAGTGTGGTGCCTTAAACAACAGAATTCATTTCTGGCAGCCAGAAAATAAAAGTTGGACAAGTCCATCTAGAACCTGGTTTCTTCTGAGGCCATTACCCTTGGCTTGTAAGTGGCCATCTCTCACCTTTGTGTTCACAAGGTGTGTGTGTGTGTATGTCCCCCTAGTGTCTTCTTAAGGACACCAGGCTTTTGGATTAGGGATCATTCTCATGCCTTCACTTTACCTTAACTACCTCTGAGAAGATCCTATCTCTAAACTTCCACATTTTCAGACATGCAAGTTATGACTCCAACATGTGAAACTGGAAGTGACCAAATTCACCTCACATATTATGTCCCCTTCATTCTTTCCTCCCTCCCTCCCTCTCTCTCTCTCCCTCTTTCTCTCCTCTCCTTCCTCCCTCTTTCCTTTTTTAAATTAAAAAAATTTCCTCCTTCCTTCTTTACTCTTCCTTCTCTTTTTTCTTCCCTTCCTTCTCTTTCTTTCTTCCCTTCCTTCTCTTTCTTCCCTTCCTTCTCTTTCTTTCTTTTCCCTCTTTCTGTCTAGCTTTCCTTCTGTCTTTCTCTTCTCTCTCATCTTTCATTTTTTTCTTTCTTTCTGTCCCTCTCTTTCTATTATTTATCTGACATCTAACTATCTAATTTGCTCTTTTTAAAAAATACCCCAAGGGAAGTGATATTATTGACATTCAGAGATACCAAATTGACATAGACTAGAAATTGTCAAAGACATAGACACACACTAGCAGTGGGAAAATCTGAGGATTTCTAATGGGGTCAAATCCTGATCTAAGTTCTTCCATGTAAAATGGGGGTGGTTCACCTTCTTGAGCTTGACCTTGAAAGGTAAGGGATTGCTTTACTGGGAGTCAGTCTTCCATAGGTACACAACACACCGGTGTAGAGTTACACAAAGAGCTCACAGGCTACCTAACCAAAGATCCTTCTGTTTTACTTCCTAGAGTTTGAATGTCCTCCAGAGTCCTTGGGTTGTAAGCTTAACCCCCAATATCATAGCACTGAGAAGTAGGACCTTAGATGGCAGTTAGGTTGCCAGAGCTCTGCCCGTTGGAGTGGACGAGTGTTGGTTATCTCAGCGCAGTGAGTTTCCACAGGAGTGAGCTCCTGACAGGCATGGCTTGTGCTTTCCCAGCCCTCTCCTCAAGCCCTCCTCGGGTGATGCTTCGTAGCTTGCTGGGGCAGCAGGGTGGCCCTCACCTGCAGTTCCTTCACCATGCTTTCCCATGCTCAGCTCTTCAGCTTCTCCGTTTCCAGAACCCTGAGAGCAGGAAGCTTGAGTTCTTCATGAATTACTCAACCTGCTGTGGGGTTACAGCAGCAAAAGATGCTGGCTCCGTGGATCATCTGAAGCAATTTATTGACAACTATGGACACTTACCTAGCATGTGCTATCCTTGTCCCTTTCGAAAGGCTGTTTGAATGTGGGTGACTAAAGTAATTTATGCAAGGTCCCTTCCCTATGCCTGCCATGTGGACTGTCACACATGAGTCATGGGATAAAGTCCTCCTCACTGAGCAAAGCTGGGTGTTTCCTTCCCATGAGAATTGTGGGTTGGGGGATCTTTGCTTGCAATGGAAGCCTGAAGTTTTGATGATTTGACAAGCTGGGGATGGAGACCTTCAATTATAGTTGAGAAGCCATTCCTTGTCTCCCTTATTTCCCCTCTCCTTCCTCCCCCTCAATGTTTTTAACACAGTATAGTGTGTGTGTGTGGGGGGGGGGTCTGGTGCCAGGATGCCATGACTTTGATTTCTGGGAGATTTTGTGTGTGTGTGTGTGATGCACTGAGGACTCTCAGCAGTGGCTGTGACTAGACTAATGCTCTTAAGAGTCAGAATGAAGCTGTATGAGATGAAGTGTTTAATGTGATAATACTATTTCCTAGTAAATACTGGAACTGGAAATATTGATTAAGACCCACAACAAGGCTCATTAGTCCATAAATCTATAAACTCCTGAATTAAAAAAAGGATATTCTAAAATTTATTACTTTCTGCAAACCAGAGGGAGACTAATTTCATAGAGAGAAGAATTACTATCCCCCTCTCCACCCCCAGGCATCTGCCTTATTACAAAGGGTTCATAGTATTTATCTGTGAACGACATCTTTTCCAGAGTTAAATGCCTTCGATGGTCTTGCTACTAAAAGTGATCATCTCCAGTGAGGCCCTCTCTGGGGTCTGTGGGCTGCATTCTTGTTCTGGCATGCTGCTTGAAGTGATGAGAGGCTGCCCTGGTGTGGCAGGCATGTGCTCAGGTGGCAGGTGTGTAGGTGGCAGGCATGTGCTCAGGTGTGTAGGTGGCAGGCATGTGCTCAGGTGGCAGGGTGCGTAGATGGGCCTCCTCGTAGGTGAAGCTCTTGCAGAGATACAGAAAGCAGTCCGAATGAGGTATGTTCACCGAAGTTCCTTCTCCCTACTCCCTACCTTGAGTTTCCTGTTTATTACCTTGGAAGAAAGGAGAGGACAGGTTCCCTTGGGGCAAGTGCCTGCAGTCCCTCCATAAACAAATGCTCTCTGTGTGATTCCTGTGCCCCAGGGTGACCCTTCACCAATGGTCCTCCTCCAACTAGGTAGCTTCAGCTGGTCCTCACTTGCCTGGAGGTTTTGAGGATGTTGGTCAGGGTGTTTTCCTGCTAGGAGGGGTGTTCTCCATTTTAGACAGCTGTCTTTGCTCCCTTCTCCAGCACGCTCCATTTTGTGGTTTCGACATTAAATCACAGCAGCTGCAACCAAGAGATGAACTCCTCCTCATATGTGCCAGAGAGGCATCACTCTGAGCGCCGAACACCGCTCAGTTTATAACTTCTTATCACCACAGCCCATAATTTAAATTCAACAAGGCAAGCGTGTGCCCTGGGAAAGCAGGGACCTCCCCCAGTTCCTGCCTGTTGTGGGCTCCCACGCTTGGAGGCTTGGTGAAAGGAGGATGTGGGTAGGGAGGTCACAAGGAGAAGTCTGGAAGTGAGGAGAGCAGTGCAGATGAAGGAGTCAGAGGGGCGGGAAGCAGGGGTGCACACATGGGCTGTGCCAGCCAGAGGGGGCATCCTAGGGACAGTGCTGTGCCGGGGTAAGGATGAACAAAGGCAAAGGGGGAAGAGCGTGTGTTTTGAGAGGCTAGAAAAGCACCCCTGGTGTGCAGGTCATGACAACAGGGACAGGGGGTGTATTGGATGGCAGAGAGCAGCCCAGCTGCCATCTGGAAAGCCAGGCTGCGGAGCACATGGGCAGCCGTGTTGAGCTGCTGGGGACTTCCTGAGGAGAAGGGCAGGGGAGACTCCTGCTCTGAATATGAGGGAGGCTGGAGGCTGGAAGGACACAGGGTGAGCTGGGGAGAGGGGAGGGGAGGCCACGGTCGCTGTCAGGCAGAGGCCATGCGTGGGCACCGTGGCAGGATCTGCTGTGGAAGGGGAGCTCAGCAGTGCACTGTGGGGGTCAAGTCTGGAGGCAAAGGTTGACTTATCACTCTACAATCCTCAAAGGCGGTACCAAGGTGGCTTTATTTTTGGAAGCCTTGGTGTGAGAGCATGTGAACAGAGGTGTGAGTCTGTGGTGTGAGGGGACGTGAACAGAGGTGTGAGGGGGCATGAACAGAGGTGTGAGTCTGTGGTGTGAGTGAACAAAGGTGCAAGTCTGTGGTGTGAGGGGACGTGAACAGAAATGTGAGTCTGGTGTGAGGGGGGGTGAACAGGGGTGGGAGGGGGCATGAACAGAGGTGTGAGTCTGTGGTGTGAAGGGATGTGAACACAGATGTGAGTCTGTGTTGTGAGGGTGCGTGAACACAGGTGTGAGTCTGTGGTGTGAGGGGGTGTGAAGAGGGGTGTGAGTGTGGTGTGATGGGATGTGAACAGAGGTGTGAGTCTGTGGTGTGAGGGGGCATGAACAGAGGTGTGAGTCTGGTGTAAGGGGGCGTGAACAGGGGTGTGAATCTGTGGTGTGAAGGGATGTGAACAGAGGTGTGAGTCTGTGGTGTGAGGGGGTGTGAACAGAAGTGTGAGTCTGTGGTGTGAGGGGCGTGAACACAGGTGTGAGTCTGTGGTGTGAGGGGGAGTGAACAGGGGTATGAGTGTGGTGTGATGGGGTGTGAACAGAGGTGTGAGGCTGTGGTGTGAGGGGGTGTGAACAGAGGTGTGAGTCTGTGTTGTGAGGGGGCGTGAACACAGGTGTGAGTCTGTGGTGTGAGGGGGAGTGTTCAGAGGTGTGAGTCTGTGGTGTGAGGGGGCGTGAACACAGGTGTGAGCGTGGTGTGATGGGGTGTGAACAGAGGTGTGAGTCTGTGGTGTGAGGGGATGTGAACAGAGGTGTGAGTCTGTGGAGACATGAAGATTGCTGAGACACAGATCAAAGGCCTAGCTCAAGCTCTGTCCATAGTGGTCTCCTTGACAAGTAGACAGAGTGCATACAGACCCCCAACCTCTCCCACTGCTCACCATCCACAGTGCCCAACTGGCTTGAACAGTCTTTCCTGTAACGTACAGCTCTTGCAGTGTCTGTTGGCATCTACCTTTGAGTAAGTAACCTGTAGCTGAAGGTAATTTACACTCTGTGCGTGTATATATAATCCTGCTCCGAAAACACAAGGGACATAGGGGCCAAAACACAGTAACAAAAACCCAAACAATACTTTCCATCAGTCCCTGCCCAACTAACACTTCTCACCTGTACTGCATTCTTCTTCTTTTTCTCATTCAGTCGAATCTCAACTTGCTTTTGTATCAAGTGTAGTATCCCACCTTATGCAATCTTTTCCCAGTGAATACTTTTAGAGAATTCAGAAAATATTAACAATAAAGAAAAAAAACAGAACTTATACTTTAGGCAATCTCCAGAACAAATTTTATTTGCTAAAATGCCTCAATGTTTGTAAATCTATTAAATGAAATAGATTTAAATTCTATTAAATGAAATAGAATATTACTTAAGAAAGCAGAGCATAGCCAGGCATCAGTGGCTCACACCTGTAATCCTAGCTACTCAGGAGGCTGACATTTGAGGATTGTGGTTTAAAGCCAGCCCAGGCAGGAAAGTCTGTGAGACTCTTATCTCCAATAAACCAATAGAAAACCGGAAGTGGCTCTGTAGCTCAAGCCATAGAGCTCTTGCCTTGAGCTGAAGAGTGCAGGGACAGTGCCCCAGCCCAGAGTTCAAGCCCCATGACTGACAAAAAAAGAAAAAAAAGAAAAAAAAAAGAAGCAGAGCATGGTTCCAGATACCCAACCCTTATTCATTTCTGGTGCACATCAGAAATGACAGATTTTAAACCAAGCTTCCACAAGCATCTGAAGGGTACATGAGAAACTGTGTGGCTCCCTTCACAAAGATAGAGGAGACATTAAAAAAAAAAACCAGACACCGTAGGTCCCTCCCCCACAGTATAACCCCTGCTTTCACTATATTTGATGTCAGTATAACTTGTGGAGGAGATGGGGAAAAACCAGTTGTTTAAGGATACAGGTGGACCTGTTGCAACAATGAGAAGTACAAGTTGTCATGTCCAAAACGAGCTTTACAACGTCGGTGCGGGGGGGGGGGGGGGGGGGGGAAGGAGAAGGATTGGGATTGGGGGGGAGGGGGGAGGCTGTGGGAAGGGATGTGAAGGGTAAACAAAGGAGGAGGCTGCAATGCTTGGTAAGAAATGTACGCATTATCCTGCCCATGTAATTGTAACTCCTCTGTACAGTATGCTCACAAATAAAATAAAATTAAATTAGAAAAAACAGACACCTGACTAAACTATGTATGCATAGTTTGAAGTTATTAGGGAAAACAAAATTCCTTTCATATGCCTCTTTTCTTCTCAAGCAAAGGCAAACACAGCCCCCAACCTACAGGGCTTCTAAGATCAGCATCCTGAAATTTAAACAAAGCAAAGGGCAGAATCATTTGAAACCATAAGCATCAATTCCAGAAGGCTTATAAGATTTTCCCATCTCTAGTTTAGGGAAACACACAATTTAGAAGTCAGAAATGCTTAAATTTAAATCCAAATGCTACCTTTCTATCAGTGTTTAAATGAGTAATACATGGACACTTAGATTCATTATGTGCATGTGGAGGACCTGGGAGAGTCTAATATAAATACAACATATGAATTACATATTTAGGTTTATGTACATGTTATGGATTTTTTTCTTCCTTTTAGAAACACCGAAGCATTTACATTACAAGTGGTGAAGCCATTCTAATGTTTTGTGTGTGTGTGTGTGTGTGTGTGTGTGTGTGTGTGTGTGTGTGTGTGTGAAAATCTAAATGTAATTCTGGGAATTTTTTTAAACAAGTCTCTAAATTTAGGATTTTAGCTAAAACTTTGTAAAAAAGCAGGACGTGAAATGTTTCATGTTTTTCATTATTGGGCTGAGGTTCATTTAAAATCATGTTATGGATATTATAATCAAGTACAGATGATAACAGAAAGAAGGTCTGTGTGGAATGATTGAGGTGTGGAGGAAAGCTATGGTTGGCAGGGCAAGGGGTGCATGGAGGGCTGGGTGGACCCTCACTGCTAGTCCCTATGTGGCCTAACAGTTGGCCATCTTACTTGCAGGAAAGCAGTGCCAGAAAAAAGC
Organism: Dipodomys ordii; assembly: GCF_000151885.1. NCBI lineage: Eukaryota > Metazoa > Chordata > Mammalia > Rodentia > Heteromyidae > Dipodomys > Dipodomys ordii. The sequence continues at coordinate 1,196,865 of NW_012267281.1, forward strand.
ATCTCCAGAAAAGCTTTGTGTATGTGTGTGTGTGTGTGTGTGTGTGTGTGTGTGTGTGTGTGTGTGTGTGTGTGAATGAATGTATTCCTGATGCTATTATTTTTGCTGTTGTGTTTTGAGATCTACTACTTTTGAGATCTACTACTTAGGCCTGGCTCCAACTCCTGGACTCAAGTGGATGTGAGGCTGTAACCTCCCAGGAGATTTTTTACAGGTGCATACCCTGAGGCTGGCTGTTAGTCAAACTAAGGTGCTTACCTAACCAAGCTTTATTTTGATGCAAATTTTGAGTAGACTCACTGAGGCATTTTGATGGTAATCCCTGTTCATATGCAGATGACCTGGTTTGTCACTCTTTTATCTGGGGGAGATCCCTCAATTCTCCATTTCATTAAACCACACTCCCGAAAGCAACGCGAGACACCAGTCCTAGAAGAGTGGAGAAGGGTGTGTAATTGTAGGTCAAATCTCTAGAAAATACCCTCAGAGAAGGAAAGCAGGCACCCTGATGCCACATTTCCTGACAAGAAACAGCGAAGGTATGCAGTGGTGTTCAGAATTGATACAGATGTTCCCATATGAAGGGGTGGAACAGGAACAGTGACTTTTGATTGCACACTGGCCTGCCATGTTGCTTATCTGCATTATCTAATTCAATTTCCACAACAACTATGTAAGACAGGATTTATTACCAACACTGGAGAGTAGAGAATATAGACTTACAGGTAAAATGAGTTGTCCAGAATTCTCTACCGGTTAAAGAATGAGGCCTTGAACCCCACCAGGGCTCCTCACTGTGAGGGTTCTCTGCCTCAGACAAACATAGCAGGCAGAGTTCTGTGTAGTTTTCTTGGGGTGGGGGGGGGAAGAGTAGGGTTTAAAGGCAGAACTTGCCAGGCTAGTGAGCCGCACTTCAGCCACATCCCTAGCTTTTTCCCCCTTTAGTTATTTTTTTCAGGTGGGATTTGGCTTTTGCCTAGAACAGCCTCAGTCTACAATCCTCCTATGGCTTAGGTACTAGATTTCCTAAGAAGCATATTCTTTAATGAAAAAAAAATGTGATTAAGAAAAACCATAATAGGGCTGGGAAGGTGGCTCAGTGGTAGAGCGCTCGCCTTGCATGCCTGGGGCCCTGGGTCCGATTCCTCAGCACCACTTAAGCAGAAGTGGCTCAAGTGGTAGAGCGCTAGCCTCGAGCTGAAGAGCTGAGGGACAGCGCCCAGGCCCAGAGTTCAGGCCCCATGACCGGACCCCCCCGCAAAAAAAGAAAAAACCATAATAGATATTCCTTTTCTAGAAATTGCAACGGAAAGAACCTCATCTTTAGGGAGCACATCGGAGTCTGGCTTTGTTGTCGGGGCATCTCTGGGAGAAGACTTCAAGGCAGAGCCTGGAGGACCATATTGATACTTCACATTCAGTCAATTAATTACATAACCTACCTGACCCTCAGTGGCTGGCACTACCTCCCCCTTCCAGGGCGTGACCAGGAATGGGCGTGGTCAGCCTCTACCCAGGCCAAACCTGACATCACCTGAAGCTGTTCTCAGGTCTTCAGTCTTAGTGATTCTCCTCTGCTGTCACCTGCAGCTTAAACAGTTAATGGCAGTGCACACTGTCTTACTGGGTCTCCTGTCCTGGAAAATGTGGAGACAAGAGCATGGGCATGAACTGTAGGTGGCCAGACATTGGTCCTCCCTATCAGAGAGTACATATCGTCTTCTAACTCATGACACTCTGAGTCAGGCCTGGACTCAGAGGGGACTCAGAGGAGGCACACAGCAGCTGAGCGCTTTTGATGCTTTTGAAATAGATAAACACATTTACCGAAAAGCGTCGTTGGAATGGCTCTCAGAAAGCACGTCATTGTCTTTATGTGGAGAATGATTTAGAGTAATTAAGTATACTAGTCAGCGAGACAGAAAATGGAAAAATACTGGACTAAATTGACTATATTTTCCCATTTGGAGAAGAAAACAGACACCTTGGGTGATTAGGACCCACTGTCTTCAAGAAGAGACAATTAACTCGTTTTTCAAATTGTTTTTTTTTTAAAAAAGGATATTTAATGATATAGTACTCTGCATTGCAATTCAGTATAGAGCGCTTTGTCAATCACTTGATGTAACGACAGATGTTTAAGCTTAATGGCCCTGCAGAACGAAGTTTACGAATGACAAGCCAGATGTTCTCAATATTGTGATTTTTGAGAGGGAAACAAAGTTTTCTTTTTCACATTTGCCACAGACAGAAAGAAGATCTGTCGGTGGGGCTAAAATGACAGCCAAACGCTAGTGTGTGAAGAGTCCCAAGTTGCTATGGGGTTCCAAAAATTGAGAAGAAGCCCAGCATAACTTCTCTTACGACTTGCATGTTATTTTGGATAAATGAAATCTGAGTGCTGCTGTGGTCTTAACAAGGAGCCGGTGCTCAGCTTAAGCACTCAGAGCTGTGGGGGCAGAAGGTGACAGTAAGGAACCTCCAACCTTTCATCTCCTCCACACCTGCTCCTCCCTCATCCCCCAGGGAAAAACCAACCCTTAGCCCTGGGTCCCCTAATCGGTTTCCCTCACCAGCAGTCAGTAGGTGAAGGAAATGAAAATTCACAGCTGTTCTGTAAAAAAATAAATGAATAAATAAAACAAAATCAAAGTTCTGAAATTTATATACACATCATGAGTACATGCATGCCCCGTACCCTTGCCTGCTTACTCCATTCTAACTCTTGAGTTTTTTTTTTCTCTTCTTCCCACCTTTTCTTCTTCAAAGCAACTTCTGAAGTTCATTTTAACAAGATTTCTCATGTGAAACAAAATGGGTCTGGGGCCAGGTAACTCTCAGCCCTAGCTCCTGTCCCCATCAGAACTTCAAGGATTTCTAGTTTCCTAAGTTAGAGGGCAAAATTAAAAAGACTATTGCTGGGAGCCAATGCTCACACCTGTAATCCTAGCTACTCAGGAGGCTGAGATCTGGGAATTGTGGTTTGAAGCCAAGTCAGGGAGGAGCCTTTTTTTTTCTTTTGGGCTGATTGTGGGGTTTGAACTCAGGGCCTAGGCACTGTCCCTGAGCTCTTCTGCCCAAGGCTAGTGCTCTACCACTTTGAGCCACAGTACCACTTCCAGTTTTCTGCTCGTGGACTTTCGTGCCCAGCCTGGCTTTCAACCATGTTTCTCAGACTCAGCCTCCTGAGTAGCTAGGAATACAGGCATGCACCATCAGTGTCCCCCTGTACGAGACTCTTATCTCCAGTTAGGTCACAAGTGAATGGATGGCTCAAATGATAAAAGGACCAGACTCACTTAAAAAAAAAAGTTAAGCAAGAGCACCAGGCCCTGAGTTCAAGTTCCAAGTGCACCTCCCCTCTCCCTTTCCCCCCCCCCAACGGCATAGATATAAAGTTAGTGTAAAAAAGTCTCAGAAGAGTTTAGAAGTCTGGCAACACCTTGTTAGCTTTTTCCTAAAAAAAAAAACACTCAACATCTTGTTTGATTTCTTCAAACTGGTATGAACTTGATGCAAAGCATGCGGACAGGAAGAAGAGTTAGAATGAACACATCCTTCTGTGAGTACAGACTCTGCTTTGCTTAGCTCCTATTGGGTTAAAACCCTAGAGATGAGGTTTCCACTTTGGAGAACTTTAGAAAGATTCCTTCTGTGTAATCACAGCCAAAAAGCCAGCATGACTGGGGCACTTTCTCCCTGCTCTGTGTATTGTACTCTGTTGTAGGAGCTGCAGGACAGCCCTGCTGTGTTGCATAGTCTATTTTTGTTTCTCTAACTACATTCTAGTGAGGACCCATAATAATTGCAACATAACAGACGCTTTATGCTCCAACATAATGTTTAAAGAATATCAATAATGCAGGTTCCAAGCGGAGAACAGACAGTGCTGTTTCCTTTTCAGTCTGGAGGAAGCCAAAAGTAGCTATCAATGAAAGCTATGGTCCATCAGCTTAGAAATCAATAGGGAAACAAGTCACTGCTCAGCACAAGCCATTCAGATTGCAAGGGGCTTTATGACATCGCTAGGAATGGGGATACGGCTTTCCAAATACACTTTGATTTTTAGAACTTTTTCGGGGTGCCAGACAGCAGAACTATGCTTGCTCAAGTGCAAACCACTAAGTTAGGTATTTGAAGTTTATTTTATTAGTACTAAGCAAACCACAGAATAGATAAAACAGTTTTATGGCCGACATCTGGTGGAATAATAAAACATATGGCCGTACAGTCAAGAATGTGCAGCTGTAAGTTACAGTAAATCCTCCCTATCCTGACAGAGATAAGCATGGACTTGGGTGAGGATTCATCTCCTTATGGCACTGCCCAGTAGTTAGAACGGACACATTCTTTTTTTTTGGTGGGGGGAGGGTAACTAATTAACCATGGCTTTTGTTATTTTTATTCTTTGTGTGTGTTATTTTAATTTACTTTAGAGCTATTGTGAGTTCCAAGGGACTCCCATAAACACTTTTATACGTCATATTTATTTCATGGTTCTTTATGCCTGGCCTCCAGCTAAATCCTCCTGTTGGCTTTAGGGGATATTCTAAGGCAGGGAAGAGGTTGAACTCAAATTTCTTCACTCTTTGAAAAGAGTTACTGTGTTATTCAGTAATATATAAGAAACTCAAGGTATGGTGATGAGGTAGCTGCAGAAATAAAGAGGTTCTGGGGAGCCTCAGTGGAGCAGAGAAATCATATCTTCTTATCTGGTGAATTATTTCATCTGCCAGTAGCACTGAGTCTCAGTCAGTAGCCACGTATGGCCATTTATCTATGAGAAAAGCATGGAGTGCTAAACAAAATTTATCTTCAGGTCTATTGCATAATAAAAAGTGAATTTTTTTTTGCATAGCACAAAACTGGACAATCTCTTAGCCTGTGTCCCAAACAACTCTCTTTAGTTGGAAGGAAGCAGAGGTGGGGAGGAAAATTTAGTGACTCACCCTGAATCCCTGACTTATGAAGGCCGCATCTGGAGTGTAGGGGGCTCCTGGTGTTGGTTCACTCATTTCTTGGTAGCACTGAAACCACTGGCATGATTGTATTGTGGAAAGCAGGAAATTATGGCTCCGGTTTGAAGCCATGTGTGCAGGCGCAGGGCTAAGGATGTCTCTGTCATAAACAGAGATCTGTGTGTGTGAGGTCTCACTCCAGGAAAGAGGTGGCACAGAACAGAATTAACTTGATTTTCCCGTAGTAAATATGTAATTCACATATGATCTCATTGTCTTTTGATTTTATCTGAACTACTGGGAGGACTGTGTCACCATGGAGAAGGAAAAGCTGAGTCTAGAGAGAAATTTGGAGACTATCAGTAGTTTATGTTAGATTTGAGACATATGGCCGAGAATAGTTCGGTGAGGAGAGAGCTTGCCAGTCTTGTATAAAGCCCTCAGTTCAATCCCTTGCATGGTGAAGAACTAACAAACAAATAAGGAGATATGGTATACCAGTTGTCCAGGGTCTATGATTGATAAAAAGTTCTATTTAAATGATTATAAATTTCCAAAATGGATTTAATAAATAATACATTTATTGCATTGTGATGTCACACTTGTACCTCCGTTGTAAGTGAATGGCTGTGAGACTGCAGCACAAGCCTCACAGCTATATGTGCTCTTATCACAAAAGTTCATCCACTTCTCTCCCAGTGGCCTTACCATAACCATGTGAGACTCTTGGAGACACAAATAATACTCAAATGAGCTCATCACTGATGTCTGTACAGTATAAACCTGGAACCAACTTGTTTGCGGCCTTGATTGGACAAAGAATCTAGGCATTTTATTTAAGGGTGAATGAAGTGGGTATTCTTAGTTATCTCAGTCAAAGCATAAAGAATGAGCATAAAGGATGTTCTGTCAGCCTGTTTTGGATTTGTTTCACCAGCTTTCCAGAATGACAACTTTATGAAGACAATATATTCACCACTAACATTAGCTGAATGAGACGGTCCTGATTTCACCCTAGGGAAGAATGATTGGGGAAGATGGGCATGTTAGAAAAGATGAGGAAACTTCTCAAGATGTTCAAAGACAGATAGAATTTTGTACTTAGAAGAGAGACAAGAATTCCTGGGGACTAAAAGGATTGGAATTACTAGCAGGCAGAGGAGATCTCTGAAGAACCAGGGATTTTTTTTTGCCAATAGGAATGCCTGGTTGCCTCTGGAGCCTGGAATCTTCTCAGCCCAGAGGCCAGCAGACAGCCCAGGGCCATGGCAGGGATTTCCACACATTTTTACAGCGTTGATATAGAGAAGCTTAGAATCTCAATGTAGAAATTCCACTGAAGGATAAGCGTGAGTAGTGATGTATCCCCACTGATGTGTCCCCGAAATGCCCAGGCCCCAGATTCTGTTGCTGGAAAAGCTCTCTAAATCTGCCATTAAAAACAGATGACTGTCACTTCCTACCTGGAGGCACTGGGCAGTTGCTTGGTTTTTCCTTACTTGGCTCTTTCCAGCATTCTTAGCTTTCTAAGAAGTTGGGTTGTAAGCTAGTTTTACTTGCAATTGTAATTGCATGACTTATGGAAACATCAGGCAAAGCAATGATGTCTGCAAGTGAGGAGGGAGTTGTTATTTCTGAGAAATCAAAGGGATGCTTTTGGAAAATCACCAAAGCACAATAGTGAGAAATGGCTGTTGAGTTAGATGTAAGAAAGAAAACTCTCAAAAGACCCAGGGAATATCTACAAATCTAGGGCTGGTGCTCCAGTCAGATTGTAGTTCTCCATTTCAAAGCAAAAGAAACTGGAAAATGAATGAGGTTGCTAGGTGCTAAACTGTGTACCCACAAATTCCTATTAAAGCCTCAAACCTGGTACCCTAGACTGTAACCCTATTTGGAGACAGGCAATTATGTAAAGAGGTAATTAAATTAAAATGAAGTGATTAGTGTGGGCTCTAATCCAATACGACTTTTACTTTACAAGAGGAGAAAGAGATTCCAGGAATGCACTCACACAGAAAAGACCAGAGAGGAGGTGACTAGGAGGTGGCTGCCACAAGCCAACAGAAGAGGCCTCTGGACCTCCAATCCTGCAGACAGACACCTGGCTCTTGACATCCAGCCACCTGAACTGCGAGAGAATGCATTTCTGTTTTCATCTCTGTCGGTTATGGTATTTTATTGTGGCAGTTTTAGCAATGTGATACTGATGTGTTACTGGATGGTATATGCAAAGAGACAGGCAAGACGCCTATCCGAGGTTTAGTGAACAGATGCTTCAACTGTTAACTGTTTACAACATAGCCATAGCTGGGTGTGGTGGCACACACCTGTAACTCCGGTTCTCTGGAGGCTGAGGTAGGAGAATTGGCAGTTTTGAGGTAAGCCTGAGCTACATCATAAGACTTTGTCTCAAAAAACAAACAAATAAACAAAAAGTACTCAGGAAACCCCCACAGATCTTCTTATTAGTTGGTGTGATTAGTTGCCTAGCTTAGGTTTTGATTAATTCACCAATAACAGGCCCCTCGTGTGCAGGTTGGAAGGTGTCCTTTGTGTTGGACATCGCTCTTATTTTCTCATGAGACATTTTATCAAAGGCCTCTACAGCATGGTCTAGCTCCGTGGTGCTCCGTATCTCGGTGCCATGGTAGAAGTCATGACCAACATTGTAGTTAGATGTTGTTCTGGTGCTAAGAAGGCAATGAGAAATGTCATGAGTTGCACATACACTTTCACACCAGCGGGATGCTGGCCATACGAAGAAGCCTTACAGGAGCTCAGAGGGACAGGACTGTTGAGTTGGGATGACTAGAGAATTTTACAAGTCAGGTCTTAGGACTGCAGGTAGTTTGGAACTAGTGGAAGGAAATAGAATGGTTATTCTAAGTAAGACTGTATGAGCCAAGGTGCTGAGTTGGAGAGATCACCGAACACCCTGGGAGTGGCCAGTGGGTCTCTGTTTAACCAGGGGCCATGATCTGGGCTGGTGGGAGGGTCCCAGGCAGTTCCAGGGAGCAGCTCCAGCCCCAGCTTGTCCCCCCCATGCCTTCACCTCCATGCTTCTCAGCCCGCAGACTGATGGTCCCAGCTTCACAGACGAGATCCCTGCTCACCTCCCTGCCCAGGCTGGTTCAGGACTGGCTCAGGCCCTGGCTCCTCAGAGAAGTCCTTTGTTTCCCATAACAGATGTCCTTTGAGAATCACCACACACCCATCTTATTGTGCCCTGGGCTGAAAGTCAGAGCCAGCATCCCTGGGTTCACGTCGGTGTCTTTCCTCCAAGCTGCATGCCTCATGCCAGGTCTCCCAGCCCCGCCCCACCCCATCCTGGCCCTCCCTGCTTCCCTGCTTTGTGTCCACTTGCCTGGGTGGGTGATCTGCACACAGTCTCTCGTGGGAACACAGACCCCAGTCTGTGGACAGGCATAGAGGGTTAGGACATGGACTCCTGCCCTGGGAATTCTCCTCACCATAGCATATTTTGTTATTTCTTGGTGGTGGATTGAACTAGAGATTGAACTCAGGATCTCAAACTACAAAGGCAGATGTTCTACCACTTTTTTCCTTTTGTTATTTTCAAACTAGGGTCTTGGCTTTATGCCCAGATTGGTATAAGGTATGGTCCCCTACTATTGGTCTGTCTCCAGGCATAGCCTTGAACAATAATCCCTGATGTCAGACACCCAAGTACCTAGGATTACAGGCATGAGTCACTGCCCACAGTTTGCTGTAGATGTGTTTAAAAAAAGAGTTTCAATATGTATACCAAATGCTGGGATTACAGGCATGACTACCATACTGCATCACAATATCTGACAGTCCATCACAAGCTTTATTTTAAAAAAATGAGTGGAATGTTGCATAATGGTACTTCATTATCAGCTTATCATCTCTGTTATGCTTTGTGAAGGAAGAGGACATGGTCCCTTTGATCTTACCCTTCCCTGCAGCTCCTAGCACAAAGTATGCTGCAGTTCTACAAAAAGAAAGAGGAGATGGCAAGTCAGAGATGGAGGAATTCCAGGCCTGGCAAGTTCACTACAAGGATGAGATGCACCCTCAGTGACCCATGAGCGAAATTCTGAGAGAAGAGATAGCCAAGGCTTGGAGTTTATGAGAGAATTTTTAATGCACCCAGGGCTCGCCCAATCTGCTGGTAAGACAGCGACAGATTATGGGTGGTAGACACTCATGCATATGTGAGTGTTCAATAGTTCACCCGGCTAGTGATTCCTGTGCTCTTAACCTGAGAAGTTGGATAAGGAAGTGTCCAGGTGTTGAGGAGTGGCTGAATGTGGTTAAGCTCAGGCCACACACGCACCTGCGGGCTGCGTCACAGGACGTCCAGAGTCCACCCTGAGGCATCTGAAGACCTGCAGGCAATGTTCACTGTCCCAGATGACACGCGCACCTGGGTCTCTCCCCCTCCCCTGCCTCCATGCCTCCATCTCACCAGCTCTTCTGGGGATCCAAAGCACTGCTGGGATATCGCTGGCTGACTCAATTAGAAATTGATCCAATTATCTGACTAAACCAATCTCCATGCAGGTGCAAACGTTTCTCAGGTTGCTGCAGTCAGGTCCGGATGTTTCTTAGTCTTTACCCCGCAGACTGTATAGGTAAAGACTGTCCTTCCTAGAGCCCAGCCAGCCTGCGGGTGCCAGAGTGGAGCCCTCTTCTCTTCTCAAAGAACCAGCCTGAATATTGGACACATGAAGTTCCCAAAGGCTCACAGATCCTGAATCTGATTCTGTAAAATGATTGTTCACCCATGAGCAGTTCTCCATTGAATGCAGCCTAGTCGCTAACTAGCCATTCCTTTTCCTTCCCCTCCTGCCCTGCTGATCTTGTTTAGTTCAGCCTGTATTCCTACCAACAGCAATCCATCTAGCACCTAGCTTACTCCAGGTATTTGCATACTCATTATTGGTACTTTAAAATTTCTACTAAGATCTTGTCTTTTGTTTTTAAATTTTATTTTCTTGTAAAGATTCTGTACAGAGGGGTTACAGTCACATGAATAAGGTAATGAGTACATTTCTTGTTGAGCATTGTTACCTCCTCCTTTGTTTTTCTCCTACTATCCCTTCCCTTCCCTTAGCTTTCCCCTCTCCCCCCCAACCCCCAAAGTTGTAAAGTTCATTTCCAACATAGTGTCTTATGAATCTCCTTGTTGCAATGGTCAACCTATGTCCTTGTTTCAGCTTTATGTGATTTCCCTTCCCCTCCCAAAATTAGATAAATATATATATATACAAGATGCAAGGTATCAAAATCAAAGATCTTTTCTTATTCCAGTCTTATAGTGATGGCCCCCAATCAACAAAACCAAACAAAATCCCTTCCTCCAGGGGGCAGAGCTCATAAACAGTTGAGCCTGGATTTCACATAGATCAAATACAAGACACACTTCACTTCCCATCACTCCAGTGTGTCTTTGTAGGCTCAGGGCAGAAAGTGGGAGGCAGAGGGCCCAGGGAGAAAAAGGGGAACTGAAATCACTGTTGTTCAGTTCTTCGAAACAGTACTCTTACTGGACTCGAGCTCCAAGCTCCTAAGATTCAATGTGTCAGGCCCAGCTGCCCACCTGTATATGCCAGAGGTAGTAATGGCAGAGAAAGATGTACATTTCATAGCAAGGGCAGCTGGGGGAAGAAGAAAAGTAAGCACCTGAGCCCACGCAGAGCTAAGGATAGCATACAAACAGGAGTTGATGTTGAAGCAGACAAACAGGTGGGGGCCGGGGAGAGAGACATGCAGTTAGGGCTCAGTCCAGGCAGCAGGTGTGTCCTGTGGATTTCTATCTTGGTCCTTGTGTTGGGAGGGGCAGGGAGAGGCTGTTATCCTTGGTGAAGATAAACAAGGCCTTCTGGACTGGAGGCCCTCCTGTCCTGAGGACTTTTCTCGACCCCTTCTGGTAAAGGTATGGTTCTACATTCCGTCCCAGGATTCCTGAATTCCAAGGTGATTGCAAAGGGTCTCTGTGGAGAATGCTGAGAGCAAAGACAGATACTAAACTGAGGCAGAGGTTGACGCATTTTTGTTGTTGTTGTTGTTTTCTTCTCCTACTTTTAGTCATTCATAGACCCAAGTTGGAAGTCAGTGGATTTTAAACCAAAGCAGCCTATGCACCTGTGACAGTGTCTGATTCCTATCAGGAATGTGTTAGAAGCATCCTTAAAGGGAATTTGCAAGGTCCACTAACGTGACCTCTAGGATGGATTTCCTGGACTTGTAAGAAAATTTACATACATGTATGCACACACACAGACACACACAATTTAGAAGCAGGTCACTAGGTCCCGTTTAGATGGGTCACAGGGGCAGTATGCCTCCTCTCCACTAGGCCCAGAGATGTTGGATATGGTGCTTGTGATGTCCACAGAAAACTCCAGAAGGATGGTCCCCCATCCTTTTCAGTCTTTTCAATGAAGGTACAGTGGCCCTTCCAAAGGCCTATGGGCTCCCAGCTCAGGGGCTCGGGGCATGTCATAGCCAGTGGCAGTAGACAGCGTGAAGCTGAGTGAGCCTTTCAACCCAGGCTCCTTGACCTTCAAAGACGGCTCTGACTTTGATTTTGCAGAGGAGGTGGTAGAGTCAGGGCTTCCCCCCCACCTCCCCCCCTGCCCAGGGCTGTCAGCACCACCTTCATGAAAAGGGCCTCTCAGGCCCAGATGTTTTATGTCTTTCAGGATCAGTGGCCCCGAACATAATCAACAGAAGTGAACTAAATTAAAGGTTGGCATCACTTTATATGATGCTCTGAATCCCAGCAGATCTTTGAGATTAAAAGAATATATAGACATTCAAAACAGCAACACAGGAACTCAAGCAGAAAGCGACTTGTGTGCAAGAAGAGGCGCTCAATAGAACTTGTCCCTGCATTTATCCTTCCTTTAGGCAACCCACTGGCTGACTAATTGCTAAAAAAAAAGTTGGGGGATGCAAACAAGATTGATCTACATCTAATTCCCAGGAAAATGACAAAAATGGCTTATCAATAAACTTCTACAAAGCAAGGAAAGGAAAACAAACGAAGCACAGACTTGACAAATTAGCCCAAAGATTAGCGCACAGTGGGATGGCTCCAAGCATTTAGCTGAGCCTCTTGCCCAGATGAAATCCTCCCGGGAGTTTGTTGCTGTCCTTTCTGTAGGGTGGAATCATAAAAGGAACACGAGGATTTACAGAACTCTCAAAGCAGTGGTTTGAAAAATAAATTTGTGTGTTAAACATTAAGATGAAGTTTAATACCTACTTGTAAGGAAGCTTTGAAGAGAGAAAATAGGATACTTTGTTCTGGAGTAGATCACTTGCTTGAGTCTGACATGACTTTTATCACGTTTCCTTTGAAAGATGTTTCTGACTTAACACTTGACCTCTTTGAGAAGATAAAAGTCCTATATCACATTGACAAAATGTGTGTTTGTGTAAATTAAATACATTCCGTAATCACAAAAATACAGTTCAATCGCTTCAAGACTGCATGAGCTCAAGCAAAATTTAAAACCTCAAGCTTGTTCTTCTGCAGTAGTAAACACATTTCCAGGGATTTCACATAGGCATGGCACATGGTACCATTACCTGATAAGATAGACCATCGTTTCTGTACCTTAAAACTGCCGGAATGAAATGCAAACTATTCTGAATGGACAGCCATGATTTATTTGTTCAGGGTAAGGGAAGCAAGGAGCAAAATGACACTAGCACACGTGAATCATGTTTATGATTTGAATGAAAGAAATATTCTACTTGAAGGAAATATTTTTGGAAGAGTCTATATTTTAAAATGCTTATGCATATAAGGACACATCATAAGGAAAGCTTTGATTATACTAATGCATACTAATGAAATGGGAGAAAAGAAATGTAAAATTACAAGTGAAGAAAAAAGTTGACATTAGCAGAGAAAGAAAATTGATGACCGAGTTCTCCTCTGAGCCTTGGGTGTGAGTGGGTCTGTACTGTGGTGGCGGTATTGGGATGTTTGAGAGCATTCTAAATGCTTCTGAGGAGGTGGCAGGTGGTGCCTCCGTGGGTTGGAGTCTACCTTTTACTTACACTAACATAGTAATTTCATATGTGGATGATGGCTACACAGGTTCGTACTATGATGATCTGTCCTGCTCCAGCAATTCTCTGCTTTAGGGCACCACCAATATGGAATGGTAATGGTGAATGTAGGGAGGTAGACCCGCTCTGTGCCGGCTGGTGAGTTTCCAGGCGGCACTGTTAGATCTGCTCCAGCAGCCACACCTGTGGACAGAATCACCTTCTGAAACAGCTTTCTCAGAAGCCCCTGGACACTCTTGCTGAAAACAAAACAAAACAACAACGACAACAAGATAACATCATCTATCAGCTCAGCTACGTGGGAGGCAGAGATGGAAGGATTGTAGTTGGAAGCCAGCTTGTCAAAAAAAAAATTAGCAAAACTCCACTGAACACAGAAGTTGACCAGGTGCCAGTGGCTCATGCCTATAATCCCAGCTCCTCAGGAGGCTGAGATCTGAGGATAACAGTTCAAAACTACCCTGGGCAGAAAGGTTCTCAGGAGACTTTTATCTCTAATTACTCACTCAAAAACCAGAAGTGGAGCTGTGGCTCACAGTGATAAAGCACTAGCTTTGAGCAAAAGAGCTCAGAGAGAATGCCCAGGCCCTGAGTTTAAGCCCCACCACTGACCAAAAAAAAAAAAAATTATGTAAGTCTGGTGCTGAGCACTGGTGGCTCACACTTGGAATCCTAGCTACTCAAGGATCCTGAGATCTGAGGGTCTCAGTTGGAAGCCAGCCCAGGCAGGAAAGTCTGTGAAGCTCTTATCTCCAATTAACCTCCAGAAGACTGGAAGTGGCAATGTGGATCAAAGTGGTAAAGTGCTAGCCTTGGGCAAAAGAGCTCAGGGACAGCAACCAGTCCTGAGTTCAAGCCCCAAGATTGACTTCCCCTCGAAAAAATCCTAGCAACGTGAGGGGTGATGTGGGGCCTGTAATAAGAATCACTTTACATAAGTATTTCATAAGCTATGGTGTATTTAATATATTCATCCCTTAGTTTCATTTAAAAATTTATATTTAATAGCAAAAATACACAATTACCCTATGAAATACAGGATATTTTACAAGTTAATATTTTATCAGTAATCTATGTGTATGTTATCAAATATACTGATATTGTTCCTGGGGTTGAAGCTGATATTTGTATTTTTTAATTGATTTGCTTAAAAATGATATTAGGAAGTGATCATGTAGGTGCCATAATAACAACAAAAATTATGCCAATGTTAATAATTTGCTTGGTAAGTGTAGTTTTTCATTTGGACAATGTGGCATCATTAATTGTGCTAAAGTTGCTATGTGATCGACAGATATTTATGATCTGGATTTCCCCATTTTCCCATGAGTTGTGTGTATAGGTGTATGTGCATGTGTGTAGGTGTGTATATTTGTGTGTGTGAGGGAGAGATTTCCCTTTCACTTACACAGGTTGTTACAAGAAGCTTTATGAAATGACCATAATTCATTGCAGATCCCTTTCTAAAAATGATTTCAATGAAACAAAGCAAGGTTTTCTTTTTCTGTTTTTTTTCCCCCCAAGGGAAGAGGTTTTGCTTTGTAATCAAGACAATCTATTCTTTTAAAGTGGTATTTCTTGACATTTATAGTGCTGGTGACAAGGTCATAATTTCCATGGTAATGAGATGCCTTTTAATAATGCATAAGCCCTAATGTAGAAAGTAGTTCAGTGTCTCACAGCTGGGACTATGGGAAGACTTCCCATTAAGTTTGGAGGGGCTGTGAGGAGATTGTGTTTGGACTGAGTGAGTCCTGGGCTTTTTTGTCTGTCCGTCCATCCGTGTGTGTGTGTGTGTGTGTGTGTGTGTGTGTGTGCTTGCGCACATGCACACATGTGTGCACTCCAGAGTCCAGAGTCTTCACACTGTGTTTGAAAGACTGGGATACTCTGAGCCAAGAATTCCAGATGTTTCTGCTTCTACTTCAGAGACTGGTGATGCAGTAGAAGCTCTTGGTGTATTTTCATGAGTCTTTAATGGTTGTGACTGAGCATGAATAGAAGTGATAGGAGTGGAGTTGGATTTTGGGAACATGCTTGGATTTTTCCAGGTTTTGAATAAAGTTCCATGAAAGAATTACCACAGCTATGAGCAGAGGACAATTCCTCTAGTTGCATGTATAACTTCCTAGCTAGTTTATACAAACTGGTATGGTTTCTTTATGGATTTGTTAAACCCATTCTTATTCATCTTTATGTGTGCTTGTATTCAGGTTGTAACTCAGGACCTTAAGTTCTTGCTTGGCTCTTTTTTTGCTCAAGGTCTTATTTTTATCCACTACTTGAGACACACTTCCACTCCCAGCTTTTTACTGGTTAATTGGAGATAAAAATCTCTCAGAACTCAGCTATCTGAGTAGCTAGAATTAAGTCATGAGCCCCTGATCCTCAGATCTCAGCCTCCTGAGTAGCTGGAATTATAGTCATGAGCCACTGGCACCTGGCTAGTCTTTCCCACTGGGTGTAATTTCCTTTTTCTTTCATTAATGAGAATGCTCCTAGCAGAAAGGAGTTAATATATAGCTTTTTACATGGTCATCAATGATAGAAATTAATGCATATGTTGAGTAAAAAGTTATATAATACATAAGATGTTTAAGAACACTAGTTCTTCCATCCACTTATGTGTGTGTGTGTGTGTGTGTGTGTGTGTGTGTGCGATATGTCATATTACTGCATCTTCCGTATCTCTGTAGGTATAGTGGCTCATTACATTTACAAGCAGCTGGGTTTCCTAAGTATTGTTCAGTAGTCTTGAAAGATTTTAATAATTGACAGGAAAAACAAAAAGTTTCTTAAACATTTTTTATTGTTATTATAAAAGTGAGGTACAGAGGAGTTGCAGTTACATATGTCAGGTAATGAGTACATTTCTTTTTGGACAATGCCGCCTCTTCCCCCACGCTCTCCCAGTTTTTCCCTCCCATCCCCATCTACAAGTTGTATAGTTTATTTTCAACATAGTGTCTTATGTATACCCCTGCTGTATTTGTCGCTCCATTTCTCTGGTGAAAAGAAAAGAAACAAAAACAATAATGTGGAATAAACCATCAGTTTCCATCTTCTGAAGTCCATGATGACAAATATTACTGTGTATGATCCAAGGCAGTGTACCTTTGTGTTCAACTCCTAAGAATATCCTCCTTGGGTTTCACTGCGTGTGGATGTCTAGAGACGTGTATAATTTATCATGTCTTGGCATATTCTAGATCTAGCTTCTGCATATGAGATAAAACATGTGGCAGAAAAACAAATCTTTCACATGGATTTTGAAAGTCCTTTAAACCTGTTTGACCTTGTGTAGTTAAAGCCACTGAGATATGACCCAGCCATCTCACACACATACATGAGGTACTGTGTGAGTTGGCCAAGTCAAGCACACAGTGTGGACATATTGTAGGGGTCAGTCTGTGTGTATGACATAACTGACAAGCAGGATTATTGTAACTGGATCATTGATACCTATTACTTGTGAAGTGGCATACCAGCCATGTCCTCGATGAGTCATCCATCCTTTGATGATAGCAGGGTACAGGCCTTTCTCTGAGATGACGGGAGCTCATCTTGCTGTGGTCTAAATGCCGTGGTTCCTTAGCATCTCCACTGCGACCTTCTCTCCCTTTCCTACACCTGGGACGGATCTCAAGCACACAACGAACCTGGCAGAATTTCCCTTGCCTCTCTTACCTGCAATTGTGCTTTCCTGTTTGCAGCTTTAAAACATGAATCAGCCTCTTAGGTGTCTGCCTCCATCTCTTAGTCTATACTCTCTGGTAACTGCTATGGTAACTACTCTGGTAACAACTACTGGGCTAGGCACCCATGACCCCAGCACCAAAAAGACACATGCCAGCATCCTGGGCATGAAACATCGTACCTTATGGACTGACTACAGCATTCTAGTCCACTCCATTGCTTGCAATGTACTTTGGTCTTTCATTATGTAGAATGCTCCTGGCAAACAGGTCGTGAGTATACCTCCTCTTCAGTGGCCACTTGATATCTCTCCTTTCGTGGGATACAGAGGCCTGGGCCTCTCTATTGCCTTTGTTTTGTTCGTTAGGCAGCTTCTCACATCCTTGCCAGAGCTGGACAGGGAGATCTGCCCCCTAGCCACTCTTTCCTCCTTTTCCCTCCGGATGTGGTCAGCTTTGCACAGCCGCCCTGCCCTCTGCCAAGCCAGTCTAGATCCTTGAAGGATCGCAGCTGCCTTTTGATGTTTCCTGCTTCACATGCTCACGACTTTCTTATTTCTGGTTTGAGCTATTTAAGCATGACCCACCATGAAAACAGCATTGTGGACCATGATTTATATTTAGGGCATTGTTATCTTCTGTCTGGAAATAACCTCAAGTTCTTTTAATTTAAGGTCTGTGCTAACTTCCAGGAAATAACCGAAGGTCATGAATATCCTTGCAATCCTAGAAACATATATGAGGAAAAACAAATCAATTAAATGTTTAGTTTAGGTTAATTCGATTCACACATTGCTCCATATCATGGTATAAAAACAAAGGACGATGTGTTTGTTGTTATATCCTGTGGATTTGTGTTCCTTCTAGTTTTTATGGAAGGAATGTCCTAAGCATTTAGAAAATTGTCTCATAGTATCAAAATCACCAAATTGCTCACGTGCTTTGGGGCTTGAACTTGAGATCTGGACACTGTCCCTGAGCTTTTTTTGCTTGAGGCTAGCTTCCACCACTTGAGCCATAGCTTTACTCCCGGCTATTTGGTGGTTAATTAGAGAGAAGAGTCTCAGGGACTTCCCCGCTCCCACTGGCTTCAAACTGTGGTCCTCAGATCTCAGCGTCCTGAGAAGCTAGGATTACAGGCATCAGCCATAGGTAGTTAGAACAAGCTTTTCTTTTTTTATTCCTTCCTTCCTTTTTTTTTTTTTTACAATGACGTTTAGTGCCTCTGACCTCAGATTAATGAACTACTTTTACTTAATTTCTCTATCAATTACACATAATTATATATAAATACCTTATAGCAAAAGTTAATTTTTCTGAAAAATTATTCTTGAGATCCTTCCGAAGCTTACCATTACACAAATATTTGTATTTGTCATGACTGTAGTTTTAAAACCCTAGGGAAGGAAAAAAATGTACATATAAATTTAAATACCCTTTCGAGGTGTTCTGAAAAAAATATTACTTCACATTTGCAAAGCGGAACAAGTGCTTTAAGTTTTTGATCCTGTGCAGTTTGAGATTTATGTTTAAATCCACTCCCGAATTCCCTGCCGAGAGCGGTGGTGCACTCCTCCTCTTTCTCACCATAACGAAGCCCAGGCTTAGAATGCTTCTCGAGTTATGAGCCTGAATGAAACAGCTGTCCTTTCTAATGCCAACCTGGCTGAAAGCAAGTCACCAAAGTCTGGAGGAGAGACCCACCAGGGAACTCTTGCTATCACAATTGGTCCCCTTTCCCTAGGCCTCTTTGCACAATTGAGCATATCTTTGCCACTTAGCTGGTGGGGAGGGGAGGGGTAAACCAATTTCTTTGCTAACACCTGGATGGGGCCAGTTGAATAGGAAGTTCATTCACATGCAGTACTTAAAATCCATCACTCTTATCACAAGATAAAATATCGTGAGAACTGAATCTAATTCTGTAAGGTTTGCTTCATTATTTCTTCTTATAATACCACCGAATTACAAAGATGTAGGGGGTTCTTGTATTTCTAAGATATCAAGTCTTAAGAACATTACAGAGCTACATCTGCAGTCTTTTGTCTTTGGAGAACACTTTTCTCAAGCTTCTATTATGGTTTGGATGGAGTCTAGCTCTGAGACTGAGCTGTCTTAGCATGACACTATGTGTGTGTGTGTGTGTGTGTGTGTGTGTGTGTGTGTGTGTGTGTGTGTATGTTGGTCCTGGGGCTTGCACAGAGGACCTGGGTGCTGTCCCTGAGTTCTTTTGCTCAAGACTGGTGTTCTACCACTTAAGCCACAGTGCTACTTCTGGTCTTTTGATAGTTCATTGGAGATAAGAGTCTCATGGACTTTCATGTCTGGGCTGGCTTTGAACCTTGATCCTCAGATCTCAACCCTCTGAGTAGCTAGGATTACCGGAGTGAGCTACTGGCAGCAGGCAGCATGGCTCATTTTCAGATAGATTTTTCCAGCTTAATGCTATTCTATGAAAATTATTTCATAGTTCTGACAATGGAAAACACTTGAAGTGACAGATCTAGTTAAGTAAACATATTAAAATTGTATGAGTGATGAACCTTGTGTTTGTCAATATTTTCTTTGCTACCTATCAGCATAAAAAGAACCAACAATTTGGAGGGGGGGATTCTATCAATAGTGTTTTTGTTGTTGTTGTTAAGATAGGGCTTCCTCATAACCAAAGTTATTCTGTGGGTAGTCCTTTAATCCACGATAATAACTCCAATGCATATCACCATAAATATTTTATTTCTCTAGCATTTTTCATTTGGTAGGAAAAATGGGGAATAAGAGAGATGTTAACTTATTAGGAATCTGCATAAATTTCTCAAGATAGTCTAACTTGTCTGCAAAGCCCAGGCCTTCCCTTGAGCATAAGAATTACATTTCTTGGTATTAAGAACCAGTTGTAGAGAAGATGATGGCTTAGATCTCCAAGGGACATGGAAATAATGAAAGGAAAACGTTGAGTACATATTAGGAGTTTGTAATGCAACTTAAATAAAAAAACAAAACAAGATGCCTGCCATTTCCTCCCTCTAAAAATATCCCTTTCTTAACTACCGATGACATCTTTGTGTCCTTGCTATTTTGGTGCCTGTGCAGGTCCGGCATTCTCCTGCTGTTCTCATTTTCTGGGCTCTACTGTTGCCTCTGTCATTCAGTCAGAGGAGTAGGGCAGAACCTTGGTGGATTGAAATTGCATTTTGTCAGCTTAAGAAAATAATGGAAAGGTCCATTTAATTGCTACAACATGATTACGAGACTGTCCATCTGGCCTGAAATATAGAGTTGGTTTTCATTTTGCCGTGAGGCAAACTCCCGAGGGGAATTAGTTTCCCCTTGAAATGAGAATCCTTGGTTCTTGTAGAGTTGAAGAAACACTGAAGTAAACCTAAGGCCTCTACCAAGATAGAGCCTCAGAGATCACCCGAATTAGGTCACGTTTGACCGTTCCCTTGGAGAACCCTTTACAAAGTTGGGATTTGTGTTTCTAGAAAAGCCCTTTTTGCTCATTTCTGTAAGTTTAGGAAAACCCATTTGGGCTTGGTGTCCTGAATCAAAGCTTCTTTTCCTTGTGTGTGTGTGTGTATGTGTGTGTGTGTGCAGTAGCCAAGCGGGAGCAGTGTATTTCCTAGAAGGAAGACCATGGATGCTCTACCTGGATATTTAATTTTTGTGAATTGTATATTGATTTATATTTTAATGAACCTTTGGTCCATCTACTAAATGTAGACTTGGCTGGAACAAGATGTTAATCTGTATTTAATGCATGCATCAGAAAGTTAAATCTGGCATGAAAGGCAATGCAGATTACCGCAGTTCTTTGGTTCAGTGCTTGACGGGAGAGATCGAGAGCCCAAATCTAATTTTACAAGGAAATTGCTGAAAGAATTGATGTAATAGAATGGCTATAATAGAACAAGGTATTTAATTTTTTACATGCTCAGGTGAGTAATAAGGACTTAGAGATTATTTCTTGCCATGGGAAAAAGGCATGTTTGCTAAAACAGATACTACTGTTTTTTGATAGCCATGAGTCAGGTTATTAACTTTTCTTTTTTTTTTTTCAGTTTTACTTTTACTATTAAGGTGACTTTACTTCAGCTGTATTTTATGGTGGGTGTTTTAAAATAATGTGTGCATTCATGAATGTGAATAGAAGTGATATATGTATACATACACACACACACACAAATGCAACTATAAAATTGGAATGCTGGGGTGCTGGAGAAATGTGATTGCTATCATACTTGGATGTGCTGAAAAGAAGGGTAAATGTGCAGAGAGTATGTCGGCTGACATATACTTTAATCACCTCTGTGCAATGACTTAAGCCTAGCAATGACTCTCTCCCTTACTGTCCAAAAATGAGAGGAAAAATGCACATGTAATGGGGTTGCATTGAAATAAAAGGCCTGCCTGTCTCCCAGCATCTCAAAATGCGACCTGATTTAAAGACAGTCTCCTAGCATTTATTAAGGTAAGATCCTACTACAGTACAGTGAGATTATCATAAGTAAGACTGCTTTGACCACATTTAAATGGAAATCTGGGCACAGACACGCCCATGGAAAGAATGCTATGTGACCACCATTGGGTCCACATTGGGTGGAATGTCTCTAAGCTAACAAATGCCACAGATTGCCAGTAAAGCCATCCATAGCTGGGAGAGAGGGCTGGGGTGCATTCACATTCTAGCCTCTGAGAAGCCTGTCTTGCAGAATGCCAGGGCTCAGAATGGAAAGACAATGCACTTCTGTTGTTCAAGCAGTGCAGCCTAAAGTTAGCAGGTTACTGCAGCCCTAGAAGACTCTCAGTGCAGATAAGAAGTATTATTGAAACTCAAAGTAGTGGGAAATTCCTGCCAAAGATTTAAGTTCAAATCTTCTTCCTCATGCCCTGTGCCCCCCAATCAGTACGCACCCGCTTTATGATGGAGATGAAGTGAAGTTCCATAGTTAGAGCACTCTTAGAGGCTGACATAAAAACTTTGTATCAAATGCTGGGCATAAGGATGAAGGGTTTTGGTTGAGAGTTGAAATTGTATGCATGGGTACCGAACTCTAACATTTGGTATGGTTTAAGCAAGGCCTGTTTGGATTTAGTAAAGTTAGATGCATACGTGAAGTGTGCATGTTAGTATGCTAGTAAAGTTAGAGGCATACATGAAGAAGAGGACCCAGGTTGTGACTGATTTTAGAACCAAGTCTAACAACCATTTCTCTAGTAGTGGTAAGTCTGCCATTGGTTCTGTGTACTGTGCGTGGGTGGGCGGGATCTAATCAGCACTTCCTGCAATGGTTCTTACCAGGTGAATGTGCAGCAGCTGCCTTTCAAATAGCATGGGATGCACAGGGAGCTTTACCCCCCACACAGGGTCTCCCCACACATGGAACCAAATGCAATAGGCTCACATCTGGCCAAGTACAAAGCCAAAACAAGCCTGGCCAAGAAATACCAGAGTGGAGAAAGATTTATAATCCATGCCAGGTAAGCGGAGCCTGTAGTTATTTCCATAAAAATGCCATTCTACAACAGAGGAAGTGACACATGGATAATCACTCAGGGAGCCTATTCATATTCATATAGGAAAGGGTTTTAGAGGTAGTCATGTTCTTAAGCATGCTTAGTGAAGAAGTACAATCCTAAAACAGGTACTGGTGGATCATACCTGTTTTCCTTGCTAGGTAAGAAGCTGGAATTTAGAGGACAGGAGTTCAAGGCCAGCCCCAGGCAGAAAAGGCCAGTAGACTCCATTTCCAAAATAACCAGCACAAAGCAAGGATGGAAGTGTGTCTCAAGTTGTAGACCAAGCCCAGCAACCTCAAAGCCCTGAGTTCAAGCCCCCACATCACCCTCCCCTAACCCTTCCAGCAAAGAGAAATACATTCCTGAGTGTACTTAGCCCAAGGTCATAGTCTAAGAAGGAAAGATGGTGGACACAGTTTTGGACATGCGTATCTCTGGAGCACAAGTTTGGAAGGTTAAATGGTAGACGAAAACCCTTTTGGGCATGCTAAATTTGCACCATAAAGATGGCAGATGAGAATATATCTGCATGTGCTCAATATCCTTCAATTGTTTTTCTTTTAGTTGAAACAAAAGGTAAGGGCACTTTGGAAATGTGTTACTATAGGATTTTCCCTCTTCCCTTATTAGCTAACAGAGACACTGAGACAGATGACTGCTATGGGCTGCAGAGAAACTATCTTTGTTAACCTCCCTACAAGCCAGAAATTCACATCTAGTACTGGTCTCATCTGCTGACAGTGGCTGGACCATAGCTGACATTATCATTGTCAACAAAAAAAACACAAAAGTTGCTTTGTAAAATATTGGGAAACAGGGTCTGGTTGTTCATACTTGTCATCGTAGTCCTAGAAAGGCTGAGGCAGAAAAATCAGGGGGAGATAAATGAGTTCCAGGTCACTTTAGGATACCTAGTGAGGTCTTGTGTCAAACAAATCAAACAATAACATGTTGGAGGTCAAACCCTGAAAATGAGCTCATCAAAATTCATATGCATCTATGAAAGTATCACT
Source organism: Dipodomys ordii (assembly GCF_000151885.1). Classification (NCBI taxonomy): domain Eukaryota; kingdom Metazoa; phylum Chordata; class Mammalia; order Rodentia; family Heteromyidae; genus Dipodomys; species Dipodomys ordii. The sequence continues at coordinate 1,220,124 of NW_012267281.1, forward strand.
GCTCTTTTTTTCATTAAAGAAAGATCTTATTCTTTTGGTATGAAGATGATAAAGGAGGAGGAGAAGGAGAATGGAGAAGAGGGAAAAGGTGGAGAAGAGGAGGAAATGTGAGTTTTTCTCTGTTTGCACCCAAGAGGACATGCAAATGTCTGGGGGCATTCAAGTCATCCTTCAGTTGGGGTTTGGAAGAAACTAAGAGAAAGAGGATACTGTCATCACTTGCCCTGACTCACCATCAGATAAGCCAGGGCCTCCCCCACCTGGCAGGTAACTTGTTGGAATGTCCGGAGGGTAAGTAGGGAAGAACAAGATACCTGTCAGAAAGGCCAGTGTGTCAACTCTGCTTTTCATCAAAAGAGATAGGGGTCAAAGAGCTAAAAAGGTTAAGATCTGTCTAGATATAAGAATATAAGAAAGAAGTATTAGGAAACCAACTGCCAAATAAAGAAAAAAAAAGTAAATAAGCAAGAACTCAACCTCCTGTATAATCCTTTTAAAAGACAGAGAGATGTACACTTGATGATCGGATGGGATGTTGGCAGAAATAGAAGCAACACCAATACTAGGTCCTCATTTCTATCCTGGCATCTCATGTTTAAAGTAAGGAGAGTTGTCTCGAAGTATCATTCTGGAGTGTGGCCATTCATCTCAAATCATGTTTTATCAGGGATGTGAGCAGAAATGTTCATGAATAGCACATGGGAAGATGCAAACATTCAGACACATAAATGGGTATCTTTTTTTGCCCCTCTTGACTTGAGGAAAGGAGGGAAAAGGAATTGGCTTTAGGGAAAGATGGAGAAGGAAAGTTAAAATGAAACCAGAGGGAAGAGAATGCTTTGACGTGTAGCGATGTGATTTGTAGCAACGGTCACTGGTCTACCTCTGGCCAAGCAGTTCTTGTTCAGTGAGAAGCACCGTGGCAAAAGTGCCTTCCTTTTTAGAATATTGTAAAGATACAAGTTGCAAAATATCTTTACTATGTGCTTAACGTTCCCAAGTTATTAGTCCAGCAAAAGTCTACCAATGTTTTAAACCCAAGTAAAAAGATGGTAGTTGGTTAAAGTCCTTGCCACCTATCTTATTTATCTACTTATTCATTTTGTAGTTCAAATCACCTTCTTCATAACATTGCTTTTTTAAAAACAAACAAACAAACAACACTTTAAATGTCTTGTATGTTTATACCGGGAGGGATCGATGATGGACTTCGTGTCTGAAAACACATGGAGACGCTCGTGTGTTTAATGGCAATATGAACATGGTTGTATGCGTGCACCATCATTTAGTAACGTAGAATCACATAAGATGTATGATTTCCAGTCTTAAGCTCTGATGTCCTACACCAGACAGAAGATATCTTCAAGGCAGTGGACATGTTGGCTGTGTTGAGATGTGTCCCAGTTCTTGCATTGTCTGCAAGGGCACTTTAGTCAAATTCATGAAGGAATTGACACTTAGGGAATTTAAAACAGCCATTCAAATGCCATCTTCTCAATGAACTTTACAAATAACATTGTTCCCTCTATTTCAGTCCAATAAATGTGCAGTTTTGACTGTCTGCCCATCTATCTGTCCAACCATCCAACCTATCCATTCACTCAAACATCTATCCGTCTGTTTGTTCACTCATCCACTCATCTGTCCACCCACTCAACCACCCACCCACCAACACAGTTATGTCTGTCTGTCAATGGCTCATGCATGCACAGCCTAACAGGATCTGATTCCTCAGCGTCCTTACACTGGGTGCACGCTGTGACTTCCTTCAGGAAAGCACAAGGGATAGCACTGTCTCTTCAATACCAAGCACACAGCACCAGCTTACAAGGTGTAGTATGGTGTTTGGGAAATTCTGCCCTAAATACCTTGGGCAGCTTTCTGTTACTGTAAAAAATATCTAAGACTACCAACATATAAAGAGAGAGGTTGATTGTGGCTCACCACCTTCCAGGGTCTAGTCCATGATTGTTTGCCCCCCTTGCTTTTGGCTCTGTGCCAAGGTAGTGAATCGTGGTGGAAGCAGAGGGCAGAATGAGGTCCTTGCTTAAAGGCCAGGAATCAAAAAGAGAGAGAAGACTAGACCAGGATCCCAGCCCCATTACCCTCAGCCCCTATGACCTAAAACCTCACACTAGGTCCATCGGCTTCTAATAATACCAAGCATTTCAGCTCTTATTAATGCATTGTCCCTTAAACTAGGAGAACCTCTTCCACTGATAATCAGGGAGTGCTTGCATTCTCTCTCTGATATAAATAGTCATTGTGTTGTTCCGGCTTATAATAGGAGCTAGTAGCTGGGGGCACAGCTATGGTCCTCCTCTTCCATGAAGGAAATGTGGGACCCCAGGGTAATGGGGGAACTGGGGTCAGTACAGGAAGCTGGAGGTGCCAGAGACAGAGGTGGCCAAGGTCCCTGTTCTGAGCTGGGAGAGGGCCATTCCTCCCACACTGAGTGCTCTGGAACTGTTTTTGGCTGACCCGTGTGGGGGTTTGCATCCAATGGGCCTCGTTTCATAAGAGCTGACCTTGACCCTCTTCCAGGACCACAGAGGAGATTTTCAATAGGAGAAAGTCGGTTTAATAAATACACTTTGTAAACACAGAATTGAATTCACTAAAGCCTTATTTTGCTTGTATGCAGCTTTGCACAATAAGTTCCATCTGGGAAAAGTTGCTTCTGGGGATGGGAGTGGAGTTCTTCTATTTTATTCCCAGGGAAATCTGAATTCACAGATCACTCTAGCTGTTTGGATGAGGAATGTTAAGCTTCATGCAATGACTGGAGGAGATGGAGAAACCCCTTTAGGGACCAATGGCACTTTCTACAAGATTATCTGATTTTAATATTTACTATAGACTGACTTTTTAGGAGTCAGTGGAAGCTATGGCGACCTGCAGTGTATTGATCATCTAATATTTTTAGTCCTCTCATCATGTACTTTTAGGAGGTAGCGCATTTCTTCTCAATGTTACCATTAGGTAAGAAAGAGAAGACTTAGGAAGAAATACGGAGGAAGAATGGCTTCTTCTAAGGAGAAATCTCAAGTCAAAAACCAAACCAAAGAGCTAAAAAATCCCCACACATCACTGCTAAGCCAGGCTCTGAAGACTGGGTGTTATTTCTCGGTACTTGTTTGTACTGTGTTTCGGTACACAGATTCCCTTTTGAATCTCTGCAATTCCAAGTAATTCTCTTAGACTGAATTTGTTTTCTCAGTGACAATATCCATATCCACATCTAAACTCACAAATTGAATCCAGAAATTAAGCGGAGCCCGAGGAGCACTCTCTCAAGGAAACAGCCAGGCTTCCACTGTGCAAGAAGCCAACATTCCCTTTAGCACATGAACAGCCACTCTCCTGGGCCTTCTCCATTTCCATTTGTCTCTGTAACCCCATGGGCTGCTGTGTCAAAATGGTGGGCTGTTCCTGAGAATGGAGGTTTAGCAAGCAGGATCTCTCACCTGGTTATCTCTAGGAGGTGGCACAGAGCTTACATAGATAGCCCCGGGTCTCTGATGGTCTAGTGCAGTTGCACAGTTGATTCCCAAATGTGGGAGACCATGTGACCAGCCTCCTCACCCTGAAGACTGAAGGTGTGATGCAGGCATCCATCCCTAAGGTCCCCAGAAGCCCACAGATGTTAGAGCTCTGATCCTGAGGGCTCCGGAAGCCCTCCATCATTGCTCAGGGAGTGTAGAGTGTGAGCAGGAATTTGTTACTTTGTAAATCACCAGAGATAGATAAAAAGCCTGGAGTTTCTGAAGCCCTGATTACATGGCTGTGGGATCGATTTTCTTCAAAAACATTTTGCTAACCTTTCTGTGTACTTTCTCCATTGTTGCATAGGAACCTGTGTCAAAATTTAGTGGTTTAAGGTCTTGTGATTTCTAGGGATTCCCTGGGTCAGGAATTGGACAGGGGTCAGAGAATCTGCCCCCGGGTGTTGCCAGCTGGGCCTGTCATCAGCTGTGCTCAGTTGACTGTTGGGCTGAGCGGGTCTGAGCAGGGCTCGAACCCATACCAGCTCTGAGGCCAGCTTCTACGTCTCCCAGCCCACTGGTTCCAGGGGAAGGAAAGCCACGATGGCTTCTAGGAAGCGGCAAGCAGATTGGAATGGATAGAACAACACTTCTACCTTAGTTTAGTAGGAGACAGTCAAAGTATAAGGAGGGAGAAAGGGCTTCCCTCTGGGGCCAAGGATGGATGTGTGCGCGCCCAGATGGTAAAGGATTGATGGCTGCCATCTTGGTTGAACCTGTGCTGCACTGTATTGGTGCAGCAGTGCACTTTGCTATTCCAAGGCATCCTGAGCTCCTGGCTTCCTTCTGAGCTGACAGAGTCTATCTAACTGGCTCCCTTTCCTTGCGAGTGACCTGTAGTTATTGGAGCTCTACTATGGACTATCAGAGCGTAGTAGGGTGTTTCATGAGGAGTCCACCAGAAATGGGCAAAGGGAAATTACTCTCCTGTTAGTGATACGTATTTGCAAAAGCTTGAAAAAAAATGGCATAAATTTCCCAGGATGCTGAAGGATATTTTGTAGGGAGAAGGGAGTGAGACGGGGGAAGAAGCGTGGAAAGAGAGATGGTGGACAAACATAGTCATCATACATATGAAATGGTAGCGGGTAACTGGAAGGGATGGGTAAGGTGGGAAGGTGGTGATGGAAGGGGTGTCGTTATACTCATAAAATGACATGTTGAATTAAACCCCTTTATACAGCTACTTAAAGGTATTAAAATTATCTGAAGCGACAGTCATCAACGATATCAAAGACTGAGCAGAATATAATACAAATCACAGAGTTTGTCTTCTCTTGGGCATTTTATTTTTCTTTATTTTTTTATTGTGAAGATACTGTACAGAGGGGTTACAATTACATGGGCAAGGTAAAGAGTGCATTTCTTATCGAGCATTGTTGCCTCTTCCTCTGGGGCATTTTATCTAGAGGCAAATAAATTAAAAAAAATAAAGGGCTGGGAAGGTGGCTCAGTGGTAGAGTGCTTGCCTCACATGCATGAATCCCTGGGTTCCATTCCTCAGTACCTCATAAGCAGAAAAAGCCAGAAGTGATGCTGTGGTGCAAGTGGTAGGGCGTTTAGTCTTGAGCTGAAGAGCTGAGGGACAGCGCCCAGGCCCAGAGTTCAGCCCCCATGACCGACAAAAAATAAATAAAATAAAATAAAACAAGCTACCTTTTGAAACAAGAAATCCCAAAAGTGTGAAAAAAAAGTGAACAAAAGTTGACAATAACTTGAGAAGAAATATATGTATCTATAGATATAATATTTACATATCCGTGTATAATAGATTCACACGATGTACACACACAGCAACTCTTTTTTAATGATGGTTTGAGATAATGCATTTCTTAATGGACTGAGGAGCCGGTCTGCGTATCTTTTGAGAATGACCAACCCAGGTCCCCCAGATTTCAGTTGCTTCATCTCCCTGCCTAGGACCAATGGCATAAAGTGCTGTTTGTGCTGGGCACGGTGCTGGGCACAGTGCTGGGCAGTGGGATATGATGTGGGCCTGGAGATGAGTGTTGTTCTGGAGATTGCACCTGGAGTACCCAGGGAAAGCACTTCCCCTGAGGGTTACAGATTTGGCTAAGTGAAGGCAAACTGAGGCCTCCTCTTCCTTCTCCCTCCCTCACCTCCAGCACCACACCACTACCTCACTACCCCACAGTGTCAGGAGCTACGGAGGTGGAAAGTGCCCCTTGGTGCCACCCGCCTTCTCCCACTCCCCCTCCGGCCCCCCTCCACCTTCTTGTCACCAGCTACTTCCAGCTGAAACGCATGGAGTCTCTCAGCAGGTAGCACCATCTGGCTTTATTTGAGGGTGAGGGCTTTTGGTTTATTTTGTTTGTGTTTTGAAGACCAGCTCCCGTCTGGAGACCATATGTAGTCACCCCGGACTCCCCCCCCCCCGCCCCGGCCCCCACCATGAACCACCTTCATAAGGAGACAAGGCTCGGAACACCGTTCTCATTTTCCAGAGATGGCTCATTTGAATTTAAGATATGTTTTATTCAGCACATTAGGAAGATGGGACCTTCAAGTCAGGTTAATCTATGATTACATTTTCTTCTGTTGTTCATAAATCCAGGGAGGGTCTTTATGGGCCTGAGCCTTTCGGCACCTCCCTCTCCCCAAGAGGCCCTGGTTTGGAGGCAGCCCTGGGCTCTCTCCACTCCATCTATCAATCAGTTTCGCTCCTTATGCAAACACAGACAGTTTTGTCATTATTGTAAAAGTTGGTGCTTTCAAGCAGGCTGGTAACCAGTTCGTCTTGTTCTGTTTTAAGGCTGTTTGCACTCGGAGCAACAATATGAGGAGCTACCTTTTCAATGTCTTCAGATGTTTCTCTCACTGAAATAAGCAACTCACCTTTTGGCCTGGAGTTGTCTCGCTGGGGAGCATGATTATTTCTTTTATTACTGCTTTGTAAAATAGCTTGCCTGTCACATTACAGCTTAATTGGGAACACGAAATCATAAATAACTTAAAACAGAGGAATACTGGCATCTTTCTCCCGGTCTCTCTGGGGAGATGAACAAGACACGCCCCCAGACCTCATTTTCATGGGATCACCCCAGGGCTTGGAGCCCAGGGGTTTAGTGTGGTTTGGTGCCCTGGATGACCTAAAGACAGGTGTGAAGTCATTCCTACCTCGAATTCTTCCCTACAAATGTCTTCAGCCATCTTGTTTCCATGAGCAGTTTGGACATCTTTTGCTATGCGTTTATTCAGTGGAAGGGCATTAATGTCTCCGAACCTCTGCCGTCTGTAATGTGACAAGGTAATCAATCAGAAGTACTTATCGGAGAGCCTGGCACAGAGGCAAGATGGAGTACATTTCATGGAAAAGAAAAACCATTGCCCTTTGCAATTTTAACCTTAAAGACAAGTAAACAATTAAAATGTTCCCTGCCCTGAACAGATGGGTTTGGGGTTGAATGTGCTCATCTGTGGGGAGAAGAAGATGGGTTTGATGTTGAACGTGCTCATCTGTGGGGAGAGGATGACAGAGACAGGGGAGCAGAGCCCTTAGTGTTGTCTGCCCTGCGAAGGCTCATTTCCTGCATCTTGTTGGCTGAACTTTGCTGACCAGACATTTGTCGAACTTTCTTCTAGATGTTGCTCTAGAAATGTGTTTTGTGGTTTACTAAGCTGCCGTAGTAAAGCAGATGTTGTTTCATTGTCTGGACCTGTCTAATCAGCTAAAGACCTAGAAAAAACCACTAAGGAATCCTGCAGGAACATTGCTTCAATCCTACAACATAGAAACCTGCCTGAATCTTGCCCCTTAAGATTTGAACGACTTGGACTAGAGACAGAAGCATGAGTTCTCACTGCAGCTTCTAGCTAATGGGTGGCCAAACTGATTCCAGATTTGCCAGTACTCCATGAACAGTTAAAATCGTTTTGGTTCAGGTTTTCTTCTGGAGAAAACTGACTAGTGCCTTACTCTCCTCTCTAGTCTTCGTTCATGGTGAAACAGACACATGGTTCGGTCTCACAGAGGAGCTATCAGGTTTCGGGGTGCAGATGGATGTGAAGGTGAACTCTCTGAAAGTCCTCCATTCAATCCCCGAGCCTTGTGGTCACAAGAAGCGTCCCACAGGGATGCTTCAGAAGCCCCCAGGTGTGGTGTATCACCTTGCGGCTCCCAACGGGGCATGTGCTAACCAGACTCCAACTCTGAAAGTTGCCATTGGCTTCCAACTCACGTCAGCTGTCAAAACTTAAAAATGCCTTCTTGGGATAATCTGGGGCCTATCATCTATCATCAGGAAGTCATTACATTGCTGCAGTGGAATATATGATATGTCTACGTAAGCCCTCGGTCTTCTGAAGTGTTGGAGGGCTACGGGGTCTCCAAGTGAACCTTTGTATCTGAGTCGCGGGGGAGGGACTATGTAAGTGCTTCAGTAGCTGGTAACATGGGCCAGTTCCCTAGCTTTCCTGGCACCATTCCTCCTCTAAAATAAGTGAGGTGCAGGTAGGCCATCTTGTTAAAAGAGTCCTGTGACAGCTTGCTGTCTGGCTCAGCTCCTGCCCTGCATCCATTCTCCATGGCCAGAGCAGCAACTTCTCTTCAACTCACATGACTGATGCCACAGGGCATGGATGAAGGTTTCCTAGTTCCACTGCTTCTACTGAGCTGAGCAGTTTATTTGGAAATGATTACTTACTCCAAGATTACATGAGAAACCAGGATGATCCCTGAGGTTGAAGAATTTAGGACAATACTAAGAAGAAGGACACAGGCAAAGCAGAGCCTAAGAGGGTACTTCATATAAGAATAGTGCAAATTTTGGAAGTGGCGCTGTGGCGCAAGTGGTAGAGTGCTCATCTTGAGCTGAAGAGAGCAGGGACATGCCCAAGCCCAGAGTTCAAGCCCCACGGCTGACCAAAAAAAAGAAAAAAGAAAAAAAAAGAATAGTGCAAATTTTATCCACCAAATGCCTGCATCATGCATAACTTTTGGTCTTACCTTGAAATGCTGAAAGCTGACTGGCTAGAGCTACTGTCCTAGGGTTCCATAGGAAGGAAACCATCTCTGCTCAGTGACTGCTATGTTCTAGCACTTAAGGAGAGGCTTTATTGTACCTTTACAAACAGCCTATATGGCTGGTGTTACTTTCCTAGTTTTTGCAAGGGCTGACAATGAGGGTCAAATGGTTTAGTAGCTTTCCTCAGGACTGAGGGTATAGGTCATTGTAGAGTGCTTACCTAGCATGTACATACTCTGGGTTTGACCCCCAATACTGCAATATGTGTGATGTAGTGGTGGTGGTGGTTGTGGTGGTGGTGGTGGTGTGTGTGTGTGTACCTGAAAAAAGTGGAGCTAAGATTGTGAGTATGGTCTTGCTGATCCCAAATATTCTATGAAGAAATGAAGGACTACATGCTTCAACTTCCTTGTTTGAAAATCTGCAGCAACAATCTTTTCCATTCTGTATTACATCTTTCAAAACAACTTTCTGAATGGTATTTCTGATGGTAGAGAGATGCCCTGAGCCAATGTGGGGTTCTGGGGTTGCAAGTTCTCTGTGGTCAGGGTGCCTGCACAACCAAGCTATCTGTTTTGGTCTAAGAACTTGCTCAATAGGCTATGAAGGAGCCAGTTTCTAAAGAGGAAGCTGATAGGACCAGAGACCTCAAAGGGCCACCCACATGGGCACACTTAGTATTCCAAACTTTCATCCTGGGGATTGATGAGGAAATTTCCCCCTTCAGTGCCAAGCTCTCCCTGGGGGTAGATGAAATCTGGCATCCTCAGATTTGTCTCCTAGTTAGTCATGTGTGCTTGTGCTTATGAATAGGTATTTGAAGAAAGATTTCATGACCACGGGGTCTGATTCAAGAGCTGGGGGCATGACCAGTGGCCCATCTGCAGGTATTGCCAACATAGGGCCCCCCCGGTTAGGCCACTGACAGCAAGCGGAGTCAACCCTTCACCACCCCCACCTCTTCTTAGAGACGTTCTGTCTGAGAGGATGGAGGGACATTTCTCCCCGGAGTCATTGTTAAATTATGCACTTTACCAGAACTCCATGGGGTCATGGAGAGTGGGTAGGACATGGCTTAGTTTAAACATGCATTGTGATAAAAATAGTGCACTGCAGACTGGGGAACTTCAGATGTTCACAGACCCATTGGCTTACAGTGGGAAAGTCCAGTATGAAGGTTCTGGCATCCAGCAAGTCTTCTGGCTGTACCACCTTGTGATGGTACCACCTTGTGATGAGAGGCAAAGGGAGGGGTGGGAGAGAGCAGAGGTCACACATCCTTTTAAAATGATGCCAGTTTCACCCCTGAGTGTGGAGCCCTCCTGCCACCTAATCACCTCTTAGAGACCTCTCCGCCCAAGATTGTTACAATGGTGTTTGTATTAGGAAGCCTTCCATGACTATAAAAACGTAAGTAAGACAAGCAACTTCGAAGAGAAAAGGTGGATTTGGGCTCAGTTTTTTAAATTTAATTTAATTGTCAAAGTGATATACAGAGGGGTTACAGTTACGTAAGTAAGGCAACGGGTACATTTAGGTTGAACAGTGTTACCTCCTCCCTCACTTTCTTCCACTCTTCTTCCCCCCCTGGGTACCCTTCTCTACAAGTTGTAAAGTTCATTTCCAACATAGTGTCGTGTGGGTATTGCTGTTGTATTGGTTTACACCTTGTCCTTTGTCTCACCATTATGTTATTCCCCTTTCCTTCCCCAACTCAAATAAATGTATATACAAGACACATGTAAAGTGATGCTAATCAAAATGACATGTAAAGTGATGCTAATCAAAATGAACTCCAAGATATGGAACCAAGGGTTTTTATTTTATAGTGTACTATGTGAAGTTATTTCTTTTTTCCTTCATTTTGTGTCCTTTAGTTCATCTCCTGTAGTCACTATTTTTGATTTCGGGCTTACAGATTAAAAGGCTGAAATCTAAGATCATTTGGCCTCTTGCTGTGAGCCTGTGGTGAGGCAGTGTCTCATGATATGTAGCATGTGGTGGAGCAAAGTTACTCACTCATGGTGGCCAGGAAGTGAAGGAGAGAAACAGGAAGTAGCCAAGATCTCAGATCCTCTTCAAAGACATGAAGACCTCTCACCAGACTGTACCTATTCATGGTGACACTCTCATGGTGTCACCTTTCCTTTCCTTCTAATAGTGATTGATTCTCTGGAAAGCAAGTATTTATTTAAGTCATGGTTCTTTGGGGTCATTTTACTATGCTATAGTGGCTAATTGACTTTCCCCATGAGTTTGTGAGAGGATACACAAAAGCCATCCATAGTAGAAAACTTCCTTCTATTAACATAGATTATTCTATCCAATGACCTTCTTGAATCATATGGAGAAGCTCGCTAGTGATTAACTGGGCTCACAGTAGCAGGTAGTGCAGGTGTTGGGCTGCCTGGGTCACATGGGGTATGGAGGATGGACAGATTCCTGAGGTCTAACGAGTAGGGAATGAGTACTCAATACTTGACATATTCTGAAGGCACTGGCAACCAAGGGTACCAATTTGATACCATTTAAGAAAAAAAATTAAACCTAGTTTTCAATCATTTCAACCAAACAATTCTGTTTTTTAAAAAGTTCTGCTAGCACCTTTTCTCAATGGATGTGGATTGGGCATACTAGAGATATGGCCACCACATGCCTCCTTGCTTCCCTTCAGTTTGGAATTTTTTGCAACACGAAGTGGTAGGAGAGGGAGAGAGCCAGGGAAGGCTGGAGCCCTGACTGCCCACTCACTCCCTGTGTGGTCTCAGCAAGGTCCACAGCCCTGAGGCTCAGTACTCTCATCAACAAAGTCATGAGATTCCATGAGATGACCTCGTTTCTTCTTAGGTCTGCAGTGTGGTCATTCTCTTATTATTTTTCATTGGTGTTCCTTTTCTCCATGGTGCCCTATTTCAGTAGGGAAAAGGGAAGGGGAAAAACACCTACATGGAGAGCAAGAAAAGGGTAGAAACATTTAACAGACATCAATCAAGTACTGGGCTCCCTAGGTTTGCTATTTCGTTGGATTCTATAATGACTATGGGGGTACACTCAGGGTTAGTGTCAACACTTTACAGGTGTGAGTGCAAAGGTAAAACCTTTGTCCAAAATCATATAACTAGAAAGTAGTTGTCTTAGCCCATCTGAGCAATTATTACAGAGAACCAAAGACTGGATGGATTTCCAACAACAGGAATTAATTTTCCTGGCAACTCTGGAGTCTGAAGTCTGAGATCTGGGTACCAGCACAGTCTGCTTCTGGTGAGGGCTCTCTTCTTTTTGCCCTGGCTTTCCAAACAGAAGCCTTGTTCCTGTGTCCTCGTAGAGTGGAAGAGGCAAGGTGTCTCTGGAGCTTTATTGTAAGTGTGCTAATCCCACTTCCAGATGAAGGGGGAAGAGGGGTGGCGGTTTCTGCATGTGGATTTAGAGGGGAGATACAGACAGAGAGGAAGAGGAAGGCGTCTCTAACTTGAACATTTTAGGAACTATTCAGAGAGTATCCTAAGGGTTTAGGTCAGAAGTCACCTTCTGATTCCAACTTTGGTCACTCTTGACATGATCCAGGGGCTCAGGCCTATCTGGCAGGGTAGATGGGATGTAGGACTTGGGCCCTCATCTCTCTGAGTCAGTCTTTGAGCTCTGAAGGCATCAGCCGGGGTGCATCTAAGCCAACTCATTCTCAGCAACCAAAGGTTTTAAGATGAACGAGGGATTTTCCCCAACTTGGCACTCCTGAAGTTCTGCGCGGAGGGCTGTACTGAGACATATAAGATGCTTAACATCACACCTATTTCTATCCATGAGACACCCTGAGTATCTCCTACCCTTCCTCTCAGCTGTGACAACCAAAGTGTCTGCAGACCTTGCTAAGGGTCTCCAGCTCAGGTTTTAATTGATGGAGCTATGGTGGAGACTTAGTCCTCTCTCTTGAGTCTGTGGATGGACTTTCTTCTCCCCTGTACAAAATTAGAGTTGCAAAGAAGTGAGATCAGTGAGCCTACCAATGGTGGTGGGGTCAATCCCAAGCTTTCAAAATGGAGGATGGCCGGTGTTAGTCCATATTAGACTCAGGGTGGCTTCTCCGATGCATGGCGTCTGTGCTGGAGTCAGAGACAAGATGGCTGAAGACCTGTCTGCGCATGTCCTAAACAGCTTCCAGAGGAGGGGTGAATCCTTGTTGCCCACAGCTGGCCTGATGCTCTCCCAAGATGGGGAGCACCTCTGATCTGGAGGCTGCTCTGTTCCACTGCGATTGTTAATGACTTGGAACATGGTCTCTAGAGCCAGGTTGCCCTTCTCGGCCCCCTGGGAGGGTATCTGCCACTCACTGCTAAATGAAAGCTTTTCTAGTTTCCTTCAGATTTAAAATAAAATGTATGCTCCTTCCTGAGGGAGAAGTGATTGTTTTCTTTGTCCTCTTAAATTATGTCGATGGAGATGTGACTGCACTTGGGTAGTTTCCTATCTACCAAGATGACATTACTTATAGAAAAGCCAGCGATTTTCAAGAATAGTAACGTTGGTAATTTGTCTTTCAAATACTGTTTTACTTATAGCAGCAATAACAGGAAATGTGCACTATTTTTCAGTGTTATAATCTGATTCACTCTTTGATATAAACAGCTTTATCTCATCTCATTGTTTATATCACATTCCTATTCCTCTAGAAAGAACAATATTTTCCCCCTTGAAAAGTCATATATTCTTGTCTAAGGATGGCTTAAATAAGTAACAGATGGCCCGTTTTTTGGGGGGGGGTGTTGGGTTTGCATCTCCCATCCGCTCATTCTCAGCATTCAATCAGATATTAAAATCAGTATTTTGGGGATGTTGCATGTCTCCGAACTTAGACATTTGTTACCAGTTTGACTTCTCTTATTTATGGAATGGTAGTTTCACTTGGATAGGTTTAGAATACAGGCGATTGAACGAATTTATTTGCGCATGTCGGATGCAATGTGCTGGAATGAATGTCTTTGCCAGTTTGTCGTTACCTGGGATAATGTGAGGAAGACAGATCAGAGCAGTCTCTGTGTGCCGCTGATGTTGGCCAGGACATAAAATTCACCATGAATCAGGAGCTGGCCAAACAACTTATTTGTGTTACCTCTCAGGTTAAGATTTGTTCCGGGGCCAAGACTGAGCCTTTCTTGTAAAAAGAAGCTTGGTTGAGTTAGGGGAAGATGGAAGGCAGTTCCCTTTTAGTGTGGAAGGCGCCTAGGTTGCAAAGGTCACAGACTGTCTCAGCAATCTTCTGCAGAATGCAGATGCTGCTCCTCCTACAGAGGTGATTGAAACTATAGCGACATGAGTTCATAGTCACAAAAATGCCTTAAGAGTTCAAAATTAGCTTCAAGTTGGGGCATATGCCTGTGAGCCAGTAACATTAGCACCAGAGCAGGAGGCCAGAGGATCAAGATGGAGACCCGTCTGTGCCCCACGGAATTCCTGGCTAGTCTGAGCTCAGTAGAGGATGGAAATATCTCAAAAAACAAACAAAAGCAACTACTTTACCACTTTTAAACTTCAAAATCAGGTAACCAAATGTACCATATAATAATAGTGTTGTCTATAACCCTGCAGTTATTATATTAATCATTTTATCACAGGACATTTCCCCAAGGGGCAACTTTTTTTGACAGTGGAGGCAGAGGGGAAAAGACCACGAACGTGCATCAGGTCTTTATTGGAAACTTTCAAAACCTCTCATCCTAGAACAGGAACTGTGATATAGGTTCCAATACCTGGGCAAGGGGTGCTCTTGAGCCCAGAAGGTATTTTACTGCATTGGACAAAACCAAAAATATTGTGTAGAAGCCACACAAAGTCTTTTTTCCTTTTTAAAAAAAACTTAAAAATTTTGATGATGATACAATTTTATGCTTCTCCATATCCATTTCACCATCATCATGGAGATCACTAGTTTTTTTTTTTTATTACAGAGAAGGCGGGACCCAGGGATCCTCCTGTAGGCACGGTCTCTCTGTTCACTTGTTTTGGTTCTCATTTTTTTGTTTTTTGTTTGGTTCCAGTCCTGGGACTTGAACTCAGGGCTTGGGTGTTGTCCTTGAGCTTCTTTTGCTCAAGTCTAGCACTCTACCATTTGAGTCATAGCTCCATTTTTGACAGTTACTGAGTAGTTTGTTGGAGATAAGATTCTCACAGCCTTTCCTGCTCAGGCTCACGTTGAAGTGCCATCCTCAGATCTCAGCCTTCTAAGTAGCTAGGGTTATAGCAGTGAGCCACCAGTGCCCAGCTGTTTTGGTACTCTTCGTAACATAGTCCATAATACATGAAACAGTTCTCTATCATAGTAAAGCTTGAAAGTACAGATGTACAGAAAAGCAAGTTATTACATGAATAAGTCTCTAGCGTGTGTCATAGTACATGAAGAAGCAAGTCTCATAAGAGTATGTCCATGTAAGAGCAGTTACCTTTACATGGGTATGAAAAACTCCTCACAAGTCCAAGCTGAGGGATGGACTTGGAGACAGAGGTGCCTCAGAAGTGAGACTCTAAGGGCTGTCTGTAAAGATCAGGCGTCTGCTGGGCAGGCATGCCCTGGCAATTAGAAGATATGTGAGCCGCCCCCAATTCCTCGTTGCTTGAGTACTATGGGGTTTATATTTTCTCCTTGAAGTTACCTGTTTTGTTAACATTCAAACACAAGCACCTCTTGGGGTTGGTTGACTTTCAGCAGCAAGCTGTCTGTCTCCTCTCCCTCTTTGGCTCTTCTGAGTATATGCTTCTAGCATTCCCATGGTTTCTACCCATTTTTAAAAAATTTTCTTTCAGTCCACTCTTCCCCTTGCTAAGAAGATGCCTTCTAACTGGTCCTGTTTGTCGCTGGACTTTCCCAGGCATGAACTTTGGTTGTGCTTCATCACTTCTCAAGTCATCATGCAAGCTCCTGGTAATTTTCTACTCCAGGTCAAATGCTTTGTCTTGAAAATGGACTGCCATTGACTTTATTTCTAACTGTGTGTTCCTATGCATGCAGAGGAATGTACACATAGTCTATACGACTATGTGTATGGATGAAGAGCCAAAAGACTAGAGTAATTACATTGAAAATACATGGATTAAGACCAGAGAGGAGTCGACTGGAGACATTCAAGAGTAGGGAAGAATCCTTGTGTGCAGGAATGTGTGGGAGCATCAGCTCGCTCTCTAGTCCAGGCTGGCCTGCTCTCGAGTCCCCTCCCTGCGCTCTCGGTGCTGTAATTCCAGGCATCTCCCTGGGCCTTACCTATGGAAGTTGTCTTGGGAGGAGGTTGGATTTGAGAGAGGACTCAAAGAACAAGGATAACTTGGATGACCGGAGAGGGCAGAGAAGCTCTATCCTGGTGCTCTATGATTGAGTGCCTAGGATGGAGGGGTGGAGTCGATGCAAGAGAGATGTTTGGAAAGCTGGGGATAGAGACATAGAGGCATGTGAAAGCCCTCCTGAATCAGTGGGAGACAAATATTTTAAATGCTTGAGCAGATGAGTGAAATCAACTGTTCCGGTGTCTTAAAGACAATCAGAAGTGAACTAGAGAGTTTAAACAGAATGGCCTGGAGTGCGGAGGACTGAGAGTGTGAGGCCAGGACATGATGCAGACATGAAATGACTTCACTGCAGGAGAGGAAGCCACAGGATGTAGGCTGGCATGGTCAAGGGCAGGAGACACTGGAGGGAGTTTTAGGGAAGAATCTAACGTAAGGGCCTCTGGGTGTTAAGCCAGTGACTTCTGCTGCTGGCAGAAGTAGGGTGGACTAATTGTTCTAGGTAAGAAAAGTTCCTCCTCCACCTCCTCCTCCTCATTATTATTTTTACTGGAAACGTTCTCAATGTCAGGTGCTGGTATGTGGTTTAAATTGTCAAGATTGTAGGGCGCCGGTGTTTGGAAGTGTGATATAACATGATATAATGTGGTATACTGTTGTACATTAGATTTATTGATTTGGTATCCTCAAGAAATATAACAACTCGCAGATGGGCAGACTAATAACAGGAGATACCCTTGATAAGGGCCTGAGCAGCCGTGTGGTTTCCTAGCAATGGGTCATGTACTACAGAGGGACTGCTGGCACAAGAGATCCTGAAGGTGTCCCATCTTTCCTCAAAGCCACTGGAAGGTGTGTGCATCCACCTGCCGCCTCCCCCAGAGATGGTGTAAGTTCCAATGCATATGGCGGCTCCCGAAGGCCCCAGAAGACAACAGGTGACCTATTCTTGACCCTTCTTTTGTCAATAGGTTTCACAGGTATGAAATAAGACTCAATTTATTTTGATTTCAGTAAAAAGAGGCTTTCATTTGAGGGCTCAGGACAAAAGGGCAGCCCCAGGGAGGATGAGTCAGGAAGGAGGGAGAAGGGAATCTGGAAATGTACTCACTGGCTTTATTGCTAGTGGCCCCATGGAGTCTTCGGACTAACACAGCTGTTCTTTAATGGCCGAAGGAAAGTCTGAGAATCTAGGAGGGTTCGTGTTTGCTCTGTGTTTGTGTTGCTGTGGATGTCACACTTTCCCTTCAGCCATTTAGTCAGGATGGTATGGTGAAACATTTCTACAGGTTAATACATACCCTCAAACAAAGCTCATATAAGTAATTACCAAATGCAGTACTTACCACAATTTTGTAATAGGTGTCATAGAGGTGTTTATAATATCTTATAAGTAATCATAATATCTTATAAGTAATCATAAGTTAAAATTACTTTTTTCTTTGCAATAAGAATTTTATTCATCATTTTTACTTTTGCTTGAATGTACTTACCACTTTTAAATGATTTAGAGGCAAGTAGATTCTCTGTATTTTGGAATTCATTGCATAATATTTGTGGTGCTGGGTGCAGAAGTATGCAAGAATCAATGTCTCGGGCCTTTTTTTTTCCTAATTACTTGTTACCAGTGCTGGGGTTTGAACTCAGGGCCCTGTGCTTCCTAAACAGGCACTCTAACCACTGCACTACACCTCCAGTTCTGATTTTTTGCTGGTTGATTTCTGGATAGGGTCTCACTTCCTGCCTGGATCTAAACCCAGATAAAAGGCTTCCACCATACCACCTCCCTGTCCAACTCTTCACCAAGAAGGTTAGCCTATAGACGTTTTTTGTCTTCTGCACAGATTGGCCTCCAACAGTGATCCCAACAATCTCAGCCTCCAAGGAGCCAGGATTGCAGGCATGAGCTACTGGAGATATCTCAGTTTTTAAAACAAGTAGTACCTATTTTTTCAGTATTTGATATTAATTTATTACTTACCAAAAATTAGTGTGTGGACTTGTTATTATCCAGGATTTCATTCACGTGGAAAGATAATATTCTGAATTTGCTATAATTGACAACCCTCAGGCCACAGGAAGGGCTTGAGGTAAAGGACAGAAGTTGCTTTAAGTCTGAACACTGGCCTGTCAGCTTGGTCCCTGTCTTCAGGCCCAGACCTGGACAGTCTTTACCTGGCTTGGAGATAATCCCTCCTTCCAGGCATAGCTGAGCGGAGCTTCTCCTGTCCCAGAAGTCAGAAGGGGCTCTTTCTGAAGAGAAGAGCCCGTGGTTGATCTTCGGTAGCCTGGGAGAGACATGGGAGCAGCCCAAGGGGGCACAGATCTACCTTTGAAGAGAAAGATCTCTGGCTCTGGTGTCACCCACCAGCTCCCAGTGCACACTTGTGTCTACTGCCAGTCCACCAGCAGTGCTGAGTCCATTGTCCCTCTATCCTGGTGCTTTTGAACCAACACAAACAAGTAACATGCAAAAGGGCTTTGTAAACCCAACATGACTCCCTAGGTCCAGGGGCAGGCTTTGGAGTGGCCTCCTGCCATTTGCTTGGCTCTTTAGCATGCCGTTTGGGTCTTGTTTCTCTACCTGTGTTCTGTATCCATGTATGGAAAAAAGTAGTGCAAGAGAATTAGTATTCATTTGTTTTAATTACCTATTAAAGGTACACAGGATTGATATCTAGCTTCTAAATATTCTTAAGGGCTAATCTAAAAATAGTCCAATTAACCCAAGGTTCTAACCCAGAGTTATTACACCTAATAAAATGTGCTTAGTTTTCATGCTAATTTATTGGTAGGTAGAGCCACCAGTAGATCTACTAGTAGTTGTAGTGTTAAGATACACATTGCATGTGTTCAAGCTAATTAGGCCTCCAGCCTTTTCCTTTATTCGTATTCATATTTCTTCATTGATAATGAATGAGCCAAATAAAATAGCATCACTCAGATGCATTGGTTTCCTCCTTTAATAAATGGCTTGGTGATAGCACTTCAACTTTAATGTCTTTGCTCTTAGCCCTCTCTCCAAATAAACACGGGAAGTCCCCTCCCCTTCCCTCGGCGCTGGGAAGGGGCTGTGTAATCATCTAGAATGTTCTCTTTGGCCAACACCGGCCCAACATCTCACTGTTAACCTTTCCTAAGAACAACAACCCTTTCCTCTTGCAAGTTTGGGACTTTAAAAATAACAACACCAAGTGTTTTTATGCGGTCAGTGCTCATTATAAATTTGTTTCTTTTCCCCCACCTCCTTGAATCCCACTGTGTCTCTTCTTGCAGAGAGAAGCATCGCCTGTGGTCCTCCACCCGGACCAGCACCGTCTCCCCACCGTTCAGACGTCCCGGGAAGGCATCTGCTGATTCTCCTCCAGGAGACCCAGGCCTGCGGCTTTTCTCTCAAAAGCAAACCTCCCCTGGGAAGGACACCCCCATGAGGCCAGCGCAGGAAGAGAAGGCCATGTGCTGTTTAAAATCTGGCCCTTTTGACCTGTGGCCTCTGAGTTCCTTTCCTGTAGGAGTCCCTAAGAGCAGAAGTGACTGAGAGGTGAAGCTCAGTGCATCTGCACACACACACACACACACACACACACACACACACACACACACACACACGAGTAGGGTTTGTTTTATTCAGTATTGGAACTCGAACTCAGGTCTTTACCCTTGCTAGGCGGGCACTCTCCTGCCTTGAGCCACACCTCCAGCTCCTCTTTCCATCAGTTATTTTACACATAGTGTCTCACTGAGCTGGGCTGGACTGTGATCCTCCTTTCTATGTCACTGAGGGTGAGAGCTGTCCACCAGTGTACCCAGTTGTTGTGATTCCTCTGTGGCCTGGAAAGAGACAAGCAACACTGAGCTCCAACACTGGTTGAGATCGACTCTCCTGAACTTCTTTTTGTTCAAGCTGGCCTTGAACCGTGATCTTCCATTTCTGCCTCCAAAGTAGCTAGGATTACAGGCTTGAGCCACCAGTTTTTCTTTTTGTCTGTTTGCTGGCTTTCTCAAGGTAAACTCTCCCTAGGTAGGCCAGGCCAGGCTGAAGCTTGAATTCCTCCTGTGATCTGAGTGCTGGGATTACAAGCATGCATCACTGCAGCTAGCTCAAACAGTTGGAAGTAAAGTAAGTTTTGTCTTTGCATTTGACCTTTCTGAGGCTGTGGGATTTTATATCAAGTGACGGAATGATCTGCAGCGTCAGCAGGACCTTCCCTTGGCTTTCAGCTGTAGAAATGCGCATCCTCTTGAGACACCACAGGAAAGGAGCAAGCCCACCTGCGTCTCTGTAGGACCAGAGTTTGGTTCATGTTGTCTATGGACATTGCAGTCTAATGGTCGCTTAAATTGCAGAAATATCTTCTTCTCATCTATTCTGGAGGCTTAAAACTGAACCATAGTCAAATTTGAGATGTTGAGAGGAGGTAGACCGGGAGACCCCTGTGCTACAAACAATACAAACAATACTCAGCCAGCACTGGAAACTGAAGAAGACCCACTGGATTTGCTGACTCAACTGGATTTGCTTGTTTTGTGCACCCGTTCCTGGACACCATTGTTGCCTGTCAGGAAACAGTGGACTCCATCTTTCTTGGTGTGATCCTACCAAGATGGCACCACCCATGCAAATAGGATTTCACTGTTGTCCTGGGAAAACACAACCCAGTAAGGAGGACATTACAATATGACACCAAAATATTAAATTCTATACCAAAAGACTAACTGCACACAGAGTCGCAAAGAAAACCTAGGAACTATGAGGGGGAACAGTTCCTTGTGGTATGCAAAATATTTTCAAAGTCTCTGATAAAATTATCATCATAGAAAAATGGACAAATGATACAAGCATGCAAATAGGAGAATAAAATATAAAGTTTAAAGTATGCTAAACTTCATACAAGCTAAGTCAATACAAGTAGTGTCGCTTGAGTGGAAAGGTAAACATAAATCTATGTTTGATTCTTCTCCTGGGGGCTTGGGGAAGAAATCACTGCATATATTCCTTATTCATATGCAAATCAGCACAAGACTTACTTATCTATCATAACTTCAAATGTTCATAATTCTGAAATATTTATTCCAGATATTTCAAACCTAAGAATGAACCTTAGGATCTCTTGTACAGCAGCAGAAAGAAGAATATGTAAATTATGGGAATCAATCGTAATGGTGCAAAGTACAGAGTCAACCCAAATATCCATTATTACATAATGATAGTCAAAATGCATATTGAAACATTATAAATTACATTATATTTATTTATATTTTGTGCAACTGTCTTATTTGCGTGAGATATAGCCCTCCATTTGCTAACATGCAAAGGATATACAATCCATTAGAATGACTTTCTGAGCATAAAGATATCATTTTCTATTTGACTGTGGTGGTGCATGCCTGAAATTCTGTCACTCAGGAAATTTGGAGTTAAGAGGCTCATGGGTGCAAGGCCAGCTTATGCTACACAGCAAAACCCTATTTTCAAAAAACCAATGGTTGGGTATAGTTTAGTGGGGAGGTGCTACAGGAAGTCTCTATCTTCTGTAAGTGGGTGTTATTGAGGCTTAAATTCAGGGCCTCGAGCTTACTAGGCAAGCATTCTAGAACTTGAGCCAGGACGTGAACTCTTTTTGCCATGGTTAGTTTTCGGACAAGATCTTATGATTTTCTTGGATGGGGTTGGGAGAGACCAGGGCTAGCCTGAATCCAGGCTACCTATGCTTTCTCAGCACCTGGGATTGCAATCCCTGGTCACCACACCTGGCCAAGAGCCTGTTTTATATATTATATCATCAAACAATATCAGGGAAAATGTCTTCGAACTTCAAAGGGACTTTTACTCTGTATTAAAAATTTATGTTTCTCTTTTATAGCAAGGATATATTATGACCAGAAAAAAAACAAGGTGATAAAATTCTGAAACCAGGCTGTGTACAGTGTTCATATCTGTAATCTCAGCTACTTGGGAGGTGATCAAAAAGAGGATGGTTTGAGGCCAGCTCAGGCAAAATGTTAGTGAGTTACCATCTCAACAAAATAATCTGAGCATGGTGGTTTGTACCTGCAACTCAGGTACACCCAAGGTGTAAGAAGGAGGTCCATAGTAGCCTGGACAAAAACCAGAGACCATACCCAGATAATAACTAAAGCCACAGAAAACACTGGAGACCTGACTCAAGGGGTAGAACACTGGTCTACTGAGTTGTCAGGTCCTGAGTTCAAACCCCAGGACCACCACCCAAAAAGAAGTAATACATAAATAAAAATAGGAGACTAAATGACGTGTATGCCCAGATCTTGCTGCTTTTTTAAAAAAAATCCATTTTTGTTCAGATTTTCTAACCAATCGGAACAGCTGAATAAGAAAAGATCTGGGGAACGTTTGCTGCTTGTCTCTTTGCTCTCTGTTTTTGAAGGACAGACTAATTGTGCTCAACATGGTAGCTGAGTTTCTCTGTTGGTTTGTGGTCCTGGTGGCTAATTCTCCTGTTTGGTAATTATTTTCAACAGATTGATAGCTTGGCCCTGTTGAATGCCATGGGAAGAGTGCCCCATGCCCACGTGATCTCAGAACCACCATCCTTCCTTCCTTCTTTTTCTTTCCTTTTCTTTTTTTGGACAGGGTCCCTGCAGCCTACAATGGACTCAGATTTGTGATCCTCCAGCCTATCCCTCCTGAGCGCTGATCTCATAGGTCGTGGCCATCCTCATGGCTTCAGGGTAATTTCTTGGAATGAGGCTTCTTTTTTTAAAAAATTATCACACATTTTTATTTATAATTCATCCATTGCTTGTGCCATTTTCATACATTTATACTGCGAGCGGGTTTCCACACATGCACAGTGTGCACTGAACAAACACTTCTTCTCTGCCTTATTCCTTTCCTCCTCTCTCTACTCCCTGTGCTTATTCATTTATTTTAAAAAAAAACAGTGTTTGAAAAACACTGTATTTATGTGTTGATATATTCAGGTGTTTATATATAAGTATATATAAGTAAATATATATATATATATATATATATCCTTACATATGTCCTTTGATGCTCTTTACCCCTCAGAATCCTTTCCCTTCCCTTCCCCTTTCTGCTGATCCTTTCCTTGATAGTCTATTACATTCATTCCTCCTCCTCCTCCTCCTCCTCCTCCTTCTCACTATCATCATCATTTTGGTCTGAACTCCACAAATGAATGAGCACACCTGATATTTGGCTTATCTTGTTCAACATAATGATGTCTAGATCATCCATTTTCCTGAGCATAACATCATTTTATTTTTCTTATGGCTGTGTAGTATTTTGAGGTGTGTATAGTTCTATGCATACATATATACATACACATATTTATGGTTACACACACAATCCTGCACTTTCTTTATCCATTCATCCATTGTGGGGTACCTTGGCTGATCCTGTAGTTGGTCTGTCATGAATAGATGATAGACACTTGTGAATACTATGTATTCACACAGGTATCTTCCTTGTATGTTGCTGCGTTCTTGGCATGAGACTTCCCAGGCTCATGTCTCAGACCCTGGCTTCCTTCTCCTGGTCCTGGCTCTTTCTCCAGTGTACTATTCATGGCCAGGTGGTCTCTTTATCCCCTCCTTCCTATCAGATCTGGGAATAGCTTTATTCAGTTATTTAGGCCAGGCACTGGTGGCTTACACCTATAATCCTAGCTACTTAGAGGGCTGGGATTTGAGGATCCATTCAAAGTCAGCCTGGGCAGGACTCTTATCTTCAATTAAGCACCAAACAGCCAGCAGTGGAGCTATGGCTTAAGTGGTAGAGCAGTAGGCTTGAACAAAAAGCTCAGGGACAGCGCCCAGCCCTGAGTTCAAGCCCCAGGACCAGCACACGCACACACACACACACACACACATACACACACACACACACACACTCACACACACACACACACACAAAATGGGAAAAGAAAACAGAAAGAAAGAAGAGAAAATATATGACTTTCTAGCTAGTAAGAATCTTCCTTTAAATTCCTCCAGGGAAGTACAAATGACTGCTAATACCTTACCCTGTTATTTCGCTCTGGGGAGTGTGTGCAAAGAGCTAAATCAAACAAGTCAATTATTTAAAATATTTTGAAAGCAAATATATTAATTTCTACCGGCAATGCTGCTGTGTTCATTGAACTAATGGCAGATAAAATTTGAGGGCTGGGGTGGGGAGCGGCCTCCAAAATTAATTTTCAAAACGCTCCAATCTCAGAGTAGCATGCCAGCTAGCCCAGCTTTGTGCTGTTTATTCTTCTCAGAGTCACTGGGCTCCTTTAAATGAGTAACTAGAGCTGCTTGTCTAACTGGCGTGTAAAAATTAACATGTACAATGTAGACATTTCATGTTCTAGCATGTGAAAATCTTCATGTATGTTTGCATATAGTCCCTCCCTGAATGATTCTCTCTCTGGCCCCCACTGCTGGGCTCCCCTGTCCAGTCAGGCAGGACAACCACTGCTTCCCCCTGTTTCTGAGGCCTTCGAAGTGGAATAACGCAGAATGATCGGAGACCGGCTCCGTTCTTCAGCTTGATGACTTGCCCACCACGCAGGTTGTGCGGCTCTGGAGTTTGTTCCTTTCAGTTGCGCAGCAGCATCGCTTTGTACCGATCCCTGGAAGTCTGTTACCTACTGGAGACTCTGGAAGGACCCGCTCTGAACACCAGCGGACACCTTTCTGTGTAGAATGAGTTGCTATTTCTCTAGTGTGACTTAACTAGCGTGGATTGCTGGGTCCCACGGCAAGCGTGTGTTGCCTTTCAGCTGCACACATGGTATGGCTTTGGGGAATTTTGGTTGGGATTTTTCCCCTGCCCCTTCTGACCAGAGCATAATCTTAGGGTCTGAAAGGGGGAGGGGGGTTCATTCTTCAGCCACAAGGACACACAGCTTTCTCTCGTGGCAATGCAGGCAGGTGCTTGGGTCACTGAGGGTGGCCCAGACTGTCCACATGGGAGGCTTGTCACCGGAGGGCGTGGTCTCCATCAAGTGACAATCCTGCCATGGAGCTCCCATGCCAGGTGATGGGCGACGTCCTGCATGGTTTGACTTCCTTCTTTCTTTGAATAGCACTCAGGTCAGTGATCTACCACAGCCAGAAACTGACTGAGGGAAGTCCATGGCCACCTTGGCATTTCTCTGATAGACTCACTCACATGGTGAGTGGCTCAAAGCAAATGCGTTGGTGGCTGGGAGCCGGCAAGTACTGAACAAAGACCTGAGTGCCTATCCCACCTATCCACCATTTGATTTCTTCCATTCATTTCCTGCCATCTACTAGTCCTATGGATAATACATAAAAAGGAAGCAATTCCAATTCCTAGCCACTACACTTGAGTGTACAGAAAGGATTATTCCCCTCTGTTAAAGAAGCCATATTTTTCAGGGGAAACTAATAAGCATGCTATGAGTTAAATGGATATTAATAAGCACCATTGGAAAAAATAGTAACTTTAATAATATACAATGGCGTTAAATGTGAAAACATTGCTTCAGTAGGTTACAATACCTATGGTTAGTTCAAGGGGCAGATGGGCCCAGCAGATGAGAAAGACCTGTCTTTGTGGATGCCCAAGGTAGAAACAGACAGACGTGAATCTGTGCTCCAAGCTAACAATTACTAACTACACTGCATTTCACACTATTGCTTCCCTTCAGACTCCAGGCGAAGCTGCTGGCAGTCACACATCCAAGGCCTGTGATGGGTCTAGAGGCCCAAACTGCTCAGGGCTTTGTTCATATTAAACAAGTTCTCTGCCAC
This sequence comes from Dipodomys ordii, assembly GCF_000151885.1. NCBI lineage: Eukaryota > Metazoa > Chordata > Mammalia > Rodentia > Heteromyidae > Dipodomys > Dipodomys ordii. The sequence goes on from NW_012267281.1 coordinate 1,245,691, forward strand.
TTAGTAGGCATCACCACACCCAACAGTGAAATAGTTGACATGTGACCCCAGCATTCTGACTTCAAAGCTCATACTTAGAACAATCATGTAACTGGTGTGTGTGTGTGTGTGTGTGTGTGTGTGTGTGTGAAGTACTGGAGATTGAACTCAGACCTCAATCTTGCTAGGCTTGCTTTACTACTGGTCTTGGCTACAGTCTTCAACTTCTTAAAGATCCGAAGAACTCAATGGGATGTGACCCCAGAACAACCCAGAAAGTGCCAGGAAGCTCTAAATCTTGCTGTCAACCTGGGAAAATTTCCACATCTTCTCTGAGGAATTCCCCCCAAATTAACATTTTCTTGGCTTTGATTGGCCCTAGGATGGTCAGACAGGAAGGAGACATAGTAGACTTTTCTGTCAAATTTATTTTCTCCACACTTGGGGTGTGTGTGTGTGTGTGTGTGTGTGTGTGTGTGTGTGTGTGTGTGTGTGTGTGTCCTGGTGGTTGAATTCAGCTGACATTGAGCTTTTATGCTCAAGGCTAGGCACTTGAGCTATAGCTCCACTTCTTTCCTGCCCTGACTGCATTCAAATCATGATCCTCAGATCTCAGCCTAGACTAGGATTACAGATGTGAGCTTCCTGCTTCCGGCCTTGACACTCTGCTTTCTGATGTGTTTTTTTGAAGTGTCCATTCTGATCCAAACCCCAGTGTTTCTTCTGCTTCCTGAACATTGGTTTGTTTTTCCTCCTGAATTGAGATGTTCTAGGTGAGGGCTGATGAGGACAAAAGAATTGAATGAATCACAGAAGTATTCTATTAGCAGAGATCATTCTTATACTCCACGAATTAATTCTTATGAATTAGGTCCAAAGAGCTTAAGTAAAATACAGCTAATATTTCGTAAGTCATTTCAGCCCCCTTTAATAGTACAAGTCTCTGGTGTATAATATTTAGGTAATGATTATCATAAAACAGACATCTTTGGAGGGCAGTTATGTGTTCCTGCTACTTCTTTACGAGGGAGCTGGGAGGAGAATGTCATTACGTTTGACAGTATATTTATCTCACCTAATAGTGCTGATATGCAGATGGAAATGTGGTTATCTTCCTGTCTAAGAGCGTCTGTCTGGAAGCTAGGATACCGATCACATCATCACACTCACTCACATGTGAAAATCAGCACAAACTCAGCTCCCAGAGTAGAAGGTGTCTGGGGCTCGCACAGTGGGTGGTTTTGTTTATGGAAATGGAGTTTTGCCCATGCAGAGACAAGGGCTCCCTCCCTCTCTGGTCCTGGAAGGGACCAGAGAAAACGCTAAGAGATGAGGTCAACAGATTAAGCCCAGTGAACGACAAGTGCTTTTCAAGGTAAATGTGAGAGCTTTGTGCCTATGTGTGTGTGTGTGTGTGTGTGTGTGTGTGTGTGTGCATGTGTGAGCACGTGTGTGTGCTTGATGTGCACATTTGTGTGCATTCACAAATTATCTATCATCTATCTATTGTCTGTCTGTCTGTCTATCTATCTATCTGGTGATACTGGGGTTTGAACTCAGAGCCTTGCCCTTTCTAAGCAGAAGATCTACCACTTGTCTCCCTGTGTGATTCCTCTTCCTCCCCCCCCATCTTTTAAGAAAACTGGAATTGGCTGAGGCAGGTCCCTGGTGTAGAGTAAGCACTGAGCTAGGCACTCCAACACGCCATTCCTCTATTTCTCTTCAGAACTAATGGAAACATGGATTCTGTGACAATGATTTGTACACATTTCACATTTTCCCATTGTCTAGGGATGTTTTATATGAACCTTTCATTTTCTGATGAATAAAAAGGGACTGTTACTGGAAGTCCACGGCTCACACCTGTGATCCTAATTAGACAGGAGGATGAGATCTGAGGACTGCAGATCGAAGCCAGCCTGGGCAGGAGAGTCCCAGATTCTTACCTCCAATTTATCAGCCGAAAGGCAGAAGTGGAGCTGTGGCTCAAGTGGTAGAGTGCTCTCAAGCAAAAAAGCTCAAAGATAGCACCCAGGCCCCAAGATTAAGTCCCAGGACCAGCACACACACACACACACACACACACACACACACACACACACACACACACACACAAGGACTGCTGTTCTTCATTTATAAAGAGAAAATCAAAGCTTAAAATGTGACACAACTATGTGTAATGACACCAGCATCTTGAGCCCAAGTCCAGAGTCCTACCCTCATGACAAAAGACTGTGACAAGAAATAACCTTATCCTGCTCCCAATTATACCCATCTTGGCTTCCAGTCCGTGTGTGTGTGTGTGTATGTGTGTGTGTGTGTGTGTGTGTGTGTGAAGAAGTGATCAGGCCATTCTGTGACCTGGAACGTTCTAGTTTCTGCTAATAAACCTGCCCAGTCAATTATCCAGTTATGAAAAAATGGGGGTGGAAAAAAGAGAACCTAAGTGGACTTTGGCTTGGTTGACACTTTTTACAAGTCAATAAAGAAGTCATATAAGATCTAGGAGACTCTTTGAATTTCTAGCTCTGTAGAGCCTTGGGAATAAGTCCCTTGGCAGAATTTTACATCCTTTATAAAATAGTAGAATTCCCCAAGAGAAAAAAAGTCCTCCGTCCTTTACCTCTCTTCTTGTCTAATGTTACGACTTTGTGGCTGGAAGGTCAGCACCCATTCTGTGATGCTGAAGCGATAGTGAACAGGAAAAGCTCTAGAGAGGTAGAGGAACATTACCCAGGTAGTTGAACTGAGGCAGTACCTACTGATCTGTGCATGTCTAACCCCGTTGGTGGAGGTTGCTGCTTGCCATCTGTTCTGTTTTTTACCAATACATGTGGATAGTTCTTTCCAAAGCCTTACCTTTTTGATGATTCACGGTAGTGACAAGCCAGAGAAGCAGGAAGAAGTACTGAGCTAACTGCTTGTATGTAAAAGAGCTGCTTCGTTTAAGTACTCTTCCTAACTCCAAATGATCATCCGAATCCTTCCTCTCTCCATCTTCAGAGTTATTCATGTCTCTGGCAATTGCCAATGAATAAATCCACTGCTCCCCACAGTGGCGCTGGGTCTTGAACCTGAGGCAAGGAGAGGAAGATGGTTGGCACTCTGCCCAGGTCACCAGCTCAACTCTCCGTTTTCCATCCCTGGCCTGAGTGAAGCACAAAGGGTGTGTCTTCCTGCTGCAGCCCAGTCACACAGGCCTCCTGAGCCTGGCATTACTGAAGCCCATACTAGTGAGCATCTGGCTTACAGGCTCAGGCCCCACCCACAGCATGCACCCATTTTGGGGTGTTCCCCAGGGGGTCTGACGCTGTCTTCTGGCTGCTAAGCATCACCTCCCCTTGACAAGAAGTCTGCAAAGATGGTGATGCAGATCACCCCGCCCCCTCCACGCCCCCTTCAGGAGCCCATGTGGCTGCCACCTGCCGTGCCCTGTCCCTTCTGTAGCAGCCAGGAAAACTGCAGTCTCCCACAAGAACCTTTGTACCCCAACACCTGAAGTGGAGCCGGTAGACCTATGCGTCACTTACATAAACACAGGCAGAGTAAATGGAATTTGGAACAAAAAAGTATTAACCAGTGGTACAAAACAGCTGCCCAGGCCTGGGGTGTCCCATGAGCTCAGCTCCACCTGCTATACCCAGCAACGTCCTCTCTGGTCCCTTCTGAGGGCTCGGCCAGGTGGGAAGGCCCTGTCCCATGCCAGGGTGGGTTTTAGATGAGAAGCCAGTCAGATGGGCCTCACCTCCCATGTGACAGACCGATGTGTGCTCTTGACACTAGGGAAAGGCAGCACTTGCAGGACCCATAGGTACTTGCTGCTAGCGAGGTCCCCATGAGAAGACCTGTAGTAAGTCATGGGTGACATCCCCTTCCACTTCCAGGTCTTTGTTGTTGTTTTTTTTCTTAAAATTTAGACTCCCCTATACAAGGAAGTATGTCTTGATATTTGTGTTTTTGAGCTGGATTTATGTCACTCAACATGTTGATCTCTAGTCCCGTCCATTTTCCTGCAAACAAGATTTCATTATTCTTTATGGCTGAAGAGTGATCCTTCTACATAATTACTTTTCCCTCTCATCACTCGATGGACACCAAGGCCAAGTCCCCAGCTTGGCTACTATGAATAGTGCTCATACATGGGAATGCAGATATTTCTATTGCATTAATGACTTAAATATCTTCAAATATAAGTCCAGGACTGGACAAGCAGGATAGTTTGATAGCTCTGCTTTTAGTTTTCTAAGGAGACTGTTGATTTCCATAGAGGTTATAATAGTTTACATTGCCACCCACAGAGTGTGAGAATTTACCATTCCTCTCACCCCACCGGATGTTGTTGTTGTTTGTTGTTTTGAGGATGGCCACACTGACTGGGGTAAGAGGGAATCTCACGGTGCCTTAAAGGTGTAAATACTTCTTCATGTTTTTATTGGCCATTTGTACCTCTTCTCTTGAAACTCTGCTCATTTATTTATTTGTTGATTGGATTGTTTGCTCTTTGAATGCTTAATTTAGCTCCTTTTTATTCGGAATATGAATCCTCTCTCAGATATTGATTAGTATTGTAGCAGCGAATGTTGAAAGATCAAGTTTTCATTCTGTAGCAAAGCTTGCATGTGAGCTAGTTTGCTCTTCTCAAATGCAAGCACCACACTCAAATCTACAATTTTCCCCCAACACTTTAGATTAATTTTTTTCCCCTCTAAAATCTCTTGAAAAATTGGTAGAATGGAACTGTCTAGAACTCTGTCATCTGCACAGTTGCTGTGTTGGTTTAAGTCCAGTGTTTGCAGGCTGGGATACTGGCTGGGATACTAGCTACCTCTGGGCCTGAGGCGAATCAGCCAGGGAAGTTCTCTGGGAACTGAGTGGCACTGATTGCAGGTGGTTCAGGGATCAGGGCTAAGCAGGGCTCTGAAGCATCCTTTACTGGGCGATACGTGATAAAATGTGTTCATGTGAAGCTTCCACGCATTCACAAAGCTCTGCCATGACCACAGTGATTGCTCAGGACTGAAGGAGCAGAAGCATCTTCCTGGGAGGGTTGACCTTGTCACCAGCGTGGTTGAGTTGTGCCTGTGATCACAAAACACTGTGTATTATTGTTTGCACATTAACTAGGAAAGCTGTGGCCCCTGGTTGCGTCATTGGGCAGATAGTCCCACTGCAAGCTCCATCCTCTCTCCTCTGCCCTCCTTCCCCCCTCCCCTGTCCCCATCAGGGGGACAGAGGTGCCTACCAGTCCTGTCTTTCAGCCATTTTGCATGTAGGAGGACAGGACGCCTTCCTTGTTGGTAATGTCAGGGTCCTCAGGTCCTGGCACCCCAGGACACTTGGAGCTAAAGCAGCTTCAGGCTGCTTTTCTTACATAACCTGCTCTGCCCTGGGAGAATGAGCTGAGCTCTCCAGATGGAATGCCTCTGACCTCCAGTGGGGCTGGCGACAGGTGCTCTTTAACCTGGGGTGGTCAGAAGGAACTGTATGGGGTTATTTCTTCCCTCCCATCAACAGTTGTCTTACATCAGGTGGTTATCCATGGCCACATCCCGAGAACACTGTCCTCTGGCCCCTGCTCTGGTACATTCCAGGTACCAGAAGGATGCCCCCCTTCCATTGTGCTCAACCTGAGCTGTGCTGGCATCCCTGAGCACCACCTACACCTACGGGTGCCCTACTAATTCTCGCTGTCCTGCGATCCCTGCTGCCTCCTGGAGCAGCTCGGTTCTTTCTCCGATGATTCCTTCCTGAATCTATGGGACTGCTAATGCTACTGCTATGTTAAATCTAGGCTACTGCTGATCTTACTCAAACACACAAATCAGTGTCCTCTAAGTCTCTGGACATACTATCATGGTGTGAAATTCCCTGGGAGGTCCAGCCTTTATCCGACATCTACTAAATTCTCTCTGTGGAATTCCACTATAGGATTTGAGCTGAGGAAATACCAGGGGTATAATGATTTCCCCCAGACCTTAGATCTACAGCCCAGTCATTCTGCAGGTTCACAAACCCAAGGCACTGTCACTTGCCATTCTTCCAAAGGGGCTGCAAGTTAGAGACAGTCCCTTTTCCCCACAGTGCCTCTGTCTGAATTCCTCCCTCAGGTCTGTGGCAGCTAACAACAGCTCTGCCATGAGTGCACACAATTAGAGAATGCAGACAGGGATTAACACAAATAATAAACAAGGAGAGAGTTCAAGAGACGAGAGAGCCTAGAAACTATTAGTCACCATTTCTCCCACATAGAAATCCTTTGTGAATTGTATCTGCTATGACAGGCAGTGGATCGTGGTTCAGGACTTCTTGCCAGGCTTGAGTTGGGTGAGGGAGAACCTGGCCGCAGGGTCAGGGTCTACAGCGGTGGATCAGAAACCCCTCCGCTGTGCATTGCTAGGGGACTCTAGCTAGACCTTATAGCCTTGTGGCTGTAAAAAAGGCTTCCTTTTGGTCTTCCTATTTTTCTTTCCTGGACATCCATCTCTGACTGGTGACTAGAACCGCTGCCTTCTGAAAGCTGTGTTAGTTGGCTTTTTCTCTATAAAACATATCACAGGCTGGATGGCCTAGTGAGTTTTCTCCCAGCTCTGGAGGTTGGAAGGCCAGGATTCAAGCGTAAACAGGTAGAATTTCCCCCTGGCCTCTCTCCCACTCTACCATAGTCCTCCCTGTCTTTCTCTGAGGAGCTCAGTCCTTTTTGGTTAAGATTGACCCCTGACAGGCTTGCTTTAACTCTATCACCTCCTTAAAGACTTCATGCATTACCAGGTATATGGGGAATTGGGTTTAATGTAGGAATTTGTGGTGGACCATTTGAGCTATAATAAAAGCTCTCCCCAACAGAGTCAGGTTGAAGTAGGTTGTGGTTTGGTAATAAGCAATACCCAAACCTCAAACACACAGCTCAAATAAATGCATTCTTGATGTATTGAGTTGGTTCTGGAGAGGCTGGAGGGTGGAGACAGACCCCTTCGGTCAGTCAGATCCCCTTTGTAAAGCAGCCCTGTCCCTTGGTCACAGCAGGGAAGCAGAGGTATGAGGGTGTACACAGGCCCTCAACAAGTACTGTGCACTGCTTGTGTGCTCCACCCGGGGCCATATCCAGCCTCGTGGCCCTTCCCAGTGTCAGAGGACAGAGGAGGAGCATGGGGAGTCTCTAAAGAAAGGAGCCCCAAGCATTGGTGTGGGCGGGGGTACCTCCTGCATTGTGTTATTGTGTGGCAATCTCAGTGCTAAGAAAGTGTCTTCAGTACTCCGTGTCGGGCATTCACGTTTTCAGAGAAATTATCTTCTTGTTCTCTTAAAATCACCCGAAGGCCAGGAATGATACGCCTCAAATTTTGGAAGAAAAAAAAAATAGGATGAATACACAATCAGGCGCCTGGCCTTCCCACAGTGGCTGCTGCTTTCCCAGGAGGTTCAGGCCCTGTGGAGTGTCTGGAGGAGAGGGACCGCTGACAGGGTCCCAGAAGTGATGGGGTCACAGAACGGATGGGACCTGGAGCAGCTGTGGCGCTGCTGGGCCTTGCACAGATGGCCAGAGAGGAGCTCCGTGGGCGGGGTTGGCTAACGCATCCCAAGTTTGCTTCTCAGCTTGCATCTTTACCCACCTGCCTGGGAGTCACCTTCTGTCACACCAGATCTTCAGCAAAATCCTTTGTAGCATGTATGAGTTTTCTGGAGAGTCTCCATGAGGTGTTTGGTTGGAGGAGGAGGGTGGCTGCTATGCAGGAGACTGGAGCAGGTCTCTGGACAATCAAAGAAAACAAAGAAATGAAGGAGAAACAGACAAAGACATCCCTGTTCAAATCGATGACTAAAGTGACCTTTGTTGGGGACCCTGCTGATGGGTGTATGCTGTCGATGGCTGTACTAAGGGATGTCTGCTGTCTGTGTACTGGATGGAATTGTTTGAGTCCTCCAACAGCCGATCCAGGTGGTACAAATAAAAACAACTGACGTGATTTCTAAGCGATAGAGGTTGTCATTCCTTCCAGCAAAATCTTTTTGTGAGATGATGATAAACACCTGATAACTGTTGTTGTGGTCTTGTTTTCTATACACAGTATCTCAGTTTTGATGCTACTACAACATGCCCCAGGTGAGATGATTTCTAAGGAACAGAAACTTATTTCTCATAGGTTTTGGAGGTCAGAAGTCCCAGAGCAAGGGGCTGGCATCCAAGGAGGAGCCGGTCCCTGGTGGGAGGGAAGAGGAGGAACTTGTATCCTGATTGGGTCTTCTTGCTGTCGTATTTCACGTTGGAAGAGGAAAGAGAAAGAGAAGGGGCTGAGGAGAGTGGATGTCCTTCTGCCATACTCAACCCACGCCATCGATAAGACACTCAGTCTGCCACTGTGGCCTCAGGATTTAGATTCCAGCAGATTCTAGGAGACACCCAGAGAGGAGAGCACACAGACCCATTTCCTCTGCCACAGGCTAGCCTAAAACCATAGGAACAACTATCTTTTCCTCAGTGCTATCTCCCCTGCTTTCTTGGCTGTACCCATGGCCTTCTGCAGTGTCCAAAGCCTTTCAGCTCTTACTAAGTGGTAGTGGCTATCACTTCAGTTAGAAGTAGATTTAGTGTGAGAGAGACAGCTTCCCTTCCTAGCAGGAACAATGGTTTTAACAGCAAAATAAGGGAAAATTTGAATGATTTCATTATACTATAGTCCATGTAAGACACAAGTTTGAGATTTCAGATTAAGGGATCAGCCGTCCCTCCTCCTCCTCTTTCTCCTCCTCCTTCCTTCTCCTCTTTCTCCTCCTCCTCTTCCTTCTTCCTCTTTCTCCTCCTCCTCCCCCTCCTCTTTCCTCTTCCTTCCTCCTTCTCCTTCCTCCTCCTCCTTCCTCCTTCCCCCTCCTCCTCCTCCTCCTCCTCTTCTTATAAAAGAAGTTTTACTTGGAAATTCAATATGGAAAGGGGAAAGCTGCAACAGCTCTGAACACCTTTTTTTTCTCCCCTTTCCTACATGGAATGTTGACTGCTAGTAGAACTTGGAACAAAGGACCACCGCCCCCTCTCCAATCCCTCTCAGTGCTCGGCTTCATACATCAGCCGTGCAGGCCTGTTCTGAGCACTTAGACAAGATTGTACTGCACACCGGACAGCGCGTCCAGGCTGATGAAGGGTAACGAGAGGTCAGTCTGGGAGAGATGGATAATAACCCATCATTGAGGAGGATGATGGGGTTAAGAGCATTCTTGCTAAGGTTGTGTCTACAAAAGTAATAAGCCATCACAGCAGAGCTGATTTAGTAGATACAAGTGGAAGGGCTCTCACTTTGCTGGGGTTGGACTCGTGAGGTGAAGGAGGATTATTCAGAAATGACTTCCCTCTTATAAGAATAAAAACATCATGGGATTGGAATTATTTATTTCCCTCAATATAACAATTTAAGTCATTTATTTAGACAGGGAAATAGTGAGTCTGTCATCCTGGCTTCTGAAGGCAAACTTGGGAAGGACGTTTCTAGATACCTTCAATGACCTTTTATATCATTGGTATATTTTCTTAAAAAAAAAAGACTTTATTTGGACTTGATTTACAGTAACATTGAGTAGTAAGTAGAGAGTGCCCGAGGATTGCCTCATTCGTCCTTACCTTGTTAATGTCATACCTAGCGACTACTAATGGCCATGTGGATCTGGGGGGCACTGTTCTTTCTGGGCTGCACATGATGTGGATTTTGACAAATGAGAGCATCAGGGTTCCAGCACTGACTTCAGGACCCTTTCCCTATAAATGCCCGCCCTTCACCGGCTCATCCTTCAACCTGGCCTCCTCTTTCTTGGGTAACCTGGGAAACTCATCCTTTTTTTTTTTTTTAATTATCTGCTTAATTTGCTTTGTCCTGAATGTCATATAGTTGGACTCATGCAGTGGGTATAGTTTTTTCAGATTGCCTTCCACACCCAACAACTGAAAGTTTCTCCCTGGCTTTTTGAGGCTCAAGAGCCCCATTCTCTATTATGCCTGAATAATATTCCCTTGGCTGCCCGGACTGCAGCTTGGGATCTGTTCATTGACTCCCATAGGCTTAATGTTGCTTCTATGTTTGGACAGTTGTGGGTAAAGCTGCTGTTAAGTTGGAAGTTGGTGAGGGTGGAACTTCATGTCCTCATTTGGTATTAAAAACTAGATTGTGGGGTAAGAATGGCTAGTTTGTAAGCCACTACCAACCCATATTCCAAGTACTTACTTATAAATTCTTTTCATACCTACATCCCTGTTTTTATTATGCTGGGAGCTCAGTGCAGTAACATTTACCAATCATTTACTAATTATTTTCCTTGCTTAAAAAAAAAGAAATCATAAAGGTGCCTGTAATTCTTGCTATGCAAGAGGCTGAGATATAAGGGTCACAGTTCAACACCAGTTGGGTCAGGAAAGTTCTGTGAGACTCTTACCTTCCAGTAACCACCCAAAAGTCAGAAGTGGAGCTGTGTGTGTGTGTGTGTAAATTAAGATGAGAAAACTCAAATTCTCAGCATTAACTTTTTCATATGCTAATTTATTTAAAATTATTTTTTTAGCTGTGGGTCCTGAACTCTGGGCCTGGGTGCTGTCCCTCAACTCTTCAGCTCAAGGCTAGTGTTCTACCATTTGAGCCACAGTGCCACTTCCAGCTTTTTCTAAGTATGTGGTGCTGAGGAATTGAACCCAGCGCCTCATGTATACAAGACAAGCACTCTACCACTGAGCCACCTTCCTAGCTCCATTAATTCATTTTTAAAGCATATTGTAATTTAATTTAAAATCTACAATTCTGAGATCCTGTTTTGGCAAGTGTTTTCCAGGATGCTGGCCAGTTGGCATTCCCCTGTGTTCTGTCATGTTTTTCTCCGTTTACTCACATAGATAAAGAGCAGAATAGTGCACACTTCCAATTCTTTGTCTTTAATATTCTTTGTCTTTGGTATTCTTTGTCAAAACTAAGCTACGTGGAAGCTGTCTAGACTTTAGGGCTCCAGGTTGGTTTCTTTGGGTGCTTTTATCCATTAAACTCACTCATTTTTCAGGAGAGGAGCTATCAAGGGTCTGTATATGCTTCCCTGAATGCCTGACAACAGATCAGAGGGAAGGCCCTGCCGGTCTGATAAGGTCTTATCAGGTAGAGGGAAACAGAGCATCCAGGAAATTTGAAGGATGAGATTTGCTTCTGTCTCAGGCCCCTCGGACTCTTTGAAAATTGTTTAGAGACGGGGTGGTCCCCCCTGGATCAGGGTGGGGGGATTTGTGCTCAGCTGGTTGCCCAAGATGTCTTTACAGGGTGGTGTTGGGGGTGGGGGAGGCAGCACCCCACCTCAGCCATGCGGGAGTCGGGCTCCTCCCTGAGCAAAGCAAGGCCTCTTCCCTTCCTTGGAGACACAACGACCTTTGGAACTTACCAGGGATTTAGAGACTTTGTGCCAGAATCAATGAGTAATAGAGGGGAAAAATGAGGTTAATTTTTTTCAAGGACAGGTTGGGTCTCCTGGTGGAAGGATCCAAGAGACAAAGAGCTGTTCTTTCAGTTGAGGAGAAATAGAAAAGATAGTTATATCCCTGAGTTTCAATGGGCTAAATTAAGGGAAGGCCACATAAAATATCCCCCCCAAAAAAGGAGTGACAACGTTGGGATTTTCAAGAAGTCGGGGTCTGAAAGTCAGCCTTAGCTACTAGGTTGTTTAGGAAGTGAAGATGAGGAGGCCGGGTGGATCTGTTTCTGTCCCAGGTGGCGATGCCGTGGACTGGGGAGGTGGTTGCATCTCCAGCCCCAGGGTTAAGTCTCTGCTCCCCACAGCCCACCCCAGGCACTCAAAGGGACTCACGGCCCTTCCTCCTCTGATACCTGTTATGTTGCCACTGTCACAAGTCCTGCCAGAGGGAGCTGGCTTCCACATGCCCAGAGCACTTACACAGGTGACAGCATCACCTCAGGTTTCTTTAGAACCCTGAGATCTGAGGGAGAGAGAAGAGGAAGGCTGCTTGCAAGCGTCACGTCTGAACCTCCGCTACCACGAAACCGTAATATTGAAGCCAAACCTCATTCAGCTTACTTTAATTGTCAAGCAAAACCAAGTACTTCCTGACACCCCCTAAACATTTGCCTGATATGAGCAGCTTTGGTGAATTTCCTGATCAGGCTTTGTCCAGGTAGGCGTCTGAGGGAGAGTTCAGCTTCTGTGTGTGTGTTTGTGTGCATGAATGTGTGTGTAGGTGAGTGTATATGTTTTGCAAGTGCATGTGTCAGAATGTAAGTGTGTAGGAGTTTTTGAGGAAGTGTAAGCCTGTGCAAATGTGAATACTGGTGTGAGTGACTGTGTTTGTGTGTGTGAGTGAGTGAGTTTGTAGGTGTGCCCCCTTGCTCTGCAGCCCTTTTATCTGTGGTATGTGTATTTTGGGTGTGGTATGCTGTGTGCATGCTATGTGGTATATGTGTTGTATGTGTACTATGTGTATGTTGTGTGGAATATGGCCTGTGTGTATGTGCATGTATGTTGTGTGTGGTGCATGTGTTGTGCAATGTATGTGTATGTATTCTGTATATATTTGCATGGTGTGTGTGTGGTGTGTGATGTATTTTGCATGGTATATGCTATGTGTATGCTATGTGATATATGTGTTGTATGTGCGCTATGTATATGTTGTGTGGAATATGGCCTGTGTGTATGTGCATGTATGTTGTGTGAGGTGCCTGTGTTGTGCAATGTATGTGTATGTATTCTGTATATATTTGCGTGGTGTGGTGTGTGTGTGGTATGTGATGCATGTTGCCTGGTATATGCTGTGTGTATGTTGAGTGTGCTGTGTGTGCTATGTGATATCTGTGTATGTATTGCACGTGGTGTGTATATGTTTGTGTAGTATGGTGTGGTGTAGGTGCTGTGTGATGTATGTATGTGTGTTATATGTTGTGAGTGGCATGCTGTGTGTATGCTAAGTGATGTTTGTGTTGTGTGTGCGTGTGTATGTTGCCAGAGATAACAAAGGGGAAACAAAGGCAGGCCGCCCCAGCTGGGGCCCTGGGCTGCAGCCCAGCTGTGCAGGGTATGTGGGGGTGGGGGTGGGGGGTCCTCCAGCTCTGCCTCCTGCAGTCCTGAGTCACTGCCTGCCATCCGCTGCTGACGAAGGCCGGGTGCTGACGAAGGCAAAGGCCGTGGGAAGCCGTGGGCAGGTGGCCTGGCCCCCAGGGAGTCCATCCCTGTCAACTCCCCTCCCCCCCACTGCCTCCTTTCCCCTTCCCCCCCTTCCCCGTGGACTTCAGAGGGGATGTGCCCAGCCCTGGACAGAGCTGGCCGCCTGGACCGGGGATGGATGGGGAGGGGTAGGGGGGCTGCAGGGGAAGCTGGGGGCTGTTTGGATAAATGGCGGCGTTGTTTGCTCTGCCCGGGTTTTTGGCAGTGCAGGTGAAGCCCTGGGCTGCTGGTATCTTGGCCCAGGCCCGGCTCTCAGGCTCGGCAGGGAGTGGCCGGCCATCTCTGCAAATGTTCCCAGCCAAGCTGTGAAAACAAACGGGGTGATTAGCTGGCCAGGCTGGCCGGCAAGGGCCTGTGGAGCATCCAGCCCGTCCCTCAGCCGCAAACTTATCAATTAACACTGAGGATTTTTTTTCTTTCCTGCCAGGGTTGCTGGTTGAGCAGAAATCTCCAGGCCAGGGCCTGGTATTCATGCTGGTGCCGATGTTCCAATTGCCACCAGCAAAGGCTGCCCAGCTCTTCATGTAGCAAAAAAATAAAGGCTACTTTCATTACCATGAGAAGAATCTGTAAAGGCACAAGATGCACAGGAACAGTTCTGAAGCCTGCGTGTTTCCTATAGGTGTGACTTCACGGTGCTGAGTGCTGTCACACGTGATCCGCGTCACACTATGCGGATTCTTCAGACTATGCCAAGGCTAATAGGTGACAGCCATGTCTTCCTTTCTTTCAAATGGTATAATTTAGCATGTGTACATGTCCTTGATGCTCTGAGCTTTTGGGAGTGCTCTTCAAACCTAACTGACTTTTTTCTTTTTTTGGTCTGCCGCTGGTTTGAAGTGACAGGCAACCAGGGATTAAGAAAACGCTGTCCCCTTTGAGGTGAAATCAGAGCGAATTAAAAAGAGTGATTACACCCTTGTTTAATCAAAGGCTCCAGAGATGATGTTTCTCTTAGAAAAAGCAACATGGGCTTTGAAAATGTCTTTCCTGATTCCTTGAGCATTTTGGAGTGGTAGCACATTTGATGAATTGTTCTTGGTTCTTGCATCTCAGACCTTTTCTCCTGTTCCTGTCCCACTGCATCTCTGAGAGGACTGAGTAGTTGGCCATGATTTGTGGGGATGGCAGAAGCAGTCAAATGACAAATGCTGGGGGAATCTCACGGAGATGCTGATTCTGTAGCCATTGCTGAGTCCTGTGTTCTTTTGTGTCATGGAACCATCTAGATCCTGCCTTGATCAAGCGACTTGATCATTAGCCTCTTGATTTCACTTGGCATAATAACAAAGTCATTCATCCTACCATATGACAGGCCTGTCCTTGGTAGGTTGTATACTGCATAGAGAAAAGGGAATAATTTCCAATGTACTCTTCCAACAAACTTAAAAACACCAGTGCCTATAGGTCTATGTTAGTCATACAGTCTAATTAGCTCGAAAGTGTTACAGGAATAAAAGCACAAGACACTCAAATTTATATAAACAATGTTTACTGAAACATTTCCCCACTTCTTAGGATAAACACTACTCCTTACAGGAATAAAAAAAATAAGAACAAGTATCTGAATTGATACTAAGAATTAATTGACACTGGTAATTCTTGATACTAGTCGCATTCCATATTGAAATCCTTAGCATAATTAAAATTCATATAATCTTTTTTTTTAAAATAGGCATTATCAGGTTTTTAAAAGTTTTAGCTGATGAAGAGTTTTTTTTTTTAAAGTTAGTATTTTCCATCTGTTTCCTAAGAACTTGATTGGTTGAACACTGCACAGATGCTGGGTCTGGAACCTTAATTTGGAGGCCTGGAGCGAAATGGATAGAAATTATATTTTTGTCAGAATTTCACGTGAGCTTGTTGCTTAACCTGAGACATTTAAAAATTAGTAGAAGCCAGAATCAATTAGTAGTGCCAGATTTCTCTCACAGCTTTTGGCTTATATTTTACTTGTTTTTGCCATTTTAATTAGAAGATAATACAATAACACTATTAACTTTACCTGGCAGGAGTCATTCCTATGAAACACTGGCATTTGTAAAATTAAAAAAAAATAGGACTAGATGTTTTCTTTTTCTCAAATAACAATTCTGAAAGCATAAAACCCAATTAGTTTTTGAGTGTTTATTGTATTATTAGTGTTAACTAAATTATTTGAGGATACAGGAGATTCAGGCTAAAATTTTCATGTCTTAGGAGCGTGTAAGGACTTTGAAATTAAATGAATATATGATTCTTTATTTTTTGTTTTTATACTAGTTTGTATTATTACATTTTGTATTATGCTGGAATCCAGTGGTTCAATCCTGTAGTCCTAGCTAGCTGCTCAGGAGACTGAGATCTAAGGATCACAGTTTGAATCCAACTCAGACAGAAAACTATGGGACACACTTATCTCTAAGTAACCAGCAATATGCTGGAATTGGAGGTATGGCTCAAGTGGTAGAGCAATAAACTTCAGCATAAAAAGTTAGAGGACAGTACCTAGACCCTTGAGTTCAAGTCCCAATACCAGTATATTAGAAAATCAACTTGGTATTAATATTACAGTTAGTTGTATAAATAACCATTTGTATGAATAAAACCTTTCATTATAATACTGGCCAACATTTATACTCAAGCACTTAAAAATATTGTTAATATCACTATTCCTCAGAAGTTGCACAAATAATTACAATGACATTTTAATATCTATGTAATTGATCAAGTTATGTTTGATGTATACTTGCTGTGATAAAGATAATTTCTTAATATTGCATAAAAATTTACATTAAATTCAAATTTGAACTAAATGTTATGATCCAATATGGTCTTGGAAAAACTGACCTAGTTTATCATTTTGTCAAACTGTGATATTTCTTATAATTTTGCTGACTTTTGTTAATCTCTACTATTTCTACAATCTAGTTCAAAAGTTGTATTAAAATTATGGATTGAGGGCTGGGAAGATGGCTCAGTGGTAGAGCAGTTGCCTTGCATGCCAGAGGCCCTGGGTTCAATTCCTCAGCACCACATAAGCAAAAAGAAAAAAGCCGGAAGTGGCGCTGTGGCTCAAGTGGTAGAGCACTAGCTTTGAGCTGAAGAGCTGAGAGACAGCGCCCAGGCCCAGAGTTCAGGCCTCATGACCGGACCCCCCAAAAAAAATTATGGATTGAAATCCATTTTATGTATTTTATATATATTCAAATTAATCATAGATTAAATTAATATTCTAGAAATAGAACAGTATAGTAACAGTAGAATGAACATATCACAAATGTTAACAAAGTAACTGATACTATTACTTTGTGTTTATTAGACTCAGCTTACTATTTTTATTGTTATTTTTAACATCAATTCATTAATACCTGATGAAGGCAAAAATATCTGTAACTAATTCCTAATACTCTAGAATGACATGCCAATATAAATTGAGCCAGAAGATCAAAATGGTTTGTGAGGTTTAATTATCTTTCAATAAAAGGCACTTTAGAAATCTACCTATGAAGATTGAGGATGTAGCTACAAGGTAGAGTGCTTGCTCACGTGGTGAGGCCTTGAGTTCAGTCTCCACCTACATCCCAAATAAATAATATCTTTCTTGTGTATGGCTAGTGCTCTACCATTTGAGCCACATCTACAATCCAGCATTTTGCTGGTTAATTGGAGATGGAGTCTTGAATACTTCCTTGCATGGGCTGGCTTTGCATTTCGATCCTCCAGGACTCAGCCTCCTGAGTTGGTAGAGTTATTGCCACCACCAGAAATGAACTTTACTAAACCAATAGTTAAATTTTGCTTCCTAATGGATGCAAAGGATATGGATTCTTTGGAAACTTTTAATTACTCATTATTTCTCTTTAGTTACTTTACTGATACTTTTAATTACTCTTTATTTTCCTTGGTTCTTAAGGCTAGAGTTTAGGTGAAAGAAAGCAACAGAACACTTGCAATCTTTTGGCAATCTCTTTAATCAAATGCAGGCCCTTACAAAGCAGGGGTGAGAATTAAGGTTCCTGGCCCTTGTGTTGTTTCCATTGGCCGGCCCATGGCCTTGGCTCCTGGTGTGCAGAGGTGCAGCTGCTGCTGGGCTTGGTTTATATGCGTGACAACAAAGCTTGCCTAGGGTAGAGTGACTTTGATTGGGGCCTAATCATGCATACTTCTAGAGAATGCTCAGAGTTACCTATTTTTCTTGGCAGAAGCAACATAAGAACTCGAGTGTATTATACACTGAACTATCCCTTTTATGTGAAACCTTGTTTATTATTTTAAAATATATTCATTGTATATATGCGCATTTTACAAAACAACTCCTTAAGTTGGGGTAGGATATAATCTCAAGTCATTTATAAAATAAAGTCACTGTGTTATGTCTTACCTGTTCACAAACTCCCTGAAAGCAAGGAGGATACCATCTCCTTTGCTCTTCTACAGCTAAGGCTTAGAGCTTGTGTGCAAAGGAATTGTTTTACCTGACCCTAACATGCTAAATGATGTTGACTTCAGATTTTGTAAGTGACTTAACAGTTTTATGTTGTTTTGTTTTGTTGTTTTTTGTGGGACTTGAACTTGGGACTTGGGTGTTGTCTCTGAGCTCTTTTGCTCCGGGCTAGCACTCTACCACTTTGAGCCACAGTACCACTTCCAGTTTTCTGGTGGTTCATTGGAGATAAGAGTCTCACGGACTTTCCTGTCTGGGCTGGCCTTAACCATGATCCTTACATCTCAGCCTCCCAAGTAGCTATGATTACAGGCATGAGCCAGCAAAGCCCAGCCAGTTTTGTATTCTAAGTTTGATGTTCTCCATAATTTTAACGCAACCAGCAGGGGTATGGTGGAAATGGCCACGTTGGACACTAAGAGTATTCAGTTAACACGTTCTTTCCAGCACAGGAATTTTGGTTGGGCTTGTGTGGGTCTGCCTATCTGTGTCTTTTTACTTTGTGGCATTCTGGGCCTGACCTCAGGTTGTCACACTCCCACTTGTTTTTTTCACAAGTGCTCCACCACTTGAGCCACACCTCCATTTCCTGCTTTTTGTTGGCAAATTGGAGATAAGTCTCCTGTATTTTGTCTCCCCAGGCTGGCTTTGAACTACAGTCACAAGCTCCTCAGTAGGTAGGAATACAGACATGAGCCACTGGAGCCCAGCCCACGAGTTTGGTTTTCTTTTCTTTTTAATGAAAATGAAGTCTGTTGAAAATCATAGCGAAGTTCTCAGAGTTTTGGTGATCAGCCACCACATTGGCAGAAACAGACTCTATAAGATGTTTCTCAATGTTTGAAGTAAATGGAGAGGCATTTAACAATCACATTTATTTTTTAATGTTTGATGTTTCAGTTTATTTTTCAGTTTGAATGAGGGGAGCTGAACAGGTAGCGAAGGGGAGACACTACATCCATAAACTATGTCCCGTCATAAGCCACAGTGAAATATCAGCCTTTACCAAATAAAGCAGGCTTTATTTATGGTTCCAAAAGCCCCTTGTTATTTCCTTGTCTCTAAATGCCAAACATTTTATAGGCCTTCCCCATTTAACAAACCAGAAGCAGCATCTGAGAAATGCTATAAAGTCAGCTACCGACTGCCTGTCCTTCCTGAGCCTCG
Organism: Dipodomys ordii; assembly: GCF_000151885.1. Taxonomy (NCBI): domain Eukaryota; kingdom Metazoa; phylum Chordata; class Mammalia; order Rodentia; family Heteromyidae; genus Dipodomys; species Dipodomys ordii. The sequence continues at coordinate 1,264,448 of NW_012267281.1, forward strand.
GTGTTTCTTCATGCCATGTTAAATTTTTTATGGTATTGGGTGATAACTTTAAAAGCTTTGCATGAAATCAAATTTGTTTTTGTCATCCTGATTTGCTTCTTTTAAGAGGAAATGCAATGCATTTATTTTTCAATGCAAATGGAAAACAAGTAAGGGCCTGGGTAGGCTCCAGATCTTCACTTCAGCCCTGGCCTGTGATCCTGGCTAAGTCTGGAAGGGACCACAGATAGGAATGTCCCCAGCGCCCTGTACATCTTAAAGTGACACTTCGATGTTTGGACTTGAGGCTGGAAGGCGACTGATGTTAAACAAGGTTCACCAACAACCACTCTATTCCTACTGCTCTAGGTTTCCAGGCAAGTTTTGGATCCAGCGGAGGGTCAGTAAGGGGGAGACTGACCTGGGAGCTCATCTTATCAACAGGCCCGTGTGGGAACTCTATCTTGCTTACACAGCCAGGATCTGCCACCAAGCATTTTTATTTATTGAGAGTCTATCTGTATTTCTTGTACCTGGATATCAATTGCCTTTATGATGGGGAAAGAGACTACAGTCTCACTTGCTAAGGGGCTGAGGACGTGGGAAGAGGGTAGGCATCTGCCCTGGGAGCTGTCTGGGGGGGAACAGATCTGTATTTAAAGCAGACAGCTGTGCGTGAAGTCAATGGGATAAGTAGAGTTTAAGTAGGAAAGCTGAGAATCTCACGTCTTTATAGGGTGGGGGTGGGGGATGGATGATGGGACTGGTGAGCAGAGCTGTGGTCCACAAACACAATTGTCTTGAAATCTCCTCTGAGACATCAAAGCTAACCCGAGGACTAAGTCTAACATCCCCTTTGCTGCAAAAGACAGTAGGTGCACCTAGCATCTACTGGGTGCTTTGGAGGGCCACTCCAAGGACCTCAGGGCTCTGGAGTTGCTTGAGAGCTGTGTGATCCTAGACTGGAGGCCTGTCTTCTCTGAGCTTGCTTTCTTCTCTGTCAAGTACAGATAGATGCCTGTGGTGTCTCCCTTATCGCGCTGCTGGTTTCGATGGAGAATTTAGAGCAGCGCGTAGGACACAGGAGGCACTCGGGCTTCACCTCACTTTCCTCTGCCTTCCCTGTCCTGTGAAACCAGAACCTTCTCAGTTTGCCTCAGCCCAGGTTCTCTTGAAAGCAATGCTATGGCCAGGGAAGGCTCTCAGAAGGGAGGGGGGAGGGACTGGCGGAAGGGGTGAGGGAGGGCCAGCGTGATACACAGGCTTTCCTTAGCACAGGCTGTGGAAAAGGAGCTGCTGGACACTCACAGCCGTTCTGTCAGAGGAGGCTGTGGATGGTGGTGACTGCCCTGCCTGTCCCATTTGTACCTGGGGCCTCTGTCCCCCGGGACCTTCCCCCCTCCCCCTCCACACACAGATGTGTTAGAGACACCTGGCACACACTGGTAGCACTGAGGGCTTGGTGTCAAACCCAAGTGGGGCCCAACACGCCCTCATTTTACATACATGGAAACTGAGTCAATGAAAGCAACCCAACCACCCCCCCCCAAAAAAAAACACACACACACTCACAAAATCAGTTTTGTATCCCAGGCCTAGGTGGGCTCAGCGTTCCCCTTTTTCCCCGTTGCTGTTCAATCTACTTTTCAAAGCTTTCTTTTTTGTTGTTGTTTTTATTTATTTATTTCTACCCAGCAGGACTAAGGTGTAAACTCAGAGCCTGGTGCCCATTCCTCGAGCCCTTTTCAAATGGGCTGCTTTGGAGATGGGAGCTGTTTGTGCCTGGGCATGTTCCTGGACTGCCATCCGCCCAATTAGGCTTTCTGTAGCAGCGGGGATGTCAGGCTTACACCCCCACACCCAGCTTCTTTCCTTGGACATGGAGTCTCACAAACTTCTCAGCTGGGCTGGCTTGGAACCACCATCTTCCTGATTTCCTTTTCTCAAATAGCTAGGATTACAGGATTGCACCACCCTGCCTGTCCCTGAGGCTGGATTTCGGTCTTAAAGCATGGCTTATAAGCCCAGTTTTAGTTCATCAAGTGAAAAGTTGTAAAAATGATCGAATAAACCTGTGAGAGTAGAACGGCAAAGAAGAATTCATACTGGGCTGTAATTTAATACAAGAAGGCTTTAGCATGGTGAGTTTCAGCGTTGCAATTTCAGCTGAAGCTTCCTTTTAAAAAACGATGAATAATAGGAGCAGAGGGGAAAAGAAGCTGGGAGTGGCTTTCCTGTGACTCAGCCTAGAACCTTCTCCGGGGGACCAGCTGCCTCTCCTCCATATGTGTCAGGTTTTCCAACATCAAGTATCAGTGGTTGAGACCTGAAGGCAATTGTTCACCTTCTGAATCCAATGTCTGGTCTACACCAGCATCCATAGTATCCATCTTGGCTTGTGTGTGTGTGTGTGTGTGTGTGTGTGTGTGTGTGTACATATATGTATGGGTGTATATGTTTATATATGTGTGTAGTGTATGTAGATCCTGGTAAATTATATGTATGTTTCTTCTTTACTATCACTTTTCTATTTGAAATGAATCCAAACCTTTTGGACTTTAGAAGCGATTAAAACCTTGCTCCATGGTTCCCTGACAGCCTGAACTCTGCCCATCTTCCATGCTGTTCTTTGGATGTTAATGGATCTAAAAGCTATGACCTAGCACAGTTGGACACACGTAAATAAATGATGAGGTGTGTGTGCAGCAGATTTCCCTTGGCCCTGTCACAGTTTGTCTGTCTTCCTTACCCTCCATGTCTTAAATAACCCTCTGTCAGCACTGTGGGTGTTCCAGTTTCAAATGCCATCTGAAGGTTGATAGTTTCTCTCTCATAGAATTTTCCAGTTTTCAACGTGTTTTTGGTAAAAGAAGGTTATAAAGATATTTTGACAACTAAGAAGGAGGATATTGGGAAATTTGATGTATCTCTGCTTTGGACTAGATAGTTTAGTTTCTTTGAGGCATTTCTTATGTCAAGTTGTTTGAACAGAATGGTCTGGTTAGAGTAGCAGTTTGGAGCAAACAGTCAAATTTCACATAGAGTCTCACGTGGAAGCTAATAATCCAGCCAGCTGAATGACATCTACTGTGCGTGCAAAGCTACGCGGCAATGTCACAGTTTCTCCTTGTAGAGGGCTACAGTTCAGGCTCTTGCTCAGACTGAAGAGTATGTAAAATCCTAGCGACTAGAAGTTCAGAGGGAGAGAAGGGAGGGACTGGGTAACATGCAACTGAGAAGAATCAGTCTCTTCTTTGCAAGGCATCTTCTTTTGAGTTAGATGGAAGACAATTAGCTTGCTGGCATTGCAGTCATGAATGTGGCTTTTGGGTTCACATAGCACACAGAACAATTTGCTTCAGAATCTGCAAGTGTTCTTTTGAGGGTCATCAATTGAAATTGAACATATATAGGGAACATAATTTCAGCTTCGTTGGAGAGACTTGTAAAAATAGAGGGATTGTGTTCATTGCACTAGAAAGGGAAAGGAAACTCACGATGCTTTTATTTTTTTTCCAGTACTGGGATTTGAACTCAGGTCTTTGAGCTTGCTAGGTTGATAATCTGCCAATAATCCAGGTCTTCAGGTAAATTGAAGGGATGGGGGGAGTTGGGGTAGATGGCAGGGGGAGGGAGAATGATGGAAGGGGTGACATGAATCCAAATGCATTGTACTCATAAGTGGACATGTTGAATTGAAATGCTTTTGCACAAATGCTTAAAGACAATGAAAGGAGGAATTTTTCATGTGTCTTTGGCCTGACATTGAAATTTTCATTAGAATTCATTATCCAAAGTAAATCAGAAAGTAACAGAAAACGGATACAAAGTGTTTTATGGATTCTTACAGTCAAGTTTATTGGTATTAGTCACAAATAGGAAAAATAGAAATCGACATTTGAAGAGTGTTCAAAATATCCTAGCATTTTATTTTGTTATATTTTATTTGTTATAAATAACATAATTATAAACATTATAAATAATTGAAAGCAACTAGTAAGGAGCAACATTTCCATTAATACTAAGAAAGCTTAAGGGAAAAGTTGGGGCTGCAACTGTCATATGTTAACATGTGGGTGGCAGAAAGAAAAGATGAAAAGTTTGTACCTCCAAACAAATTAGACTTATTGTCAAAGTAGAAGGAAATCTTGATTTCCTTAATTAGTGTGTATAGCTAGGAGGCAGGGTAAAGAAAAACAGAGGTGGTTGAAATTAATCTTTGGGTTTGCAAATTAAAAACAGTAAGTCATGGACCTCCAACACAAATAATATGTAAATGCAATGAACAGAAATAGAGAGGTGTTTTACCATATCTTACCCAAAGTGCACAATAACAAAATCCAGACCTGTGAATGGAAATGAGGAAGAAGATTCTGTAGGTGGCTGTTAGGGTGGTCGCGGGTGATGACCCAGTGTTTACACTCCTGGCAGTGGTTTTTGGTAAAGTCAGATCTCTTCTGGAAGGTACTGATTACATTAGTAGCCAAATCATCTCTGGGTAGAAAAATACCAACAGGAATTTAGATTTGTTAGATGAGGAGATGATCTTATGCATTATAATAATTACCCACGAAGTTCTGACTTGAGGTCAGAACTTGGAAAAGCCCATTCTTTTTCCCCTTTATTTTGGTTGCAAATTTTTACATTTCATTACATTCAAAGGTCAGAGTTTTACTATGTGGAAGAGAGATTGCATTTGACCCATCCGCCCGCTGCTCACCTCCCTCCCCCCGCCACCTCCCCCAAGTGTCTTCCTTGCCCTGTCAATCACAGGTCACAGCAGCCCCTTGGGAGGCTTCCTGGCAATAATGACATGGCATTCAGGAGCTATTTCATCTTTTAGGAATCAGGGGAAAGGAGGCAGAGGAAAGGAACACAGAGTAGAACTGTGGAGTTCGGCAATAATACATTAAGGTTGGACCAGCCTGGTTTAACCTTGTTCAGGATGTCCTGTCTTCAAGAGGTCCAGGAATGGAATTCACTGGCTGTTCCTGCTTAGTCCCTGGCTCAGGGCCCAGGAGCAAGTGCAGGCTCATCTTTCTGCACAGAAGGCTGGATTTGCATCATAGCTGGTGAGCTCCCTGGCTTTCTCCTCTCAGGGGCTTCAGTTCTGGTAGGCTGTGATCTCCAACCTGGGTATTGCCTTTCTTCCCATCCAGAACCGGTCAATGACCAACTAATCAACTGGACAGTGGACAAATTTGATATCACAGGGCCCAAAGCTCCGAGTCATCATGAACCTGAGGCTCCTCCCCCTCCACAACTGTTTAAAAACACAGGCAACATTGCAAAACTGTATTATAGGATAAAGTGTACATTTAGTAACAAGATAAACTTTTGCTGCTGGTCCTAGGGCTTGATCTTGGATGATGGGCATTGCCTCTTAGCTTTAATGCATAAGGATAGCACTCTACCACTTCAAGCCACAGCTCTACTTCTGGCCTTTTGGGGTTCATTGCAGCTAGGGGTTTCATAGTCTTTCCTGCCCTGGCTGGCTTTGAAACATGATCCTTAGATCTCAGCCTCCTGATGCACTATCATTACCGGCATGAGTCACCAGTGCCCAGCAAGGTTAACTTTTTCAGAAACAATTTAATCTTAATGCATTTTTCATTAGAACAAGATAGAATTCTGTTGTTAAATGATTAGTCTAAAAGATCCATCATAACAGTTTTAGTATTTTTATGGTCAATAAAAATGAAATATGAAATATTTACAATTTTAACATTTACAAATATTTATCTCACTGTTAAATAAACCTATTTTTGATTAACTGAACAGAAGATAAAATAAATATGTATTAAATCTTTAGCTTTTTGTTAGATACATGACTTGTTCATAAAAGAGATGAACCTTTTTGGATACTGTTGGTTTTTAGCTTTTTAAGTTTTAGCAAGGGTTGAAGTTAGTATAGCAGGTGAAGGGAGAGTGAAGAGAGAGAAATATTTCCTATTCCCCATGTAGAAAATTGGAGTTAAAAACTCCTTGATTAAATTAAAAAAATTTGCCTCTAATGTACAAGTTCTAAAATTTCTTTGTATAGTTGAAAAGGCATCTTGCTGTAAGAGCATGAAAAGATTTTAAATATGCATGTTAAGTAATGACTGTTCTATTAAATTGGGCCTCTTTTGGTGGGAGTGTGTGTGAACTCATTGTCTCCTAACACAGGGAAACACCAATTTCCCAAGATTCAGTTCTTCCTCATCTTGGAAATGTGCCTTCCAATGTCAAATAGATGCTATAAAAAGTTCTGATCTGAACCATTCCTCTATTATTTATTTATTTTTAGTCTGAGAGAAAGAAAAAAGAACTCCCCAAACTCAAAGACAAGTAATGAAACAAATGGCATTTACAACTCAACTTTTGCACGGCTCAGGAAGTCTTCCATTGCTGAAAGGCCTGGAGTGACCAATTTGCATAAGAATGAAGTCTTTTTCTGGCTTTCTTGTATGAGGTTAAAATCACAGTATTTTCTTCAGAGAAACCAGTGTATAGCTTGTAAAATGACCAGAGTTTGTACAACTAGGTCTTTACTTTTATATGAATTGGTCTCTTAGAAAAGCTTTAGAATAGTCGAAGAAAGGAGTGACCTCCCAGTGTGTATGTGTGTGTGTGTGTGTGTGTGTGCGTGCCCGCGTGCACATGCATGTATGCACATAGCCTTACCCCACAGTATGTGTGTACTTGGGCTTACTTCATAGTACCTATGAATTGTATTCCTGACTACATTTCATTGATAGAGCATACAACAGTTTTAAAAATGCAATAACATTTAGTACAAATCCTCGAGTACAAGGAATCTTCCTTCCTGATTCAAATCACATACATTTTGTTATTGAAAACTTACCTAATATTTATCATTTTTTTCATGTTTAGAAGTGTAGAGTGAATGGCATTAAGCTCATTTATGATGTCCAGTATCCATCATCACTATCTAAATCTGGAATATTTTTGTCATTCTGGATGGAAACTGTGGATGCACAAAGCAGTAACTTGTCCTTCTCTGCCTTGGTCTGTGGTTCTAGCTTACCTCAGATAAAGGAGATCATACAGCTGTTGTCTTGTATCTGGCTTATTTCACTTGGAATAATGGCCCTAGGATCAGTCCATGATGTAGCTTATATTGAAATTCAGTTCCTTCAAATGCCCGAATAATACCCAATTTCATTTGCATCGTAAGAAAAGTAAAAGAATAGAAAGGCAAACGCAACAGTCCAACCAGTTTTATTCTGGAGGCAAACCTAGGAAGGGCAACTGAGTCTCCTTCAGCTCAGCTGAAGGAGAAATGGCAGCCCTGCCTTACAACCTCTTTTAGGCAGAAAATATGAAGTCAGGCAGGGCAGTTGGAGGAGGGGTGGACTGGAGGCAGGAGAGAGATCTCATCTCTAATGGAGGGTTTCAAGGTTTCAACAGCACCTGTGTCCAACAGGAGCATCAGCGCCAGACATGGCCTTGGTCTCAGGCTCTCTTTTAAGATCACGCAGTGCATTTTCTCAGGGGGAAGCGAAGAGGGCATAATTCAGTGAGGTGAGCAGGTCAGACAGTTATGAGATAGAGCTGTTGGGGGAAGGTGAGTGCTTTCTGTTCAAGTTTTTTTTCCATCATAGATCGCACATGCTTGTCTATTCACTTGTGGGGGGTGGGGTGGGTGGGTGGGTGTCTGCTTCTTGCCTATGTGGCCTGATGGCTTGAGGAACAAATCAGCTTTCACTTCTTTTGGATGAACTCGTTTCATGGTACTGAACACACAGTTGGTTTGAGTGATCTACGCATGGATCTTAGCTTCCTGCTTTGGTTTGTCAATTTCCTGAGGGGAGACATTACGCTTTATTTGTTTATACATTCCTTGTGTTCACCCTTGAAAGACTGATTTGAAAAAAAAATTATTACCTTTATTATTATCCCTAAGTCATATGGTAGCTCTATGTTTATCTTTTAAAATAACAGACTGTTTTCCACAGTGGCCTAGACCTTTTTATTTTCCTTTTTGTGTGTTAAAATGACCAAATTCTGCAGTGCATTTTTTTCCCAAGAGCGCAATCATTTTATTTCCTTAAAATACTTCTTCATCAGGCTAATGATAATGGAAATGATCTGATTGGAGCCGAATCACTTTTTTCTTGGAAATTCATTCAGATTGCTGTCCAGATAGAAATGATTTTAATCAGATTGCACCAAGGAGAATATCAGCCATAAAAGTAGAATCGTCTGTTTGTCATTGCCTTTGTCTGGGCGGATCCTCCCTTCCTGGGGATCCTAGCCCTTCTTATCCCACTTTGCTTCACTGGCAAGTTACTGATATGATTCTCCCTTTTCTACAAAAGCCAACTCAACCCCTGAGCAGAGGAACTATGGCCAGGCCACAGTCAGATCCTCTGGGTCTGCTCTCTTGTCTTGTGTTTTTAGCTCTCACCTTATAAGCACTAAAAGCTGAGAGTACACTGGGGTTCTTGTTCACACTTCTCCACTTTTGGTCTTGTGATTTGTACGTGGAGAAGCACACCTCATCTGTACTTACTTGTCTGCTGCTATCTCCTCCATGGAAACTTTTGTTTTCCAATTTCCTTCTGGACACACTGGTCTTTGTACCTCAGTGTGCAGGGCTGAAGGGCTTTCTGGATGTGTTCCTAGGCCATTGCTAGGGGAAATAGATAGATGAATGGATGGATAAATGGATGGATGGATAAATTGATAGATGTGTGGATGGATGGTTGGAGAGGTCTGGCAGGGATTATGAGTGAGAGAGAGAAAGTGAGAGAGGGAGGTCTCCTTTGATTTAGGTTAGCTTTTCTTCTTTCTTTTCTTTTCTTTTCTTTTACAGGACTCTGGGGGATCCTTCTCTCCACTGTCTCCTCATTTTCTCTCCAACCTTAGGGTGACTCTGGGGACACCGGTTCCAGGTCTATTTATAGAAGGGTTTCTGGGCCATCCTTGGACAAGGTCTCCCCGCTCCAGATCAGTCTGTCGGAGTGTGGGGGTGGGAAAGCAGGAGAGGAGGGAAATGTTTCTTGCTGTAGCTCTGGTAGTTACCCACTCCTTTCCTTTCATTCCCATACTGGGTCATACTCATTTTATAGCACTGAACACACAGTTGATTTTAGTGATCTACGCATGTATTTTAGCTCCCCAATTTGGTCTGCCAATTTCCTAAGGGAGGGAAGATATTGAAAGACTGATTTTCATTTTTTAAAATTATCTTTAAGCAGTTTCATGAAAGAATTGCCAGTCCCTAAAGCAGTTTATGAACACAGAACCTCTTGATGGGTGTCGTCCCTTCTATATACTCACCCACACCTCTGACCCCTCCCTTTCCTTCCCTAATTTTCAGTTATGTATTGAATGTTTTGCAATTTAACAAAGCAGTGTGTGTGTGTGTGTGTGTGTGTGTGTGTAGAATGCATCTTGTGCTATGATTGTCTTCGATGACTTATAAAAACTGCATTAACATGAATACCTTTGGTTTTAGGTGAAGGATTTGGACCGTCATTCACTCTCCATCTCTTGTGGCCGCAGGGTGCATTGAAAGGTTTACTCTGAAAGGTCATCTAATTTCAAAAGAAAGAAAAACACGGAAACTTATTAAAAGCAAATGAAAATCATATTAAAATCACATTATTGAAATAGCTGCAATGAACTTAATTAAATTGAGAATTTGAAAATTAATAGCTGCTTCTGTATGAAATCATTAATTTTGAAGAAGGTTGAGATTGTGTTGTTTTTAGGCATAATAACTTCATAATTAAAGCTGGGGCAGCTTATTTTTTATGCAATACACAGGGTGGACATACATTTTAGATGGGGCTTTATGAAGCAATGCGTCACGAAAACAAATCAAACTGGGAATTCGAGGTTGCTTGCTTTCTTTTCCCTGCATCATTCCTGTTCCCATACAAACCTGTAGTGACAGCCCTCTGGACATCCGACTTGCCACCTTTCCCGGGGCTGCTTGGTGGGTCTACTCACTGTCTCTCTCCCATGTACCCTTTTCCCCTTCAAAATGCATTGGTGGCAAGTTTCATGCCTTTGCCCTTTCTAAAGCATCATGTCCAACGACAGTAGTTTATTTGGCTCACAGTTCTGGAGGCTGAAGCCTGCCTGAGATCTAGAAAGCACCTCATGGGGGCTGGGAAGGTGGCTCAGTGGTAGAGCACTTGCCTTGCATGCCAGAGGCCCTGGGTTCAATTCCTCAGCACCACATAAGAAAAAAGAAAAAAGCCGGAAGTGGTGCTGTGGCTCAAGTGGTAGAGCGCTAGCCTTGAGCTGAAGAGCTGAGGGACAGCGCCCAGGCCCAGAGTTCAGGCCCCACGACTGGATCCCCCCTCCAAAAAAAAGAAAGAAAGCACCTCATGGGACATGATAATGTGGAGGAAGATGGGAAGGATGGGTCCATGTGTCTAAAAGAGCCAGTCTAGGAGAGGCCTTGCTTTACAACATGGCGCCCATGTCAGCATGGTGGAGTCCAGTCTTATGAACTGGAAAGTGAGAGCTGGCTTCCACAAAAATCCAGCCATTCCTGATGGTGGCATGAATCCCGTCGTGAGGACAGAGCCTCTGTGGCACAAATATCCCTCAACCTGTGGCACTGGGGATCAAATGCCAGCATGGGTTTCAGAAGGGAGAAACCACATCCAAGTCATGAGGCTCATTGTCTGTATGATGACTCATGGGCTGTGCCCCTGTGGGAAGGAAGTTCATGCCTTGTCATGGTCTGGTTATGGCATGGCCTCCACAAAAGGCTCATGTGTGGAAGACTTAGAGCCACTGAGAGGTGAATGGCTCATGAAGGTACCATTTTCTTTGATGGATAGATGGATTCATTGCCTACTAGAGTGTTAGGAGGTAAGGCCATGAGGAGGAAGTGGGTGAACTGTGATCATGGTTTTGAAGGGTATATCTTGTTCCAAGACCCTTCTTCTTTCTTGCGCTCTCTGCTTCCTGGCTACCATGAGTTAAGCAGTTCCCTTCAATCACCCACTTTCTGCCATGAGATTGTGCTTCATCTTATGTCCAAAGCAACAGCGCCAAGACACCCTGGGCTGAAACCTCCAAAGCCCTGACACAAAATAAGTCTTTCCCCTTTAAGAGGTTTCCCTCAGGTATCTTGAAAAAAAAAACAACACATATATTTTATCTCTATCACTGTGAACATTAAAGGGCACGGCATAGATTCTCAGTAATTATTTGCATAATGAATGAGGATGGTATGTTTTCAGAAGTAATAAAATCAGCAAATTTGATGGGCCTGGTGTGAACTTAGCATGTCTTTGTGAATATATGACTTTCTTTATATTGGCCAAAGTCCAGGATGAGAGCCATGAGAACATGAGACAGTTTTTTTTTCTACATCCTGGATGAAGCGGTATTTCACAGGCCTACAGGGTGCTATTAAATTCATACATGCAGTTCTGAGTTAACTTGGGACTTAAATGTGAAATCTCATCCATGTCCTAAAAAGTTATCTTTGATTTGATCATGAACCCCTTGGTGGTGACAAATTTGATCACAAACCTGAGAGCAGATGTACAGCTAACTTCTAATAGAATACACAAGGCACCCTGCGTGCTTGGAAGATCAAAGACAGCAGTGATTTCAAGAATACAACAGGTGACCAGTGCATTGGTAGGACAATTGTGTTCAGAATAAAACATTGTAGAATTTTTCACATGTTTCTAATTATGAAGATCAAAGTGGTGCCCTAGTTTTAGTGCCCATGCTGGTCAAATAGAATATTACAGGCAAACATCTACTTTTTCTATAAGGATTTTTTTTCTGTTTTAATGATCATGATAATTAATGTTGCTTTCTAAGTGCCCCACCACATCTGCTACAGAACCGAAACCTGGGGGTGTAGGCAACTCATCTCTTTCAGTTCTTCCTGGTTTTGTTTTGTTGTTTTTTTTTTTGAGTCAGCAGAGTTAAGGTTGGAAACATGACTGAGACTGAACAATTAAACAGCCTAATTGTAGCTCTGAGTTACACATTCTAGAAAACGCTGTTGTTTTAATTTCTTAGCATCTTTTGGATTCATTGTTGTATTATGATTTCAGAGTTCTGAAGTAATAATTAGAATTTTCTAGTGTTAGTTAATTTTCACAAATGATTCGCATGTATACTCGAAAATTTTGTTGAAGAACACTCATCTTGGAAAGTACTACCAACTATCCATCACCCCAGGAATTTTTCTGATTTGAGGATAGAAAACTTTTCTGGATTTATACAAAAAAAATGTAGTTAATTTGATTTAAATAGAACATATCCAATAAAGTAAGACATCTTACTAATGGTATAATTAATGTAACAATCAATTTGAGTTATTCCTTCTGCAAGTGATGTAAAGAATCTGTTTGTTGCCTCAGGAATGAACTGAAGTTAAATCATAACTTCAATTACAAAAATAGATCTGTGAGTTTAGGAGAGAGACTTAAATATTTTAGGGTTTTTGGATTCCTTAAAAATGTGGCATATATTTTTTTCCTCTTGTTTTCTCACATGTCAGGACAAATCCTATTCTCTGATTTCAACAGAGAGCCCAGGAATTATTTTCAGATCCTTTCTGACTCTAAAATTTACAATGTAAAAAAATATATAAAATTATGTCTAAAAAAATGAGCAAGTTGAACTCCATCCGTGTTGGGAAGAGAGCAGTGATTTGGATTCCGGGTGCATTGCTTTCTGACCTCTTTGTGGTCCGTGGCCGTAACTTGCCTCTGAGTCTGAATGTCTTTGGCTGGGTTGAGTCAATGAAATATTTATGCATCACAGGGTCCTGGAGAGGCTTCCTATGGGAGTGCGTACAGTAATGCAGCTTTTACACAGTGTGGTCTTTGATGTGCTCAGCGCGTTTTGCAGATATGATGATCTTCAGTGCACCACCCATGAAGCGGGGTGGTGGGGGCGAAGCTGGGTCTTGTTTACAAATGAGAGAAAGGTAGCAGAGCAGACCTGTGCTGAGACTCACCCAGGGGCCACGGCTGAGCCGGAAGCCCTGTCTGTTCAAAGGTACAGGAAAGGGATCAGTTTCACACTGTCTGCAGGGAGTTTTAGCCTCTAAACTTCTGACTTCCCAGGACACCCGGTGCCTTATGCTTCATGACCTCCCAGGCCCTTTCCAGTTCTAGAATTCCACCACTCTGCTCAGAACCACAGCTTGCAGGCAGGCAAGAGAGAGCAGGCCCTGGCAGGAGGCAACCTCAGCTTTGAGTCCTGCCTTTGCTGCCCATGAGAGACAGAGAGAAAAGAGACAGAGAGAGAGAGGGGGGAGAGAGGGAGAGAGAGGGAGAGAGAGGAGGGGGGCTTGGGACAAATCAGTGGATTAATCTGACCTAATCTGTTCTTATTTGCAGAATCTGCAACATATTAGAGCCTCAATAAACAGGAGGAGGAGGAAAGTTTGTTGTTCAAGAACCCCCCTTTTGTGGGTTCTTTCCTTCACTCCACCTCCTAAAGTGTCATCTCCCAATAGAATCACCATCTGGGGACCGTGCCTTCCATACAGGAGTCTTTGGGGGACATTGCAGATCCAAACCATAGCTGAGCCAGGTTGGAGGAAGTTCAGGCTCCTTTGGGTAGGGTGGTCAAAGTAGGGAGAGGATTTTGTCTAGAATCAGTGGGTTGAGCAGAGGAGGAAGACTCTGGGCCAGGCCATTCTGAACTGCTTTACCTCTCTTCAAGGAACAGGGATGCTGGGGAGAGATGGCTGGAGCGGGGATCAAGGGAAGTCATCACATGTCTTTCTTTTTGGGGAAAGTTGTACTGGGGTTTGGACTTGGGTACCTAAGTAGATACTCTACCACCTCACCCACATCCCCTGCTCTCTTGTTCCTTCTTTCCTTCCTTCCTTCCTTCCTTCCTTCCTTCCTTCCTTCCTTCCTTCCTTCCTTCCTTCCTTCTTTCCTTCCTTCCTCCTTCCTTCCTTTCTGTTGTTTGCTTGTTTTGAGACATATGCCTTCTGCTACAGTCTTCTAAGTGTTCACATACAGACATATGCTACCATCCTCAGTTGTGTTGTTCATTAAGTTCATAATGTTAAGGGATTTCTAGCATTTTTATACCCACTTACTTTTTTTTTTTTCTGGCAGTGCTACAATTTGAACTCAGGACCTTAAGCTGGACAGGCAGGTATACTATGGCTTTTACAGTACTAGTGCCCTGACCTTCATTTCTTTCTTTTTTTATTTTTAATTTTTTTATTTTTAAAAGTGTTCCCAATAGGCTGATTGCTAACAAAGTAGCATATATAATGAAAACCTAGTGGGAAATATTTTTATGGTCATGTCCACAACAAATTAGAAACTGCATTCTATAAGCCTTGGTAATGACCATTTCTTTTTTTTTATTGTGAAAATACTGTACAGAGGGGTTACAATTACATGGGCAAAATAATGAGTACATTTCTTATCAAGCATTGTAGCCTCCTCCTTTGTTTCCTTTTCCCATCCCTTCCCATCCTCCCCCCGCCCCCACCCAATCCTTCCCCCATCCTCCACCAAAGTTGTAAAGTTCAGTTTCGACTTAATGACTTGTACATCTCATTGTTGCAATGGGTCCACCTGTATCCCTATTCAAACGATTTGTTTTTTCCCTTCCCCTCCACAAATTATACCGACATCAAATACAGTGAAAGCAGGGGTTATACTGTTGGGGAGGAACATACAAAGCAAAAAGAAATAATCTTATAAATGTGTTAGAAACAATCGCATGAAAGAAAAAAAAACATTTGAATACATATCTTAGGGTTCATTTCCCTAACATCAACTTATCTGACCTTTTCTGCTTGACTCAGACATATATTAGTTATTGCAAATAAGGGAAACCATGGGACGTATGTTTCTTTGGGCCTGGCTTACTTCACTTAATATAATTTTTTCCAAGTCTTTCCATTTCCTAACAAATGGGGCAATGTCATTCTTTCTGATGGAGGCATAGAATTCCATTGTGGATATATACCACATTTTCTTGATCCATTCCTGACCATCATTTCTTATGATCTAATTGCAATGGGATGAGCTCAGAGCACAGGGTAGAGAATGTAGTATGCTGAAAAATGGACTCTCTCTCTCTCTCTCACACACACACACAACCATAGAGTTTTATCTTTTATGCCAATTTCTGTTGCATGACTTCTTCCCCGAGGCACTGTAGCCTTCAGACTGGGTGAAATAACTGATGGGAGGTCAGCTCCAGCAGTCTTGAGCACCTCCCATGTGGACAATAGCAGAAGGAGGGACCAAGGAGCAATCAGAACTGGCTGGTGGCCACCAAAAGCTCAGCGTTCTGGAGTTGTTTGATAGAGAAGCAAATCGAGTTGTTCTGCTCAGCACAAACACAGCACATCATTTATAAATTTGCTGAGGCTCTGAATACGAAATGAGCTCAGTGTAGAATCGTGATGGAGAGCCGAACACCCCCCCACCCCCCGCCCCGCCAGCCTTCTTGCCCTGGCCACTCACTGTTGAGTTGAGTGAGTGCCGGATGTGGCTCATCTGGGTTTTGGTATCCCATGGGTGCTTACTGCATCGGCTTCAAGTTGCTGCAGAGAAGTTGAGCAAGTTTCTGTATGGGAAGCAGGTGGTGATGCTGAGCTTTGCTCAGAACTGTGTGTATTCAGTGTGTGCGTGTTGAAGTGCCAACCCCCCATATTTCAGAATGGTCGGTAGTGAGTGGCTAAGAGTAGGTATCAGGTCCACTGGGCTGGTGCTGTAGAAGAGGAGCAAGTGACACACAAAGAGGTGTCTGGTCCCCAGGGCTGACACTGAGAAGAGCAGCCAAGTCAGTGTCAGTGTTTGGTGTGCCCAGGGGACAGGACTCCGTGGATGACAGCCCTGCCGGCACCTCAGGCTCCCACTTCCAGTCTGCAGAATCTGAGAAAATAATTTTTTTTTTAATCCTTGAAGCGATCCGATTCATGGCAGCCCTAGTAAATAAATCAAGACCGTAGTACAAAGGAGAGTAATAAAGACAAACTGGTGATTTGAAAAATAAATAGAATGTAAAATTCAGGAATTTAAAGTTACTGATGATTAAGAAGACTGAAGTAAATGTGGAAATGTTATTTTCAACTGTGAGAATAATTAAATTATTATATATGTTTTTGTTTTTTGTTTACAAATAGCAGCAGTAAGACTGAGAATGTGGCTCAGTGGTAGTGTTTGCCTAGCATGCATGAAGCCCTGTGTTTGATTCCTCAGAACCACATAAACAGAAAAAGCCAGAAGTGGTGCTGTGGCTCAAGTGGTAGAGTGCTAGCCTTGAGAAAAAGAAGCCCAGAGACAGTGCCCAGGCCTTGAGTTCAAGCTCCAGGACTGACAAAAAAGACAAAAAATAGCAAGAGTAGGAACAAAATGGAGCTCTAGAAAAGGACGCAGTGTGGTGTTAACATCGTCGATGAATGTCAGAGTTGTGCTCAGGACGTGTGCAAGTCGTTGCACTTGGTCCTAACAACAGTGGGCTTACCAAGGAGAAGTTGTGCCGGTGATGGTTTATGTGTTCTGTTGCAGTCTATGCCTTCAAGGTGTTCCCAAAGGCACAGAGTCAAAAACCTCACACCCCAAACCTGCTTGCTTTGCAGTGTGTTTTCATTGCGAGTTTTTTGTTTGTTTTCTCTTTCCTTGCAATGAGCTCCTAGGTTGAAGCTATATTTTTGAAGATGTCTGGGAATTTGTGACAAGGAGGAGGATACCTGCATGTCTCTGGGCTCTGGACTCTGGGCAGGGCCTAGGGTGTCCTCAAGTGGCACTTACTTGTGATGAGGATTTCTCTGTTTATAGGACTCTTCCCTGTGGGATACCTCCAAAGAAAATGGAAGCCGTGAATACAGATGGCAGAGAGACACAAGCACAACCCACGCAGCAAAGAACGCAAGAGAGGCAATCCATGCGTAAAGTATTGGTATCATAGCACTTCAGATGCTATGATATTTATAAACGAAAAACAAATCACCTGAAGAAGAAATGATACAACTTGGTTGTGTCAACCTTTTAGAGGGTCTTTGAAGCAGAAAAAGAATTCTGTAAATACCAGCAGCTCCAGAGAGTTACGGAGGTGCATCACAGATGTAATATGTAACAGTATAAACAAGAAAGAATAACAAAAGCCCTTTGTTTTAGAGAAGTAAACTATTCATTTTTACTAGGGCCAAGGTTTCCTAATATGCAAAGAAATCCCTTGGGTCTCTTGTTAAGATGCCTTTTCTGATTCACAGGTCTGGGTTCTGAGAAGGTCTGATAGATTCTGTGTTTTGTTTTTTTTAATTAACTAGGAAGGATTTATTTTTTTTTTAATTTTTTGGCAGTTGTGGGGCCTGAACTCTGGGCCTGGGCGCTGTGTCTCAGCTCTTCAGCTCAAGGCTAGTGCTCTACCACTTGAGCCACAGCGTCATTTCAGGCTTTTTCTGCTTATGTGGTGCTGAGGAATCGAACCCAGGGCCTCATGCCTGCAAGGTAAGCACTCTACCACTGAGCCACCTTCCCAGCCCCTAAAGTCCTCAATTTTCTAAAAACTATGTTTTTATTATTACCAGTAGGGCAAAGATGTTAATATTCAACAAATGAATTTATAAGTACACTGCTTCTTGATCAATGTGGTCCCTTTTGTCATTCTCCCTCCCTCCATGATAGGGTTTTTATGGGTAACCCAAGAACCAATAGGGACCGGTACAAAGAAGAAGCAAGAAGAAAACATTTTGTTCAAGTAAGGTATTTCAAATGATGAACTAAGAAGTGTGTGACATCATGAATTCCTGACATGGGAAATATATAAAAATAGGCAGGCCATCATGGTATCCTATGTGAAAGGATCGAGACAGTGGAAGGTGAGGCAGGCAGAGGATAATATTTTGAGACTTACCATGTCATGTAGTACTTTAAATTTCAGCAAGTTGCTTCTCAAAGACTGCTTCTTTGGAACAAGAACATAACACTAATAATGTCCACTTTCCAAGGTTCCTATTAGAATTGTCACTATTTTTGTCGTTGTTGTAGCTGGTGGTGGAAGTAGTGCTTGAATTTAGAGCCTAGGCACTGTCCCTGAGCCTTTTCGCCCAAAGCTAGTGCTCTATCACTTTAAGCCACAGTGCTACATCCAGTTTTCTGGTGATTAATTGGAGATAAGGGTCTCATGGATAGCCCAGACTGGCTTCAAACTATGATCCTCAGATCTCAACTTTCTGAGTAGCTAGGATTACAGGTGTGAACCACCAGTGCCCAGTTAAGTGTTAAAGGTGTTATTTATTTGTAATGAAAACCTCATGTAGTTAATTCTCCTTTCTCCTGAGAGCACATAGTGTTGTGCTAGTCAGTTCCCTAATTTGTGGTCTTTGCTGATTTCCAGGATGTAGAAATCTCTGTCATGGCCAGTTTCACAGGAACAATGCTTGAATAGCCTACTTGCAACATTGTTTACGAGTTGGCTCTTGGGAGCCACTGGTGTGAGTCAGCTACAGAACAAGTCCGCCTCCATGGTTCCCTGCCTGATGACCCTCTGTGATATAGAAGCATGGCAGAGACTCAGCAAATTAGTAGCCTCTGTTACTCATGCCAGCTGGAAAAGGAAGATCAAGGAAGGAGGATTGGCCGGGAGAGATGCTCACCTGCAGGCTGACTTATATGGGAGAAAGGCCACGAGGTAATAAGACAAACGTCACCACTGACCTCTGCAGGTGCACAGGTTCATTCTTAGGTGTAAAGAGAACTGAGGATATGGCAAATTCGTTGGGAAGTTGGGGCAGGGACCACACAAATAATGGGCAGGTGTGTTAAAACAGATCATTCCTTGAGGGTGTGTGCTCTTGCAAATTTAAAATTTCCTATCTGTTTCTCCAATTAAAGAGCTATATTCATGAACATAATTATTCAGTAGTTCTTTGTTAAATGAATTTTGAATTTTAAAACTGTGTTCTTCCAAATTAGCCATTAAATAGATGAACATTTCTATTTGAATTTAATTCCATTACCTGACAAGCTTTAGTTCTTCATAATAATGACAAAAGTGTGATTAGATCATTAAGTTCCATGCATCAGAACAATTTCCAAATGATAGGCTCTTCATGCATTTGTATTAAGCTATAACTTAATCTATAACCAGAAATCAAGTACATTTCAATCTTTGCTAAAAGAATGGCATTCTCTGGCCAGCTGGATGTCAAATCGTATGAATAGTTTTTCTCTTCCATCTACAAAATTAGATTGATATGGGTGATAAGTGCATTGGGCAGGTTAATTGTTTAGCACAGCAAAAAAATAAGCTGGAAATGAAAAACACCACTCATCTCAGTCAACATGTTAATGTCAGTTTTTCCTCAGTCTTTAATTAGTCACTCTAGTTTTATACAAAATATGCAGACACAATTATCAAGTCCCTTTGGTTAAATTTATTCACAAGTTGCTTAAGAGCAATTGTTTTGCCTAATTTCTAATCAGACAAATGATAGGATAACTGTGAATCATATTTCAACTTTCTCCATTTTGATGCTATTTATTAATCTTAACTTTCTGAAGGTAACAGCTAAAATTAAGTAGCTGAAGGAAATTTACTATACAGTTGTAAGACTGAGGTCTTGGATACTCATTGCCTTTTGAAGAAAAAAATATACATAAGTTAGGTTGAGTTGCTTCTCTGAAGTTGTATGGGCTGGTTAAAGAAAATATTTACAAACAGAAACAGGACCAAATTAAATGGGCTCTAGATTGTATTCTCAAAATTGTATTTTCAAAAATTTTCCAAGGCAGATTTTTAAAAAAATGTATTTTTTATAAGCATACATGGATAGTATAAGCTAGTGTCACTGTAATAATTCATTAGTGTGCAAGCATGCACACACATGCATGTACACACACATATACTTTGATACTCTCCATTCCTCCCAGTACCCTCTTCTTTCTCCTTCCTTCTCTTATGAGTTCCCCACACACCTACTTAGCCTCCTTTTTACACTATAATTATAATCAGTTTAGGTCTAGATTCCCCATAGGAGCAAGAGTATGCAGTAGCTGACCTTCTGAGTTTGACTTATCTCATTCTACGTGAGGTTTTCAAGTTCTATCCCCAAGAAAATTTGCACAGGGTCTGAGGCTGAAGTTAAAGGTACAGATCCATCTAGGTCCTTCTAACCTGACGAACAGAATGATCAGATGGCTCACAACTGCAATCCCATGTGTAGATAGAAAGGTCATGGTTCAAGGTCAGCTGGGGCAAATCGTACAACTGGAGCCTGGCTCTAGGGTGACAAAAAAAGAGAGGAAAACAAAAGGATTAGTTGAGAAAAAGTACATATTCTGAGATGAGCTACACAGAGGTGTTTAAGAGCTCAATTGCAAGTACTGGGGAAAATGACACAAAATTCATGAGCAGGTTGCTGCACAAACCTTGTGTTACTCAGAATTCTCTGTGGCTGGGCAATGCTGGAACTCAGGCAAGCATGACCAGGGCTGGGTCCTTGTGAAGTCCCCGCTACTCCCCTGCCTTGTCCCCACTTGGCACTGATTAACTAGTGTGGTCCCTGTATTGAGGACCCCATCTTAGATTAAGAAAAAAGATCTTTACAGGTGGACCCATTGCAACAATGAGATGTACAAGACGTTATGTAGAAAAAACGAACTTTACAACTTTGGCCTGGAGAGTGGGGGTGAGGGGGAGATGGGGAGGGGAGATGGGAAGAGATGGGAAGGGGAAACAAAGGAGGAGGCAACAATGCTTGATAAGAAACGTACTCATTACCTTGCCCATGTGATTGTAACCCCTCTGTACGGTATTTTCACAATTTAAACAAATAGCAAAAAAATAGCTATGTCAAACGTTTCAAAAGAAAAAAAGATCTTGTCCTCTAGACCATGCAGTTTGGTTTTGTCCTGTTTTCTGTGGGTTTTCTCAAAGGCAACCACAGCAGTCTCAGCCCTGTTGGTGAAGGTTTAGAAACAGGCAGATGAAATGTCTGACCCTTCTTCTGGCACAGAGCAGTGGCTGATGGTCTCCTGCTGCGGCCACAGTGGCCTTCATGGGGCACCCTAGGCTGTGTTTTGTGGCAGTGTTGTCCGTGGCTTCCAGATGTGAAGCCAGAGAAGCCAGGGAGCTTTTGCCAGTTTGCCATCGGACAGGACTCTAAGAAAAAGTTGTCACTCCTGAGGTCGTTGCACAGGAACAGCACATGGCTGGAAAGGGAAGCCCAATCAAGGACTCCCTTTGCCTGGCAGGCCTAGCCGTGCTTTTCTCCTACCCAGTAAACTAAAGGCTTTCAAGAAACTCAAACCCCAGACATCTCTTTTCCAGCGCCAAGAGTCATCTCGAGCAAGATGGCCTGACCTGAGTCAGACCCAGGCCCAACAGGAAAAGAAAAGTCTGTCATGGTTTTCAGTGACTGTTTGTGGGTGTTTTGCTTATTGCACTAGACAATCAGAACAGCCTGCTCTCAGGGAAGAGGATAGTCCCACGTGCCGCTATCTCCAGCATCCAACTTCTACCAGGAAACCTCACTCAACAGCTGACGTTTGATGAAGATGGTTCCCAGAGTGCCTGATCCCAATGTCCCACACATGCCCAGAGTTCAGCTGGCTTTATTGTACTGGAAGGACTGGCTGGCTGTCCACCTGGTCAACCTGACACAAATTCTTAGGGTTCAATTTAATAAACTGGTTCCTTGGTTTCCCACAAGTAAGATGGCTTGGGAAGGGGTTTGGGGCAATGAGGACAGGGCGAAGTTTCTGGAACTGGAGGTCACCATTTGACCACTGTTTGGTGTCAAAGGAGACATACCTCAAGGCGATGGGTGACCCAATGCGAGCACAAATGGTACCTGTGCTACTTGGTGCTTGAAATCTTCCCCTTAGTGTGAAAAAAAATGATTATTTTCTGTCTTCTTTTCTTTTCTTTTTTCCTGTCGGTGGTGGGGCTTGAATTCTGGACCTGCGCTCTGTTCCTCAGCAATTCAGCTCAAGGCTAGCTCTCTACCAGTTGAGCCACACACAGCACCACGTCCAGTTTTCTGGTGGTTTATTAGAGATAAGAGTCTCACGGAACTTTCCTGCCCAGGCTGGCTTTGAACCGTGATCCTCAGATCTCAGCCTCCTGAGTAGCTAGGATGACAGACGTGAGCCACCAGCACCTGGCTCTTGTTTTCTATTTTTAAAACTCTGGTGTTAAGACTCAGAAGCTCTTTGTCACAAATGTGAAGGACATGGCTCTCTTAATTTCTGTTGCTCTTCTGTTTATGTGCTTTAATGACACAGACGCATGGAGGGAAGTGAGTCTAACTTTAGCTTTGAGTGTAAAAGCTTTCCCACCATGATTTTGGATAGACACTGCATGGTGCTTCAGTGGCTGGGGTAGAGGTCCAAATCTACCCTCGGTCTCATTTCCAACGCTCCTGAAGCATCTTGGCAGCTGCTAGATTGCATCTCTGTGAGTACTGGTAATCCCCAGTGGCTCACAGGCTGTGTCCATAGAGAGTCCTGGGGTCAGTCTTGTCTGAGATGTAATTGAGGCCTGGCAAACAGGACTGCAATTCCACGGCATGTCAGTGCTGCCTCTGCTCCCATACCCTCACGCACTGTGGCAGCAAGTAGAGTTGCTTGTGTGGTATGTCTCCCTGGCCTGGCTCCCATGACAGGGAGCCTGATACTTACATGCCTCCTTCTGCCAGGGTGCTTTAAATTCTGATGCTGGGCTGGGAGGAGAAGTTGGAAGGTGATATTTTCAAAACCACTGAATGAGCTCCTCTCTTGTTGTCACCATGGGAATGGAATGCCTGAGCCCACATTTCCTGAGACCTCCTGGGGGCAGACAGCACCTGGGAGAAATTCCCCCAGGACCCTGGCTCTGGAGGTTGGAAATTGAGTTTATTTAGAGATGTAGTAGACTTGTACGTCAAGCTCTTCTCTTTAGAAGCGACGCTATCCCTGACCCGAATCCGTTCATCCTCACTTCTGCCATTTTTACCACTAGCCTGGAAGACCTGGGATGATCTAGAATGTTCTGCTAGTCAGGAAATCCGGGGCGCGTTCTCTAAAGGTAAGAAGGAAAGTGTGATGATAGAAGAGAGGTGGAAATAAAGGAAGGTTCTTTGTTTCACAGCAGGAGAGAAAGGAGAAGGAGAGAGCCAAGCTTCTTGACTGGATGGGGCTCCGGATTTGTTTGGCCTAGAGTGAACTGTCATAAAACATCAAACCCCGCAGGGAGTGAACTGTCATAAAACATCAAACCCCGCAGTAACACTCTGCCACCCCTGGACTGATAGACCACCCCCAAACTTCCCATACCCTAGATGTTTGTTTTTATACTTCTAAATGTTAATGTCTCCTAATGGTGATTCTGAAAGGCTTTCGGCAATGACCAACTCTAAAATAAGTATTCTATTTAAATGGAAAGTACTAGGAACATTTCACTATGTCATCACCGTGTTATGTAGTTCAGGGGATTTTCCCAAAATAAATGAGGCATAGTTCAGCTTCCTTCTCTTCTCTGTAACCTCTTCTCTGTGTTGGCATGATGTCTACCTTGTATAGCCCGGGAGGGGGAGGCTTTTGGAAAACAAAGCTCACATCAGAGAATGGAGAGCAGTATCGGTTTTGTAACCACCACAGCGACCACAGCAGGAAATAGAAATAAGCCAAGGAAAATGAGGTTTCCATCACTTAAGCTGAGGACAGGCTGAGGAGCCATGGTGTAAAGGAGCTTTCGGAGGGTTTGCGGGGAGCCAGAGACTGCCTGTCGTGGGAGGTTTTTCGAGTCTCTGGGCTGAGGTAGGAAGGGAAATGCTCACTGGGCAGGAAGTTCACCTGGAACAGGTGTCATGACTAAGAGAGGTCAGTGGGATAGAGATCAGCCATTCTGAACTTGACTCAAGATCAGGGGTTCTGAACCAGACAGAAGATGAAGTCTCCTGCCACTGTGGTCTAGGGAGCTACTTTCTGTAAGCAGTTGCTCTTCATCAGATGTCTGAGATCAGACTCAAGGGGACCCCTATTCCTGGTCACCTGTGCCAAAGCCGGACACAGACCCTCCACATCCCCACCCCTGGCCTGGTGGATCATGAGCTGGTCTGCCTGTCTCTCCTTGCACAATCAGAGAAATGCTTGTTAGCAAAACTGGATTTGGCTCCCTCCTTCCTCACCAGACCCTTGAACTTTGACCCACCCCCAGCCACAGCCAGTGTGTTGGCCGGGTGTGATTTTCTCAGTTGGGTGAGTTCTTAGACATGGAATTGTTAGCTGAGGAAAACTGACATTAAACATTTTAGGAGCGGTCTCAATTTTTCCTTGCCAGAAATGATCCCATTGTTTTCCCCTCACCAGTATCATGTGATAGAGTTTGTTTTCTCATATTCTTGCCACTATGGGCAGCATTATTAATCTCTTAACTGCTGCCGATTGATAGTTGAAAAATGAAATCTTATTGTTACTTGAATTTAATGGCTTAAGAGTCTGACCAGCTTTTCAAATGATTAATGGCCACCTCTGCTGTGGCTCCATATACCCTCTCTCCACTTAAAATATTAGACACCTTTCCCCAGTGACTTACAAAAAAGTTTTCTATCTTATGGAAACTTAAATCTGTTGTCTGTCATATGTCATATGACTCTCTCTCTTTCTTTCTTTCTTTTTGTCAATTTTTCTTCTTCACTTCTCAGTTGCCTGCTTTTTTTGGGGGGGATGTTGATAGTGGGGCTTGAACTTAGGGCCTGGTCACAGTCCCTGAGCTTTTATGCTCCAAACTAGAGCTCTACCAGTGTGAGCTAATTGTGGTTAATTGGAGACAAGAATCTCATGGACTTTCCTGCCCAGGCTGGCTTAGAACTGTGATCCTCAGATCTCAGCCTCCTGAGTAGGTAGGATTACAGGTGTGAGCCACTAGCACCCATCTACTTGACTGATTTTTTTTTGACAGAGGAATTAATTTTTCATTTTTCCATACATTATATGCAGCATATTTCTATATGTTGTTCCTATACAGTCAATCTCTATCTTTACTTTGTTGTTTTTGCTTTAAGCTTAGAAAGTTTCACTGGATCAAACTTAAATATCAAGAATTCTCTTCTTTCTTTTTTTAATGTTTTGCCTGTGTATTTTATTTTCTAAGTGACCATCAGTCTCCTCCCACATGGCCAATGGCAGACACTATTGCTTGTGCTGGAGTTCAATGCTTTCTTCACTGTGGGATACATCTATGTCTCCATATACAGTGGATTCTAGTTGGGCTCTTTCTAGTCTGGCTTGCTTTCCCTGTGTCTCCAATCCTCTACAACATTTTATATCACTTTAATGATTATTTCAAGTTCTGCCTTTCAGAATTTTTCTTCATTATGTGAAAATTTACCTTGCCCAATGAACTCTGAAATTGCTTGATCAAATTCTATAAGATTTGTTCTAGAAACGTGATTACAATCACACTTAACCCCAATAATACTTCATGCAGAATTTACATCTTTACCACAGTAGGTATTTCTATTTATAAACAAGTTGTACTTGGTTTGATGGAATTGGTCATGGTCTTTCTATAGATCATTGAACTTTCTCATCCCTTTAGATTGTAGCTGTTTATAGAAAATATCCAAATGTGGGGGCAGAATTGGAAAGGACTTATGCAGCACTTGCGTCTATTGGTTTGCAATGTTTTTCAAGGGAAATGCAGTCCCACAGAGATGTAGAGGCATTGAATGTCTTTATATATGGGCACACTCTATATCTTCACATGTGTATTTCATAACATGTGAGTATTTTCTGCATACCAAGTCAAGTAGGACTGATGGCAGAGACCCTGTCAATCTGTTGACTTCATTCAGAAATGTGAGTTGTCTCTGTCTTTACTCCACCAATCAAGGGAAGCCCAGCCTGGGGACCCTCCAGGGAGAGACAGCCTTACTGTATCAATCACAGATATATTCGATCACTTCCTGAGTGTGAAGGAGAAGTGGAGAGACACTGAATACATAGCAAACTGGCAAAAGGTGGGCATTTTCCCAGCTTCTCAAGACTTCATTGCCCTTGGAATGTGGATCAGTTGCCTTTGAAATCTGTTCAAGTGTTGTGAGTCACAAGAACATAAGACATACGCATATTAAAATGTACGAGCGAATTTCCATTCCAAATTCGATTATAGATTGGATTACCCACTGCCTTTAAATATTTCCACAACTTCACTACATTTCCAGCTCCTTCATTCCCAATTTCCTACCTATAATTCTGTTTCATACACAAACAGATTAAAATATGTGCTCTTTCTTAGAGAGGAAAAAAAAGTTGGCTTAAAAAATGGTGAGTGGGTAATTTTTCTTGTCAAGCTGCTCCTACATTTTTGTTGGATTACTCTTGTATACTGGAGCCAACCGTTTGCCAGTGTGCACACATTGCAAAATCCACTACAATTAAAAAGGGAATTAATTTTAAAATTCCTCATAAATTAGACATTTTGTTTTGTCCTGCCTCTTTTTAAGAATATGATTTCATCAGATGCATCTGCTCTTGGGAGGTTATTATTTCCAAGCCAAATATCTTGACATGGGGAGAATAAAGCTCACATATGACATGACAGATCACGTAAAAAGGTTTCCATACCACAATTCTTATTTCATGCCAGTAGTTCCCTGTGCCAAAATAAGCTCTGATAATGGCAGTAATTTGGATAACTTATCTTGCTTTTTTTTTTGAGGAGAAGAAAGTTACAAAAAATACAATTTACTAAATTGAGAATGACTCGGAATCCACAATACTCAAAAAAGAGTCAGAAAACCTGCAAGTGCCATCTTTCTTATCACTTGGGTATAATTGGCTCCTGAAAGTTTACTTTCTACATATTTAATTCCTGTGGGTCCTCAGTACATTAAGTAATTTAGCCATTGCTAAGGAAAAAAGAAGCTTAAAAGTCAGGAATGAAGAAATGAATTGTCTTTAAATGTTATATTTTATCAATATCAGATCTTATAGGCAACGAGCCTGGTCTGGTCTTTATGCCTGAATTTTGGTAAACCCCTTCTTTTTGAAGGGGTTTAAAATGAAATAATATGTTTCTTAACTACAATCAGATTTAAAATATCTACTTACAAAACTGTGTTTTATAAAAAAGATTTAAAACATTCAGGAAGTGAAAAAATTGTAGTAAACTCACATAAATAAATGTATTTGTTTTCTAAAGCTGCTGTAACAAATACTGGTAACAAGGTGGTTTTAGAACAATAAAGATTTATTCTCACAATTCTGGAAGTCAGAAGTCTAAAGTCTATATCCCTCAGCTGAAATCAAGGTCCCGATTCAGGGAAGCATTTTTGGTGCCCTCTCCCAGATTCTTGTGGCAGCTGGTATTCCTTGTCTTGGGTCCATGCATTTCCAACGTTCAAAAATCTCCTCTGCCTACTTTTATAAGCATACACATAGATTTTATACGGATACAGGTGTTTATCCAAATAATCCAGGTTAATGTTCTTGTGTCATGATGCTCAGTACAATCTTGTCTCCAAAGACTACTTTCTTCTTTTTTGTACCTGCAGGTTTAAGGGATTGGGGGGTTGGTATGTTGTAAGAAGCCAATATTTTTCCAACCTACCCCTGCACTAGTGTCTATATTCAATGATTGGGCCATTTTTTCTGTACATAGTAAGTTGTTGATAATAGTTATCCCTCAGCATTTCAGGCTGTATTGCAGAGGACAAGAACATCTATCTGTCTGTATATCTATCTATCTAATCTATGTTACAGAACTATAGCAACATCTAACAAAACTTACACATTAAATTAACCTAATACATTAATTCCTTATAGCACTTCATAGTCAATTAATCCCAATTTGTCTTTGAATTATAAATACATTTTATAGCTTTGCATCAAGGTTCCCACAATCCACTTGGCATAAATTCCTGTATTCCTTGTTTTTGTTTTGTCCATTGACATAGGACTTAGTGCCTAACTTATCTCAGTGGGTTTTAACTTGCTTCTCTACTCATTGTATTTCCTATTAATTAAAATACATTCAAAGATTTGGATTACATTTAGACATATTTGGAAAGAGTTTTTGTTGTTGATGATGCTGTTCATGTTACACCTGGAGGGAAGCTGTCATGTGAAGGGAATAATGCGGACAAACAGAAACCACGAGAGAAGGTGCCTCTTGCGCATGGAGAACATTGGCAAGGTGACAGAATAAATGATGCCCAGAGAAGTGGTGCTTGAGAGAGAGAATAAAGCAAAAGACTTTGTTGGTCAAACTTTAAGTGGGGAAGTATGTACTCAAATAACCAAAAACACTCCCTTCAAACACCCCAATGAATAAAGCCAGAATTTTTTTTTTTGCCTTTGGTTCCTTGCTATGCTTTTATTAAAAAAGATTCTAAAGAGAAGCCAGAGTAGCATAGTATAACTATCTCCTATCTTCAACAATCATTGATTCTTAATCTGCTTCATGCATATTTGTTCCTCTATGTCCATAGAAAATTAGTTTCATTGAGGAATGGTGACAGTTAAAAGTAGTACAGATGGAATTGTTTATTCTTAGATTTTTTTCTACAATTGGCTAAATCTACAGATACAGGATGCACAAATACAAAAGATCAACTGTGTCTTTTCATCCACCATGAACTCTCCTTATTTTGTTTAGAAGCTAATATAGTGATCACTTTACCATCAAATATTCAAAATGTTTCTGTGACAGATAAAGATTCTAGAAAATAAAATATACTGTGTGCCAGCAGCTCACATATTCAATCCTAGGCACTCAGAAGGCAGAAACCTAGAGCACCGTAGTTCAAAGTCAATCTTGGCCGAAAAGTCTACAAGTCTTCATTTCCAAAATAACCAGCCAAAAGCAGGGCAGGAGGCATGGCTCACATGGACTGGAATTTTGCTGGATAGGGAAAGTTGTATTGATGATCTTCTCCCCAATAAATATCTCGAAGGCATTATTCCATCATTTTCTGGCTTTCCCTTTTCTTTTTGAAGGAAGTCAGCTGCCGTTTGTTTGTTGGTCTTGTGTTCATTGTGTTTCTTTGCTCTCTGGTATGTTAAAACAAAACAAACAGACAACAAGCTGAAAAACTGAGCTGTGTTGGTTTCCTCAAGCTCCCTCAAAAGAATGCCGGAGATGGGATGCATAAGCAGAAGTCTATCTTCTCATAGATCTGGAGGCTGGAAGTCTGACATGAGGGTGCCAGCAGGTTGGGCTGTGTCTGGAGCCTTTCCCCCTGTGTCCTCTCGGGCCCTTCCCTCTGTGTGTACACAGCTCCAACACGTCTTTGGGAACCCAAGTCTCCTCTTCTCATGAGGACACATATCAGACTGAGTTCACAATGACCTCAGTTTTAACTTTGTCACTCCTTCAAATGCTCTGTCTCCAAACACAGTCCTATTCTATCATCCTGAGTATTAAAATTGCAGTATATAATTTTGAGTGAACACAATTCGGCCCATCGCACACACCTGAGCATATTTAGGCATAAGTCTTCTTGGTGTTTACATTTGTCCCTGTTTAGAATGCAGAAAAGTCATACCAATAAGAAATGCTTATAAAAGTTTAATAGGAGGCAGGCACACCAGCGTGCTTTGGTTTATGCAATGTTAACACAGTGGGACTAAGGGTGAATAATGATTCACCTCCAGTCTCTTTAGTTATATAACAACAAAAACACCATCACGATTCAGGTTTCTTTTACCTCCTCATTCTCTCTCCAAACATCACACTGGCAGAATCTATATCCATCTGCTTTTCTAGAGGTATTTTGTTGCTGAATATAAATAAGATGAAAATAAAGTAAAATATTAACAGTACATTCTTCATATGTTCATGATCATACTCAGCAGTGGTGTTAAGGGATAAGTGAATTTGTACATGTTCAGGATTTGGGGCATATGTCTGAGCTTTGCAGTCCTAATGAAATTCGTGTGATGTTAATGTCTATTTTTCTCTATATTGAATAGGTTAGAGACAGGGAGGGAACATCAGAAGTTTATATGTTAGACTAGTTGACATTCAACTGGATTTATAATTTCTTCTTTAAAACTCAATAGTCCTAGGAGGAGTTAATCCTATTAGTCATTTTCATCTTAAAATAGATACTCCAAAATTACGGTTTCATCCAAATACTGCATTAAGCACAATTGTCATAAACACAAAGGGAATTGGTTTGAGGGGGAGGGTGTGGCCAGGAATTGAGTTCGTTGGACGTTCTTGCAGGAAGCAAGTCTCCGAGCAACAATGCGTTGGTCTGTGAATAGCCAGATGGAAATATAAAGTTCTGAGAATTTGGAAACGCCGCAAAGAACTTACATCAAGAGATAGAAGAATTTCCCTCCAGATCCTGATGTTCATAAAAAGCATAAACATCATCTTTATTTGAGACAGACCAGACATATGAGTATTTGAATGAGTATAAGAGTTCCCATTGATGTTCTTGGCTGCTTGGAGTTTCCCATTATTCAGAAAACACTGTGAAAAAAGCCCTATGGAAAGAAAAGTGAGTAAAATATAAGATTCCTTCTTCACAGGAACCTGCAAAGTATGCTAAAAACAAAATCAGAGAAGTTTGCAGAAAGATCCAACTAATTCACCAACTTCTGCTGTAGCTCCTTTCAAGTGTGTGTGTGTGTGTGTGTGTGTATGTGTGTGTGTGTGTGTGTGTGTGTGCAGATGTATGGGCACACTTGTGGACAAAACATCCTGCAGAAACAGAACTCATATTCTATTGGGCGAAGAAGATGGTAGCTAATAAATGAAATGCATGGCACATTGGAAAGTGTCATTTCTATTTTGCATTGCATTCTGTGTTATGTAGTATTGTAGGAACTTTTAAGTCCTAACCGGGAGCAGAGCAGGGCTAACCAGGATGTGTGGTGGGGGTGGAGATGGAGAGGGCTTCACTGTCACATCACATGAGCTTGGATGTAAATTCTCTTTGATCCAAATGCACAGCTTGAAGGAAATCCTGTCTGCTAGTTGTGTGCCAGGACTGTCTGCACCACGGTGTGTTCCATGGACTTTATCATTCAGGCCAAAGCGCTGGCAACCCTCTCAAGCCCACTAAGTATTGATGTATCATTGTAAGGATCAGCACTGAAGAAAAGGTAAATGATATTGTGATAATATTCTGAAAGCAAGGTCCCCAGAAAGGAAGACATCTATGGACTGTACTGATTTATGTAATTCTGATTTTTATCACTTTGCTGGCTACAGGCAAGAAACCCTTTGGAACACTGCACATGTCTCTCATTACTGAATCTTCCAAAGAAACCACTTCCCAAGCCCATTTCTGGGCTTCCGGTTGATTTTAGAGATGATAAATTTAAGAAGGGAGATTGAGTCACTTGTCCAAGGTTGCACAATGCAGCTGGACTTAGCCTGTCTGTCGGGTTGTAGGAAATATGATTTAAGCTTCAACGTGATGCTTATCAGCCTATCACTTACATGTCCTATCTGCCATATGTTTGATTAGGATGAAACCGTTTTACAAATGTTACAGGAAATTACCCCCTTTTTACCCACAACTGAGACTGATGCATTTGCAATGTCCACTATTTTGAATTGTGTTCAGGATTTTTAACCACACCTAGTACGTTACCCTCATGCTCACCACTTCATTGACCATGTTTACTATATTAACAAATTTAGAGAGTATATGTGTGCAGCTATTTGCTTTGTGGCCAAAATACATAGAAAATGTCTTTATAAACGGATTCACCCAAACCCATGAAGAAAAGCTCGAATGTGTGCCACGTGTTGATTTGGAATTCCTGATTCCACATGGAGTGAGTTTTGCCTAGGCTGTGCACTATGAAAAAAAAAATGCCTCAAACAACAACGACCAAAACCTCAGAAAAACAACAACCAACACTTCCCGGGGTTCTGAGCAGCCCAGAGGCTCATGACAGAGCAGCCAGGAACTCTGAATCCAGTGTTTGTCTCCTCTAGAAGAGGCGATGCCCCAACACAGCTCTTAATTACACACTTCTGACTTTTGGGCTTAAAGATGATTTTACTCTTGGCCACCGACAGTTCCTGAAATCAAAGGGCTCAACCCAAGCTCAGGGGTATTAGAGGTACTTCCTTGACTGCTGGCTGCACGGGAGGAGGCAGGCAGGAAGGTGTTTCCTTCCTCTGAAGTGTGCCAGCCGGAGAGCCTGTGAATCCCCAGCCCTGCAGTCTGGTGTGTCACCCAGAGCTTCTGGGATGGTGGGCTGGCTAAGGTGGGCTGAGGGTTGGTGCTTCAGGCTGCTGGGATTCTGGAGAACAATAGCGACCAATACGTGTTCACTCTACTCAGGTCCAACCTCCCTTCCTTCAGCTTCCTCACCTGGGCTGTCATGAGAGGTCTGGGGTTGGGAGAGGACTCAGTGGTGAGCACTCAGGTTATCCATAAGGCCATCCCTAAGTCCACCACCTGGAAAGCGAGTTCATCATCCCTGGGACGCATCACAGGATGCCCAGCCACATCCCATCATCAGGAGGATCACTTGGGGCAGCCGCTAGGCGGCACAATCTTGTTTTCCTCCTCTTTTTTTTTTTCCAGAACCTTCTACTCACTGCATGAAGGATGCCTCTGGCTCTTGGACTATGGCATGACCAAGTTCCTCATACCGGCAGTCAGGATTTGACCCTGTGAACAGCGAGTTGCTCCTTGGTTTTTGGCTTCACCCTGACTAGCAGCGTTGACTGTAATGCTGATGTGGACCCAGGCTTTCTCCTTTCCCAGCCTTTCCTTCCATCAACATGTTTTTCTGTTAACAGTCTGCTAATGTGGCACCTAGCCAAGGAGACCATGGCAATGTTTTCTGTTAAAAAGCCCAAGAGCACAATGCTAGTGACTTCAATGTCTGTGGCATTGCTTTTGGTAGGAAAAACAACAAAACCAAACCAAACTCTTTTATCCTTTGCAATTCTCCTGAGATAGAGATAGATACACCAGCACTGAATGGACCTTGTTAAATTCAGATACACATTTGCACACACCCATGCACACTCACAGCACATTTACACGCACACACCCAAACCTACTTTTCAAACTCATTACCCACAATTTCAATTTATCACAATCCATAGAAGTTGAGCTTATGCCCTCTTAGCTACTGCTATCTCTTCTTTCACTGTGCAAGTAGAAAAAGAAAATGAGCAGTATGAGAAGTTTGAGGGGGAAAGGACTTCTGGATCAAAAAGATTTCTTTTAAACAAAGTTCTAAATAAATACATGAAGGTCTTCTTGAAACACAGTACAGCTTAACTTTGTCTCATGAGGGGTCCATGTAGTGTCTTCTTCCTCTACAATATACATCACTTTTTTTTTTTTTGGTGAGTCAGGGGGCCTGAACTCTGGCCCTGGGCACTGTCCCTCAGCTCTTCAGCTCAAGGTTAGCTCTCTACCACTTGAGCCACAGAACCACTTCCAGCTTTTTCTGCTTATGTGGTGCTGAGGAATCGAACCCAGGGCCTCATGTGTGCCAGGTAAGCACTCTCCTATGGAGCCACCTTCCCAGCCCTATATATCACTTTTTGAATGTTATAAGATGGCAATCATCGTCTAGTGGCATGAGAAATAGCTGAATTGGGTTCGAGGAAAAGGTTTCAGGCTGTGATTGACAGCGCATGCCTGGGCATGTGCTCTCCTGACAACCTGTAAATCCTACCAAGTTACAGGGACCAGGTCCTGAGCAAGGCCTTAGCTGGAGAATTCATGAGTATCTGCCTGTGTATCAACCAATGATGCGGTTGTGTGTCAATCACATTGGATGCAGAAGCATCTATTCTTTGAAATGATGTGTGTGTGTGTGTGTGTGTGTTTATATCTGTGACAATGAGTTATGGAGGCCTGAGGAAGAGGGATTATAGATTATGTTGGTGAAAAGTGTGACCATCACTCAAACTAGTAGTGACAGAGCCTTCCAATCAAGATTCCACTTGGTGGCCCTGGTGAATTAACATTTTCCCCCTCTTTTCCTTTCTAACTGCAGGAAGTTCCACAGAACAAGTCACCTCTCCATAAATAAACTCTGCCGACAAAGGTGCCTGCAAATCTGTGCTCTTCAGATTTAACGAAGGTAAATCATGAAGGAAATGTCTCTCTGTGAACTCTTATGTCCTGTCTGAATGATGGCTTCTTTTGATTATTAAGGATGTGCTTTCTTTCTTTTTAAAAAACTTTTCTTGTTAAGCTCAGTTCTTACCTCATTAGGAAGAAAAAGTATGCTTCAGACTTTTTTTAAGGGGCAAATTGAATTTATTAATAATGCTGTTCTAAGACTATTTGTATTTCATTTTAATCATTCATGTGTTCATGTGACCATCTAGGTAGGGTCTTCACCCACCTGCATAGGTATATTATTATACTGGTTATTTTGGTCAATTATTTGGTATTTGTACTGAAATACTGAAGATTTTCTATTTCCTCAGATGCTTGATTTTTAGTTTTAATCTTATTACATGAAAACATACAGCTATTCTTTTGAGATTTTCTCTTGACATTTGTCTTTCTTTTCCATTAGTCATATCCCCTGGTCTTAGGATAAACAAAGAAGAGAATATGGTGAACTGGTAATATAGTTGAATAAGCTATTTTTATATTGCTGATTATTTGCACAATTTTAGAACAAAACAAAAAATAGTACATGGTACAATCAAACTATTAGAAGTGTACTTAGTAATTTTTATTTCTTTCTTGAATTTTTATATTAAGATAATAAAATATGGCTCATAAATTTATTTTCTTTCTCTGGGTGCATTATGCTTCAAATAAAACAAGTTTAGGAAATAAAAGGAGAATATTTCAAACGAAACTTTAAATATCTCTGGGAACATCATTTATAAGGTTTCTATTGCTGTGTTATCAATTTTCTTGGAACATTTATTAAAGAATATCTTTTGTTTTAATTTGACTCATACAAAGCAGTTTAGAGACATTTACACTGATGAGAAGGGAGCTTCAATTAACCTTGGTTGCTGAGATATTTTATGTGCATGTATTATAATATAACAGGGTAATTACCTAATATCTTTTGTGAAGAAATTCTAATAAAGAATGAAATTGATTTATACATAATGAAATTCAGTCTCTTCTTTTCATTTCTCATCTAACTTTTATGATTAAAATGCTTGTAAACTCTTATTTTGAGACCAGTGGAGAAAATTTCAAACTTACACATCATGTTGAAAAACTCCCTTATTGTCATTTATTTTAAAGCAAATTAGTAGACTAGCTACAGATGAAAAATTATACATTCTTCAAAGGCTTTGTATGCAATATGCCACCAAGTACCATTTTATTTTCTAGAGAAATCAAACATAATGTTCTCAAGTTTATTCATATGTATAATTCTAAATACTATTTAATCAATGGGAAGATATTTCTGAACTTTCCTGTTTAATAAATATTCATTTTTAATCTGCTGTTTTAAGTTCTAATCAATGAGCTGCTGTTAGATTAATAGGAATAGTATATTTCCTTTTGAGAGTACCAGGAAAGATAATAAAATGAATGCTTTTAGCATTACTTAAATGTCAGAAAGCCTAAAAAAGTTGTTTTAAGCTTATGAGAAATATAACTTGTATATAAAAGTTAAAATTATTCATGTTTCCCTTCCTTTTTTTCTTTATTCATCAAGGAGCCAATTAATACCAATTATTTATGGTGTGAGCTCCTGTCTTTTTAGGGTCCATGTGGGAAAATATCAAACAATGAGGGAGAAGGTTAGAGGATCAGGCACTGCTGCTCTCTTAGATTTCTTTGTACCTCCACCTTAACAAACATCAGGAAATGTGTGAAGAAAAAGGATATTGTTATACCAGGTGCCTCTAAGCAAGTGAGAGAGACTGAAAATAGCCTAAAAAGTGTGACAGTTAATGAGATATTTAAAAGTAATTTTTTTCCTATCAGAATTTATCCTCCCCTTACTAATTAAAGCAGATGTTTTTGCTTGCATTGACTCATAGCATATACACACACTCCCAATACTTCCTCCACCTCTAAACCATGCAACACTAAAGACAAAACTGAGTCTATTTTTAATCATTGTAGTCATGACAGCGCATTGATTTCCAACTAAACTTCTCTCACCTAATGGCTATCATGATCCACGCATAAGTAAGATGTGCAATGTCAAATACTAAACAACTGAAAATCTCTGGAAGGGTTTTTTTTTTTCAATTTGGTAATTTGGTAATTACACAAGTAAGGCCTTGGTGAGAGTTCCTACAAACAGTGCTTGGATAAAAGTGAATCTAGTTACAGTTTTCCCACGCTGTCTCTTCCCAAGGGTGCTGTGGTTAAGGGTGTGCTTAGATTATAAGCAAAGAAACACAGTTCAATAATCTGGGTGTCACAATCACTAACAAACCACTGGGGCTTGTGGCCTGCTGAAGACGGTGACTCTAGCCAGGGAAAGCGGACATCCAAAGCTTTCCTTCCTCATGGTTCCTCGGGAGCCTGTCAGGATGACCTGACAGGTCATCAAATTCTCTTCTGTCTAAATCTACATTTCTCTAGGTCCAAACTGGCTTCTATTAATGGCAGCTGCTTTTCTCTCATCTGATCTACTTCTTCCCTTTCTTCCTTCTCTCCATCAGCACTAGCCTTCTGCTTTCTGGATACCAAGGTTTTCTTTTCATTCTTCTCTATCATTTTTTTCTCTTTTCAGTCACCTTGACATGGTCCTATTGCATCATGTGTGTTCTGGATCATGGTGGCTCTCAGCTTCCATTTCTAAAGGGTTCCCCCCACTATGGTCCAGCTGTGCTATCCTTTGGACCCTGTCTGCTCCATTGACGACCTCAACATAAGCAACTCTGACCTGTGGGTCTTCAGCCAATTGCTCTTCTGCAGCTTAGCTTTCATGGTCAAGAATGAACTGTCTGCATTGGCTCAATCCCTAAATGCATCATCATTCTTGACAGAACTCACCTCTCCTTTTCCCATATATTGTTTCACATTCTATTGGTTCTTCCACCTCAGTAATTCTTTACCCCATCAAGTGTACTACTTTCCTAGATGAGCTATCGGCAAATTTGCATCTGTGGAGCATTTGTGTTTCTGTTAATAAAGTTTTATTGGAACATGGCCATTCCCTGTGTTTTGTACATATTATCTTGGGTTGTTTTCTTGATACAACTACTAAAATAGTGACTGTTCTGCATTTTATTGAAAACCATGTTTATTGACCTTGACATGGAGTACACACACATACACACACACACACACACACACACCATTTTAACACAAAGCACACAACATTATAACATACAGGACACACATATAACATTATAACATAGAACACACACACACAACATCATAGTGACATACTGATTGTTTCCAGGGACTTCTTGCTTTCTACTTCAAATAGAATTTTCACAATGGAAGAGTCATACTTCATACCTCTATTAAGGCTACACCAGCAAGGGCAGTGTTCCTGGTGTCTGAATGAAATGAAGTGACAATATGCTGCATTAACTTACTCTATGATGAAAATTTTGATTTCTTAGAAAGGCTGTCAACTACAC
This sequence comes from Dipodomys ordii, assembly GCF_000151885.1. Classification (NCBI taxonomy): domain Eukaryota; kingdom Metazoa; phylum Chordata; class Mammalia; order Rodentia; family Heteromyidae; genus Dipodomys; species Dipodomys ordii. Next base: position 1,301,873 of record NW_012267281.1, read on the forward strand.
AGTCATGTCTCCACTTTCATTTTGTTTTGCTTTGCAATGTCCACTTGTGTCTGACCTGGCCAGGTAACCTGGACACCCTTGTCCTGCCTGAGTGTTTAGCCAGAGGCTTTGCTAAGATGGTGACCCTAATGATGATTCTTTCAGACTCTGAACATTTGCTTTATTTACTTGCTTTATTTAACAAAGACCTTTACACAGTATTTATTGTATACCAATGATTGTTCTAAGCATTTTACTAATGCTTAACTAATTATTTACTATGTATCATCATGAAACAGTGCTATTGTTATGCGCACGTTACAAAGGAGGAAACTGAGGCACACAAATGTCGGGTCCACATTCAAGCTGACACCTCCCAGCTGGGGCCAGAGTCTGGGCTCTGCGTGGCGTGTCCACACTGCCTGCTCTTCATTCTGTTTCTGGCCCCACGCCTCCTCGTTCCTCCCTGACAGACATTGTTCAGGCTGAACTTTATCCTGCTCTGCTCTGTGCCCAGGACCCAAGCACCTCATCTTCTCTTTCTAGACCTTTCCACTTGGACTTTGTTTCTATTGTTTCATCTGGAGACTTGTCAGCCTACCTGGCTGGCCACACTCTGTGCCATCAGCCAAAAGCACTGGTCTGTGTCAAAGGAAACCAGTTGTTCTGCAGGAAAGAATGCAAGTCATAAAAGGAAAGAAGTTCCTGTTAATTAATGTGAATTATTGTTCATTTCTTGGGTGAGATCTTGGGAGGACAGGATGGAGCCAGGAGCAGCACACTTCGTGGACCAAGTTGGGTCCCTCATTTAGAGGCTCAGCTTGGCTGACTTAGTCGGGGGCTGACACAGACACCGCCCTGCGGTGGCTGTGACTCGTGGGCCTGCGGGTCTTGCCAGCGTGATGTTCCGACCCACTTGCTGATGGAGGGACCGTCTGCCCTTTCCTCCTGCGCCCAGCAGACCCTGAGCTGCTCCTGCCCGTTCCAGCCCCAGAGTCCATTCCCTGCTCTCTGTCTCTCTCTTCTGCTTCCTGATGCCCTTCCTGACTCTGGGAAGCAAACACACTTTGCTTCTGGAAGTGGAATGCACCTGAGTCATTTATTTCCCCCCTCCCCTGTGTTTACGACCATTATCAGTTTAGTTAGGGAAGTGACTGTGGCATGCAGAGGCATGCTAGCTCCTCCTGGCCCACACCACATCTACCTCCTCGGCTGGCTCACGTGCAGAAAGAAAGTAGATGATTGATTTTCTCTGTAATGCATGTCACTGAAATGATGGAAACATGGCCAGCTTCACACAGTCAAACCTCTTTCTCTCTCTCTCTCTCTTTCTCTCTGCCTCTCTCGCGCGTTCTCTCCTCTCTTGGTGGTTATCTGTGTTTTCGATCCAGGTTTGTCTGGTCCCACACGGCAACTATGGGAAGGAAGGAATTCACCCAGATCAGATAAGGCTGGTGGCAGCAGCAATCTGTCCACAAAAGCTGAACTGCTGCAGGCAGTGCATGTATGTGTGTGTACCCACTGAAATGTTTTGTTACTTCTTAATTTTTTTTGGTTAAAATTAATATTGGGAGGTGTTGCATATTGTTTGCTGGTGCTATCTTACCAAAATGACAATAGGATCTCAGGTGTCAGGCACAGAGTAAGTGCTCACTGCACACTGTGGGTGACTCATCAGCGGCTGCTTGAAAGGCATCAGGTCAGAGTGATTCTCGACAGGGCAGCCTTGCTGCACGGAATGCACATAGGTACTTCTCACAAATAAACATGTACACAGTAGATCTGGGCCACAAAACATTACAATTTCGTGAAGAGAGATTGGTAGTAAAATGTCAGATAAAACAAGCCTGGCACCTCTACTGCTGGGTACTTGGGAGGTACGAATAGAGAGGATCATAGTGCTGGGCCAGTTTGGCAACAGGTTCCCAAGAACTCACCTCAACAAACAACTTGGCATGGTGGTATGTGTGCCTATCATTTCAGCTGTGGTAGAAAATGCAAAACAGGAGGATTACAGTCCAGGCTAACAGTCCAGGCTAACTTGAGCAAAAAGGCTAGACTTTCTCCTCAAAGTAACCATAGCAAAAATGGATGGAGGTATGGATCAAGTGGTAGAATGCCTGCCTCGCAAGCATGAAGCCCTGAATTTAAACCTGAATTTAAATTGCTGCACAAATCCCCCAAAAATCAAAGCTCTGGAGGTGGGGTGAGAGTTAAAATGAGGAAAAAAAAACCTGGAAGTAGAAATTTGGGGAATGTTTGTCCCTCATTTTTAACAACCAGAATATGTCTATAAATCTACAAGTGAATCCAATGGGATACTAAAATAAAAACAACCAGATAATCACACTGGGACATGATTAAATAAACAGCACTCTAAGCTTTCACACATTGAAAACAAAGGATCACAATGGCTCAATAGTTATGTGCATATGACCATATAAAATGATGTTTATCAAAATGAACTCCAAGAAATGGAATCAAGCGTTTTTTTTGTACTGTTTGCAGTTCTTTCTTTTTTCTTTCTTTTTTTCTCCCTTAGTTTATTCTCTGTTGTTACTGTTTTTGATTTCAGTACCCTTTGTCTTGCACACAAAATCATCTGATTTGGGAAGAGAAGAGGAATCACAGAAATGGTGGGACAAAGAAAGGGTGAACCAATTCAGCAGTGATACTCCCTAGACAGACACATTGTGTTACAACTTGGAGGTAAGGGATCAGGAGGGGGAAAAAATGGGAGAAAATGAGGGAGGATATGACAGTGTGCAAAAAGAAAGGTAACCCCTCTGTACATCACCTTTACAATAAAATTTAAATTAAAGAAAGGAAATCGGGGGAATGGAGAATATGCATTTCAATGATTGCCTTGTGGGTCTACAGAGGCATGGTTTCTTATCCAGCACGACCAGAACTGACAATGTGGACGAAGTATCTATTGGAGCTTGGAACTCTCCTCCTCCTTCAAATGCGGAGAAGTAATGTTCTTCTCAAAGGAAAATTAATTATAATGATATAATTGGGGGAAGTAGCTTTGCTTTTCTGGTATAGTTCTGTCTAGAGTTGTACCTGGTACGGGGATGATTTAAATTGCAATTTCAAAAGATGGAAAAGTGGTTTTCCGGTGGCTTCTGTTTCCTGATCTCTCTCACCATCCATCATGTTTCTGCCCAGCAAAATTTTCTGAAGATTACCTACAACTCATTGTCAGTGTACTGCGACCTGCAAATTGGAAATTAATTAAGAAAAGATCCTGTTAATTAATTTCCTGAACAATTCTTATCGGTACACAAGCAAACTGTGAAGCTCATTTTAAAGAAAACATTTTTATTTGAGTCATTGGTATTTTTAGTCACTTCAGTGGTTTCCAAGCGCTTTTTTTTTAAATTTTGGGAATGGTACAAAAAGATAATGGCATTGGTACGTTTCTTTTTGTGTGTATGGGGGGGGGGCGGTCATGGGGCTTGAACTCTGGGCCTGGAAGCTTTCCCTGCATTCTTCAGCTCAAGGCGAGTGCTCTACTGCTTGAGCCACAGCACCAATTCTGGTTTTTTAGTGGTTTTTTGAAGATAAGAGTCTCACAGAGTTTCCTGCCCAGGCTGGCTTTGAACCATGATCCTCAGATCTCAGCCTCTTGAGTAGCTAGGATTACAGGCGTGAGCTCTCTGTTCAGACAGAGAGCAGGCTTTCAAATAGAAAAAAAAGGGACTACATAAGCAGATCCTGTCTCAAAAGCAAAACCAAAAGTGCGACTCTCTTATTCACTCATGATGTGACTTTAATCTGTGGAAAGTTAATTCTTCCTCTTTCTAAGAAAATAATAATATTTTCTCTCCTGTAGCATAGATGTCCAGACTAGAGATAAGCCAGCTATAGGGCACATACTTATTATCACAGCGGCTTGGGAGGCAGAAGCAGGAGCATCTCAGGGAATCTTAGTAGGGCCTGTTCTTAAAAATAACAATAATAACAACAAAAACAAACCATTTTTTTTAAAGTGCTGGGGTGTATCAAGTGGTAGATAGCTTGCTAGCATGAGCAAGGCCTTGGATCCAATCCCCAGTATTACTACAACAAAAGTGAGAAAATACATACACATGTCAATATACATCTATGCTGTTGACACGCTCCACACAAAGTATGCAAGTTATAAAGAAGATGCCATATGTTAAAAGCATTGAAACTGATTGGGGAAAATGTCTCTATTTTCTTCATTGTGGTATAAATGGCCACAGGACAGGGCTGATTGGTGCAAAAGGCCAGAATTGCCCAGTGAGCATACAGACCAGTTTTCCTAGTGTTCTGCATTGGCCTGTGTTTCAGGACAGCACAAAAGCTGAGGAGGAGGAGCTATCAGATGGCATTTGGAAGCTGCAGGTCAGTACATCAGCTCACAGATAAAATCAGGCTCATGGTATTTCATTTTCATCGGTCTCTTCTTAGTCACTCAGATTGGATAGCTAAATGCTGGCCAGTTTCAACCTGCTTAATTTATGAAAATCGATAAGATCACAGACCAGTATTCAGTGGTTTCAGCGGTGTCATTTTCTTTTTCCCATATTCACTCAAGTTGCTTGAATACCGTGTTATTCTTGTCCTTGCCTTCCTTTTTCGTTTTTTTTTTCTATTGCATTGTTGAGAAACCAAAGCAAAAGCTTTTAGCCAGCTGATCTTATTCTGTAGTTGACAGTCTCATAAGGTTAGAATTATTTTATTACAAAAGCAAACATTTGAAACCACAGATCTACATCTAAGAATGTTTGACCAGGCAGGTGACTTCAAAGATTAATAACTAGATATACTTCTACAGGTTTTAAGGCTTTATGAAATGAAGTAGAACCTTTTTTTTTTAAAAAAAGACTTCTCTCTTTTTTTTTTTTTGGTTGTTAACTGTTCCCTGATGATAAGATCAGTATTACATATCAAAGAACTTGATTTCAAATAGGCGCAAACACACATATACACAACCGCTTATTTTATTTCCTTCATTCTTTTTGAAGAAGCAAAGATTTTATGAATCATAAAAGATCAATTCTCCATGCTCTTGCACTGACTCTAGTCATGCAAATGGAAGGGGTTTATGCCAGGAGGAACAGATGAGAATTTCTAAGCCATACAGCTCACCAACTCAATTGTGCTGGAGCTTTTGTTCTTAGGCAACCAATAGAACATGTTTTAGAGGTCTGACTTCTTAATGAGAGGGATGTTAGAGTGGCTTCTTAACCACATAAGAAGGAAATCTTTATTATTTTCCTTGGCTAAATATAAGGACTTGTGTTTGATGCGCTTCAAAGATGAGACTCATTAGCACTACCATGAAAACAAACACTCAAATGACAGAGGCAGGGAACAGACACAGTTGCAGGCTCTGCCCCTGGATCCAGACCTTGCTTGTTCTTTAACAGCTACCAGGAAAAGTGTGCCTGGAAGCCTTATCATAGAAACAACAAAGCTGCCACTGCTCCTGCCCTTGGTGCTTGCTTCCCAGGACTTTCCAGCCCCATTGAGAGTTAACTTTTCCTGTGATAACTTCTAGTAGCAGAAGCAACAGGAATGTGTCAACAGGAAATTTATAGTTGAGACATGAAGGCGATGTAAGGGCATACGCAAGGAAGAACAGGGTTCCAGAAGTTCTGGGGAGGATTGTCTGGAAAATGGCAATTGATTTTGCTACATGTCCATTGTGTTATTTGCACCGGTCAGTATAAAAGTCATTTAATGCAGAATTCTACCATGTGCTAAAACGTCTATAACTCCTGATGTGAGCTCCTCCTGCTCAGGGAGGAGCTCATGACAAATCATGCGTTTCTTACTAAAATATTTTTGAAATGCTGGAGAATGTTTAATGGTTAGTAAAGGGGGGAAAGAAAACCTATAGTGAGAACATCTTTTTCCAAGAAAATGTCAAATGTTAATTTGCTTAATTAAAAGTCTGAATTACAACACCTAATTTAAAAAACAAGACTGGATGGGAATATTATAATAATTAAAGACAAACAGTTACTTTCAGAGTCATTTAGGATTAACAGTAGACTGAGAGATGTGATATCCCCCAGCAGAACTGGTCTTGATTTCTGCGTTCTTTTCGATTGGCTGCCTGTGTAGAGAATGACCAATCACGTCCTGGTCCTTGCCGTTTCCAGTTATTTGCTATCATGCCACAAGAGAGTATTTATGGTGTTCGGTTGATGATGTGGGGGGATTCTTAGCTTTGTAGGTGGGAGAGGAGACTTTCAGGTGAGTTGCTGCTGTTTCCAATTCTTTCTGGGAAGTCACCAAGGAGGGGGACAGACATTGAACAGGTCTGGATCTTGAGCCTAAAGCTGGGGCTTGGAAGAGGCCTTCTGTGCGTGTTGTCCCCATTAGTGGTATAGGAGGGTAAGCAAGAAAGAGTGATCTGCGCCCAGGAGTTGGGCATCGGCACGGGTGGCTGACATCTGTAATCTGGAGTGATGAGTACTGACCGTCTGGATGTGTTGGAGACTGGACTGAATGACTGACCCACCCCTGTCCCTGCTGCCAAGGCAAACTGACCACATCCACTACTTTCGAGATAGAGGCCTGTGGAGGTGCTCCGGAGTGCCAAGGCGATGACGGAGCTGGGTGGGATAACTCGCCGGCAAAATCTGGCTGCTTCTGCCTCCTTCTACTCCCATGTTGTCCCACCGTAACTAGAGAAAAAAGTAAGCCTGGGTTTGCTTCATCGTTTTGTTTTGTAGACATGGGTGGACCCTCCTGAGAGTCATGTTCTGGGTCAGGAAGGGGCTGGGCCCTTGGCTCTGAGTGTACAAACACAGCCAGGTTGCTGCCGCAGGCCTGGACCACAGGTTTGCTAGCCACAGCCTCCCAGCACTGATCAGCTGACCACAGCATCCTCACTGAGGCCTCCAGCCCAGCGAGGAGGCTCCACTTCCACACCCAGGCCCTCACATAAGCACTGCACAGAGCATGGGCATGAGCACGTGGGAGAAGGGGTTGTTTCTCAGTGGGCTTTTAGGGGTAATCTTGTTAAAAACGGCAGAAAGATTATTTTAATGCTCCCCTAACCAGTAGTTCCTCCCTCTTGATATTTTCAAGGCCAGTAATCTGGTCTTTGTTTTATTCTGGGGCTGCCAGCCCAGCCAGCGATAGGTTTGGCACACATGGAGGTTGGCATCGCGTTCTCCGTTGTCAGATGCCAGCTTAAATGGACACTGCACAGAGAAGCCAGCATCCTACGCTTCAAACGCCAGCTCGGATTTGTATGAAGCCAGCAGGTAATTTTCTTTGTTTGGGGTGGTGACTTTTTTTTCCCCCCTCCCTGTTCCATGATTCCACAATTAATTTTCTGGCTGGGAAATGATCTCTGGAAATACTGTGTCTATTATACATTGGTGCATGAAATAGCAGACACATAAGGAGGAAATCAGTTAAAAATGCATTTCATTAGAATTATTTGTGAGTGTGAGATACCATCTATGTGGTTTCTGGCTGATTTGTTTTCCTAAAAAAAAAAAATTGAGCCTAAAGGCCTTATTGAAAGGGTTAAGTCCTTTCATACTGAAATAGGAAAATCTGTTTAAATACTCAATTATAACCTGAAAGTTTTTCTAGAACACATTCTCATTCAGTACCTAGCCCCCATGATGTGTGGCAATGAATATAAACTTGGATAATGAATTGAGAATAATAATTTCTTTTCAGATAGGCATGCGAATTCAAGACAAGGAATTGGATTGACATGATTCACTGATGTTTTGGCTTAATTATTGCTTCCTTCTTAAGTAGCTAGTTAGCTGAAAAACCTCAAATTATTCATCTTTTCTCCCCTTCCAGCAAACCTCAAGCTGCAAAACATGTTGATGTACAAAATGATTCTCAAAGCTTACGGTCATTTTCTTGGAAGAAGCCATGGTACTAGGTTGTTGACTGGGGAATGTGGATTGCATTCAGTTATGCTAACATTTCATTTAATCCCTTTAAAATTAAATAAATTAAATGCTAATAAAACCCTTTTACTGAGTTGTCTACCAACCCCACTGAGGTCTCAGAGGGACACCTACAGCTGTATTTTGGGGTCCCAATAGAGTGGAAGATTATTTTCTCAAGTTTCAAGCTTCAATAAGCCGAAGATTTTGTTGGTTCTGGGCTGAGGTGGGGGGTGGCCGTGTGAGGATTAGTGGAGCCATTTTGAAAACCATTGCTAATCAGGCCAAAATGAGTTGCACATTTATAGGTATGCTGGCTTTTGGGTATTTGTGTGTGTAGCAACTTAGTATCCTTTGCGAACTTATTTAAGTCAGTAGTAATTCCTCATTAAATATCCAGATCTTTGGGGAATCAAGCTATAATCCAAAGTAAACTAACTGTGGAAGGTCACGTATATCTACCTATTATGAATTCCCGGGAAACGAGCAGCAAGGTGATTAGAATTTCCATTTGACAGTGGTCCTCTGTGGGATAACAGTTCCCCCACGGTAATGCCCAGTAAAAGCATCAGAGCAGTTCTGATGATTTTTTGAAGGATTTTTTTTTTTTAAATTTGAGATAGTTGAAGCAACATGCTTTGGACAAAAAGCAAGACTGCCTGCTGAAATAGAAACTAACTTTTTTTGTCTCATACTTTTTGCTACCCAATCAAATAATTTTAACATTGCTACATGCAAAATGAAAGGAATACAATCCATTGGGCAGCAATGGGTGGAAATTGGTTGAGCAGGTACTTCTTTATGAATACATTCCATGACAGTAATTTCTAGCACATTCTGTGTCTGTGGCCAGAAAAGGATGTAAATGTTCAGAAAATGGAATCCTTGGGTTGCCAATATATGCGATCAATCAAAATAATATGATATGGGGCTGATCACAGCCCATGTGGGATGTATTTAGTTGCACAAGCAGAATGTGTGACTCCGTGTGGAAGTCGGACTAAATGGGTGAGGTAATTGCACCCACCCAGATCTGCTCAACACAGACTAAGGTTTCCTCCAAGATGGAAAGCGAGTGCTGCACCCTAGCCACAGACTTCCCCACGGCAGCTGGCACTCTGCTAAACAGGAAAACATGTTATCTTGGCCTACAGTTCTGCATATTTGTGGGACAACTGAAGAAGATGGGCTGAACACAATTCATAGTCTGTAGTAGTTTTATGCTAAACTGCTTTCACTGAAGGAGCAACTGCATGCTGGGCTGGGAAGCGCGATGGAGCTGACGTGTTCCATCCTATTGAAGCCAGATAAGAGCAATAAAAAGACATGGCAGAGACTTATCAGTCGGCAGCCTAGACATGATTAGGATGCCTTATGTTTTCAGTTGGAGATTTGGGAAGAAACCTCATATGTTTGTTTAAAACTTTGGGGCTGAGGCAGAGAGGAATGTTGCTCCAGATAAAATTTGGGCTTTCATCTGTGGGGTAGGAAAATGTCAAGAGTCTCCTCTCATGGGTTGGGACCGAATCAAGAATTTGATGAGGAAAATTAAATGGGTTTCTGCTCATGGTAGAAACTTGGCAATATGAAACAAAACCGATCTGAAAGTCATAGGTGGAAAAAGCTTCCTTATTCTGGAATGCACTCTGATAACCTGGTTTTCAGAACCCTCAGCTGTGGTGTGTGGGTATCTCTGCAGAGTCTCAAACCAGATGAGGGATGTGGAGAAAACATTGCTTACTCACACTGCCCTGTCTTCTTGCTCTGACCAACCTATCACAAATTCCAAGGGGTATTTTTTTTTGTGTGTGTGGGGTAGGGGGGAATGTCAATTTCCTGGTGGTGCTGTTCAGATGAGCATACCATTGAAGCTCTCACTTAAATTTTTTTGTAGTTATTGATAAATACCTGCTCAATAGGTGAATTAGAATATGTTTTAGTCATTTGTGGCCATTTCAAGAATGAAGTAATCCAATATCTCAAATCATGTGGAGACATAAATGTGGAAAAATACACAAAACACATTTCTTTCTCCCCAGGACGCTCCTATTCAAATTCAATTGTGGTCAACGATCAACCACATTTCTTGTTTCTTTCCTATTTGAAGAGCACGGGGTGACTGTCTGAGTTAATCCCTGGAAATACCACAAATGGTTCTGATGCTCAGCTCTTCTTCCAGGTTCCCATACACTCCATCTTTTAGCGAGTCAGTTGGTGGACACACTCCAGCTGAGGTTCTTGTAACTCTCTGGAGAAGGCAGCCTGAGTGTAGCCCATGTGGACCATCAGCACTTGGACAGACTTGATCTCCCATTCTCCTGTGCTCATAGGGTATAGAAATATTCTAGCTTTAGAGGAATTTTTGAAGGTCATTTCAGACCACATTCTCCTTTGTGGAATCCCTAAAATTATTATGTCTCAGGCTGAAACAGAGTGAGGTGGAAGGCCAAGCCATGTACCAGATGAGCAGTGGGTGTGTATTAACAAAACCAAAGATTACAAAATACAGGTGGGTAGATGGTAATCAGCCCCAGGTCAAAGCTAGCTGGTGGGACCTCAGGGTCACAGAGAACAGCAACAGCCTTCATTTCCAGACTTGGGGACTGGGAGATGGCGTGTGATCCATCCCTATCAACTTCAGCATCTTTGATCCTGATGGTTTCGGCAAGTAAGATGAATGTGACATGTTGAAATATTTTTAAAAAGCATCATCTTGTGTCTCACATTCAATTCTAGTTCATTTCCTGTGATGGAAAACTTACTACTTTAAAGGTGGATATTCAATTGTTTAAATCGTATACCTCTATCTATCTACCTACCTACCTACCTACCTACCTATCTACCTATCTATCTATCTATCTATCTATCTATCTATCTATCTATCTATCTATCTATCTATCTATCTATCTATCTATCTATCTATC